>NC_060282.1:57780250-58117831 GCF_021613505.1 Equus quagga
CTTAAAAGTCCTGGAGTCCTGACCTTCTCTTCAGGCTGTCACTCTTTTTGGTCATCTCCAAAAGTATGCCATGAGGGAGGTTTAGTTTGCCGACATTATCATCAGTGCACTTGTTGATGTAGTCATAAGACAGGCACTACTAATCCAACATTATCATTGAAGAAACTAGAACTTAAGAAAAATTTGCTTTGTACATTCACAATGCCCATTTTTAAACCAGCCATGCCAATTTTTAAACATATACAGGCAGCACAATCAAATTCCCAAAATTTGAGGTTTAGCATCATGTAGGCACATCTTAAACAATCCATAAAGTTAAGTACAGTGTCCTGCTCAATGCTTTAATATATCAAAATATATTCCTGGGACTGGCCCAGTGCCATAGCGGTTAAGTTCGCACACTCCTCTTCAGCAGCCCTGGGTTTGCTGGTTCAGATCCTGGACACGGACCTATGCACCACTTATCAAAGCCATGCTGTGGCAGGTATCCCACATATAAAATAAAGGAAGATGGGCACAGATGTTGGCTCAGGGCCAACCTTCCTCAGAAAAAAGAGGAAGATTGGTGGCAGATGTTAGCTCAGGGCTAACCTTCCTCAAAACCCCCCCCCCCCAAAAAAAAAATTCCTTTACGTTCTTATGATTTTAAAGTTTGATGAAGGTGATAATTTGGCCTGAAAATACTTTGTCATCAAGGATTCAAAATATTAAAAATTAATACTAATAATAGCTAACGCTTATTGAGCATTTACTATATGCACGGCCCCATGTTAAGTGCTCTACATATAATATCTTACTTGTCCTAAAAGAAAAAAGAAAAATCAACCCATCCTCATTTTAAAGATGAGCCTCAGTGAGATTAATGACTTGCCCATGTTCCCCAGAGGTGGAGCCTGAGCAGTTCTGAATGCGGAATATCCAGCATCAGAGCCTGTGCAGTTTATAGCTTCATCTTCATTCTTACTTTTCCTTGCATGCCTCTTCTGTATTTAGAAAGGGTTCCTTTGACTATGACCTGCCAAAATAAGCAGCTTGTGAAACTAATCAATTAGGTTTCAGCGAAAAAGGAAAAGACTGTAACTTGGAAATTGAAATCAGGCTAAAACTTCGGCTATGGAAGTACCACGTGTCATTCTAATGAGGCCTCTTCTGCCAAATAGCCACAGATGACCACTCAAAACACCTTGGGAGGAAATGAGTCAGGGATGCAGAAGTGCAATTTGCTATACTACAGAATATCAGTTTTGGCAACTCCATCTCTGATATGAGCTCTGTGCATCAAAGAAGTGAATTCACTGTGACAGAAGTGTTTTCTGTCACTTGTGCACTGGCCAAGAGTCCCTCAACCCTGCTTGCCAAACAGAATGCCTCTGACAAGGTCATCAACAAAGTCACCCTTATGTGATTGGGCACAGATGATTATTACATAAGCACTCGTGGCTGGCTGTGGAAATGCTGAAGGCTGTGTACACTAAATAATCTTAGAGACTGGAATTTCATGCTTACAAATAGAAAATAACACCACATTTGTCCCGTTGAGCAATCATTTTATTGCCAACAGAATACGGTTTATCACCAGCAGAATACAGAATATGCTTGGAGAAGACAAGAACTGTATTATAATTTCTTGCTAGACTTTGATGATTTCATCTTAGGGATTCTAATGATCACACAACTGTGCTCTGAATGAATATGGGTACAAATAAGTACATTTCCTTCAGAGGTACATGTCTGCTGTGCAGGCCAAGTGAAGCATAGATATGCGATGTAATTAATTTGTAAACAACTGTGATTCAAGTCTAAGAATATTTGCTTATCATAAGAGAGTTTAAGGTCTCTAAGCAAAAATAATCACTTGCATTATATCATTACACTTAACCATAAGTTGAAGAGGCAAGATAACATGGCGATTCCTCAGTATTGTAGCAGAGTTGACTGTGAGCTACTTTTAGGAAATGCTTGGCTGTATAACAAATGCCAGCTTTGAAAGTTTACTTTAGGAAAGAAAAATGGTCCTTTGGTATCTATCTGGCTCCATTCTTCCAGCTCACTAACTTCTATTACTCAAGAGAATTCAGTGTCTACTTATTCTTGGCCAGATATAAGGAGACTCTAGGACTAAATAACTTAGGGTTTTTTCTTCCTATTATTCTCCAAATCTGGCTTTCCTGGCAGCTAATCTATTGGTTAAGATTAGGTGCTCTCACTGCTGGGCCTGGTTCATTTCCCAGTCAGGGAACTACACCACCCATCTGTCGGTTGCCATAAAAAATTGGCCATGAAAACCCTGTGAATAGCAACAGAGCGTTGTGCCGGAAGGTGAGAGGATGGTGCAAAAAGACTGGGCAGGGTTCCATCTGCTGTACACAGGGTCACCAGGAGTCTGAAGTAACTGGAGGGCACTAACAACAACTGGTTTTCCTAAAAGCAGGGTGAAATGTTGGCGATTACCTATTAAACTGGTGCTGTAAGAAAATACTTGGAGAAAAAGAATTAGCACGGCATTTTATGCACAATTTATTTTTTCAACAGCTTCATTAGAGAACAATTTATATACCACAAAATTCGCTTATTGTAAGTGTATATTTTAATGATTTTTAATAAATTTGGGGAGCTGTGCAGCTATCACTACAATCCAGTTTTAGAACATTTCTATGGCACCATAAAACATCCCTCCTTCTTGTTTGTAGTTAATCCCCACTTCCAGTCCCATACAACCGCTGATCTGCTTTCTCTATAGATGGACTTGTCTTCTCTGAGAAATTCACAAGAATGGAATTGACAATATTTAGTCTTTTGTATCTAGATTCTTTTACTTGGTATAATGTTTTGAGGTTCATTCATGTTGCAGCATATATAAGTAGTTCTTTCCTTTTTATTGGTGACTAGTATTCCACTGTATAAATATACCACATTTTGCTTATCTAGTCTTCAGTGGGTAGACCTTTGGACTGTCTCCAGTTTGAGGCTGTTGTGAATAATGCTACTGTGAACAATGGTACAGCCTCTATGTGGACATTAGTTTTCAGTTCTGTTGGGTAGACACCTGGAAGTGGAATTGCTGTGTTGTACGGTAAATTTATGTTTACTTTTTGAGGAATATATTAAACTGTTTTCCAATGTGGTTGTACAATTTTCCATGCCCAACAGCGATGAATGAAGGTTCTATATTTCCACATTTTCAGCAAGTGTTGGTATTGTCGGTCTTTTTTCTTTTATTATAGCCATTTGTATGGGTGTGTGGTGGCCTTGCATTGTAGTTTAGAAGTGCAATTTCTTAATGATGAATGATGTTGAGCACCTTTTCATGTGTTTTCCATCACTCATACATCATTTGTTGTAAAATATACATTCACAACTTTTGCCCTTTTTAAAATTAGATTTCTTTTATTGAAGTGGTGAGAGTGAACATATATGTCTTTATGTATTCTGGATACAAATCCTTTATCTGATACGTGATATGCAAATCTTTTCTCTCAGTCTGTAGCCTATCTCTTCATTTTCTTCATGGGGCCTTTTAAAGAACAAACATTTTCACTGCTGATGAAGTCCAACATATCTATTTTCTTATTTCTGGATTGTGCTTTTGATATCATAGCTAAGATAGCTTTGCCTAACTCAAGGCCACAAAGATTTTCTCCTGGAGGTTTTATAGTTTTAGGCCTTTCATTTAGGTCTAGGATCCATTTTAAGCTAATTTTTGTGTATGACGTGAGATGAGTCTACTTATTAATTTTTTGCATATGTATATCCAATTGTCACAGACCCATTTGTTTAAAATACTTTTTCCTCATTGAAATGCCTTTACACATTTTTCAAAAATCAATTGACGAGCATTAGAATCGCTAAAACTATCTTAAAATGAAAAAAGAGAGCCAATAGGGAAATGCAAACTAAAACCACAATGAGCTATCACTACACACCTTTCAGAATACCTACAATAAAAAATGGTGACAGCACCAAATATTGGCAAGGATGCAGAGAAACTGGATTGCTCATACTTTACCGGTGGGACTGTAAAATGGTACAACCACTCTAGAAAATAGTTTGCTGGTTTCTTAAAAAATTAAACATACAACTGCCATAAACCCAGAAATTTCACTCTTGAACATTTATCCTAGAAAAATGAAAACTTATGTTCACTCAAAAACCCATACACAAATGTTCTTAGCAAACTTTTTGCAATAGCCAAAAAATGGAAACAACCAAAATGTCCTTCAACAGGTGATTGGTTAAGCAAATTGTTGATATATTCCTACCACTGAATGCTACTCAACAATAAAAAAGGAAAACTATTGATACATCCAACAACTTGGATGGATCTCTGGAGAATTATGCTGAGTGAAAAATCTAATTCCAAAATGTCATACATATAATTTCATTTACATAGCATTTTTTTTCAATAGGAAGATTGTCACTGAGCTACCATCTGTGCCAATCTTCTGCTATTTTATATGTGGGATGTTGCCACAGCATGGCCTGATGAGTGGTGTGTAGGTCTGCGCCTGGGATCCAAACCCACGAACCCCTGGCCGCCGAAGTGGAGTATGCAAACTTAACCAGTATGCCGCCAGGTCAGGCCCAACATAGCGTTCTTGAAATGACAAAATTATAGAAATGGAGAACAGATTAGTCATTGCCAGAGTTTGAGAATAGGGCGAGGGAAGAGAAGTGGATGGGGCTATGAAAGGACCAAAGGAGGCATCTTTGTGGTGATCGAAATATTCTATATCTTAACTATTTCAATGTCAATTTCTTGGCTATGATGTTCCGGTAGTTTTGCAAGATGTTTCCCCTGAGTAAAGAATACATGCCATCTCTCTATTATTACAACTACATGTGAATCTACAATTATCTCAAAGTTAAAGTTAAAAAGTTTAATTATAAGAAATTAATTGACTATTAGCGTAACAGTTTCCTTCTGGAGTCTGAATTCTGCTTCACTGATTTATATACTTATCTTTATGCAAATTCCACACACTCTTGATTACTGTGGCTTTATAATAAGTTTTTAAATTTAGCAGTGTGAATGCTCCAACTTTGTTCTTATTGTTCAAAAATTTTTAGCCGTTCTAGTTCATTTGCATTCCCACATAAATTTTAGGATTATCTTATCAATTTTTATCAAACAGAAAACTCTGCTAGGATTTTTATAGGGATTCTGTTGAATCTATAGATCAATTTTGGGAGAATTTTGGGAGAATTGACATCTTAACTATTTCTTCCAATCAATAAACATGAGATATTGCTCTACTTAAAAGTTTTAATTTCTCTCAGTAATATGTTATAGTTCTCAATGTACAAGTCTTACTGTTTTGTTCAATCTATCCTTAAATATTTATTCTTTTGGATACTATTGTGAATAAAATTGTTTTAATTTCATTTTTGGATTATTTGCTGCTAGTAGTTTAAAATAGATTTTGGTATATTGCTCTTGTATCTTGTAACCTTTCTAAACTCATTTATTAGGTCTAATAATTTTTGTTGATTCTGTGCGATTCTCTACATACAAGATAATGTCATCTGAAAACAAAAAAATAAAAAGTTCTACTTCTTCCTTTCAAATCTAGATGGCCTTCCTTCCAACCTTCCTTCCCTTCCCTCCCTCTCTCCTTCTCTCTTTTTTTCTTTCTCTTTTTTCTCTCTTTCCTTTTCTTTCCTTCTTCTTTTTTCTTTCTTCCTTCCTTCCTTTCTCTTCCTTCCTTTCTTCACTTTTCTTTTTCACTGTTACATGTCCTAGAACCTCTAATACAGTGTTGAATGAAAACAGTGAGTGTTAACATCCGTGTCTTGTTCCTGATCTTAAGAGAAAAGCATTCAGTCTTTCATGACAAAATATAATGTTAGCTATAGGTTTTTCATAGATAGCGCTTAGCAAGGAAGTTCACTTCTATTCTTACTGTTGTTGAACTCTTGGATATTTGTCATCAAATTTGGAATGTTTTGGCCATTATTTCTTCAAATATTCTCTCTGTCTTTTTCTCCTCTCCCTTTGGAACTCCGAATATGCATATGTTGGTAAATTTGTTGTTGTCCTACAGATCTCTGAGGGCCTGTTAGGTTTTTTTAAGTCTTTTCTCTCTCTGTTCTTTAAACTGGATAAATTTGATTGGTGTAGCGATAACATCAGTGATCCTTTCTCCTTCCATCTTAATTTTGCTGTTGAATCTATTTAGTGCATTTTTCATTTCAATTAACATCTTTTAACTCTAGAATTTCCATTTGCTTCTTTTATAAAGTTTTATTTTTTATTGATAGTTTCTATAGGTTGAGAGAAACAGGAAAGTGTAACCAACACTCAGGGAACAAGCAGACATTATAAATGATCTGAGTAGGCCCAGATGTTGTATTTAGCAGACCAAGATGACAAAGCAGCTATTATAAATATGTTCAAAGAACTAAAGGAAACCATTTTTAAAGAATTAAAGGAAAATATGACTATCACTGTGTGACTCTTCATAATATTTTGTTGAACACTGAACATTTTAAATAATATATTGTAGTAGGTCTGGATTCTGATTTGTGTGTATGTGAGAGAGAGTTGTTGCTGGATTTTTTTTCTGGTTTGGTTTGGTTTGCTATTAATAATTTTCTCTGGACTAAACCTGTCGTGTCTATATCTCCCATGATGTGCAGCTGCTGAAGTCTCTGATGACTTTTTATATTGTTATTTTTCACTTTCTAGCCTGACTTTCTATGGTTTGCCTATGTGTCTGCATGGCTTGGTAGCCAGCCTGTGACTGGTTAAAGGCTGTGCTCAAACATCTTATGCCAATTAGGATTCCACCCTGTGCCAATGGATCCATGTGTGGTTTGGGAACGCAAAGTTCAGGCATTTTCAAGTCTGCGGGCTTCTACTTTCTGCTGAGCCTCTCTTATGTCTTCCCTGAGCATGCGTAGAACCTTCCAATCAGGGTGTGGAGAGCTCACACTCTGTCATCATTCCTGCATAGGAATGCAGCCTCCCAGTGGGCCAGGTGATAAGGAGAGCTTATCTACCACCTCCATGGATCTTTGAGTTTCAAGATCTCCCTGTTAAATTTCTGGAGAGTCTACCAGTCTGTGCTCCCCCAACCGGGACTGCAACCTCAGGTCTGCCCTGTTCATTTCCTTCCAAGATTGTGACTTTTAGTGGCAATACCACTGAGTGTGGATTTTTTTCTCCCCACTCTAAGTCAAATCAGCCCCACTAGTGGAGCTGCTGGTTTTCACGTCAGCCCCATCCTGGTGGAAATGCCTCACCTACCGAACTGGGGTGGCGGCAGGGAAGACAGCCTCCCTAGACAAGAGCCACAGACTTCCATGGCTCATACGTGAAATTCAGAAGCTTTTTGTCAATAAATGCATCTCAATTTATTGTTTGCGTTTGGTCAATTTCCAGAGCCAGAAATGTTTTTGACAATTTTGTTCAGTTTTGTGATTGTTTTTTGTGGAAAGAATTGCCAACCACTTTAGTCACGCCTCTCCTGCACAGTTTATTTTTAATTCTCTACTTTATTATCTCCTCATTACACCTGCCCTTATCAACCCTCCTATTTCTCAGCTTTGTTTTCTTAATGTTTTCTAATCTCTTCGTTTCTATTTTTGCTTTTTCTGTATTTCTCTGGAAAGGCTGGAACAAAAGAAAGAGCATCATCTATGGATATTATACTATAATTATAATGACATAAAATGCCCATTAAGATAGATAAAGAATGCACAAAAATGTTAATAATAATCATATGAGGGTGTGAGATTGTGGGTGATTTCTTCCTAATTTTATTGATGTTATTATACTACTATTCTTGATAAATGTGGCTACTATTTTCCACCAAGAACTTGTAAATAAGGAGAATCAGACCATCACTCAGGAATTAAATTTACAACCAATGTATACTGGATCAAAGCAAAGATATGTAAAGGTAGTATAAATGAGAGGATGGCTCCCAGGCCACTTAGCTTGATGGTAAATGAATGGATGTGCTGATGTCTCCAGTGGGTAGTTCATGAGTGGTCAGCCATGGATGCCTGGAAAAATGAGGATCATAGAGGTAACGTTAGCAATGTGCATCCAAGCACTGTCTAACAAGAGGGTGTACTGAGTGGTACATTTATCTTCCTTGCGGAGGTCAGTGTATCCAGCTAACTTGTTTTCATACCATTAGACATCCCAATTCTATAATTAATTCCCCTGATCTGATGCCATACGCACCAATCATCCTTCTGATTACAATTTGGCTTCCCACGTAGCCTGCCTTCGAGAAGCAAATTAGCTGGCCACAGCATATAAGTGTCCCCTTGACAGATAGCTTTCTCCTTTTAAATTAGAGTGTTGGCAGCCTGATGAAATGGAGCATTAGGACAATGTGGGATAAATTTGAGTATATGGAGAAGGTCTGAAATCAGGGAGATGAGGCAGACAGCTATGTCAGCAGTTGTGATATGAAGTAAAAAATACCTTAATGGTGGCAATGGGAGTAAAATAGAAGGAAAGAGAGGGATACAAGAGATACCACACAGGGAGAACTAGCAAGACAATGCCTGGTTGGCCATGGGATGGAAAAGAGATAGGAATCAAGAGTGACAGTAAGAGGTTAAGCCCAGATGAATAAAAAAATGATAGTCGAGAATAGAAACCAGAGAGGCAAGAAGGGAAGCCAGTCTGGGGATGAGGTAACTGATGAGTTCATTTGGATATGCTGAATCTGAGTGATGGAGAAACATATGAGGAAATACCCACTAGGCAGATGAAAAAGCAAAAATGAAGTCTGGGAGATAAGATGATTACAAAGATTCAGGTTCTGGATATAGGCCAGAGATTGGACCACGAAGCAGGGACCTCGCCATCTGGGTGGTCTCTGGGCATTCTCTCCGAAAGAAAGAGAAAAGGAGAGCAGAGCAACGACAGGGAGGGTGCAAAGCAGGGAGTGTCCACATTAGGTAAAGAGGCGATGGGGAAATATCAGGACTGCAAGGCCAGTGTTACCAAGCTTGCCTCATGTTGGAGTCATACACAGGCCTGATTAAAATTGTAGATTTCCTGGCCCCAGCCCAGATGTATTGTACCAGAAACTTCTAAAGGGGGACTCAGGAACTGACATTGTAACAGGTTCCTCTTTTGATTCTTGTGTGCAGGTAAGCCTCATCAAAAAAACATCTAACACTGGATCAGGCAAGTTTATGAAATCACTGAAGGAGAAATGAGTGAGCAGATAGGAAGAAAAAGAAGTGGCACTGGGGAGTAGCTAAATGGGGCATCAGGAATAAGCAATAAATAAATAAACAAATAGGGAAATATTTAAAGCAGAGGAGGATTTAAAAAGGAAGTAGAAATGGAAATGCCGGAGGTCAGGATGGGTAATGATTGGGAGAGCAATGTGCCAGCAAGGCCAGGAGCTCCAGGAGGTGAGGGACCCACCTGACTTGTTCATTGGTCCCCAGCTCTCTGGCAAATGCCTAGCACACCTAGGCTGTTTACAAATCATTGATGCATAAATGATTCAGGCGTGGGATCCCGTTAACAGAGGGTTAACCTTAGGAAGTAGGATGGCGGTTTCTTACCCTCATGCTACAAGAAAGGATGCGTATAAATAGTTTAAGGGACAGAAACAAAGTGACAGTGATATTTAATGGACAAGATTTTTTAGGTTAACTAAAAAAGGCCATACATTGAGAGAAACATGTAGGGAAACCTTGATAACACAACTGTAGAGAAATGTATACACTTGTATGCCTTTTAATGTGGCTGCTCTCTTATGCACTGTTTATATTTATAGATAACAACTATTTACATTTATTTATATTAAGTGGCAGCTCTTTTACAAACAAACAAAAACTTCGTCCAATGAGGAAAGGATTTCAAAGTCACAAATCAAAGATCAAGACATTCTAAACTATGGTTTGCCTTGAAAGAGGGAAGGGTAATAGTCACTGGGGTGAAAGCAACAGCATCAGCTGAGTCCTGTGGGAACAGAAGCAAATTCTGGCAGTGATTAGGAGAAAAATATTATGGAGTTGGATCAGGTTCTCCACATTTCCTTTTCTGACTAAAAAGAAAACCTAAGGGAAGTTCCCTTGGGTCTTTGCCAGGTGTGGGGCGCACAGAAGGCAATACGGATAAGGCTGCTATCTCGTGGTTGTTTGGAGCAGATGCTTAATTCAAGATGTGATGCTGACAGGGAGCAGGCAGGCACTGCGGGGTCTCAGAAGAGACTGAGGACACCAAGAAGGAAGGTAGGGCAGAGCAACTCAGGCTTCCAGGAGCAGAGTTAGAACAGCTAGAGGACACCTACTGTCAGAGCTGCAAACACAGCTGCGGCAGCTGTGTCACCTCAGTGTGCACCCCAGAGCAGCCAGCAGCTCAGACCCTAGAGAACTTCCCCAGCTGGAACCCATCACAAGGGTGCTCTAACCCGGGAGAAGACAGATGGGAGAAACCATAACACATTGGAAAGCACACTGCCAAACAATTGTCAACCATCTTGCAAGAGTATAATAAAGGAGGCGTGTTGGGCAAAAAATGTGTAGAGATCAGTACAAACTTCCCCACCGCTGCTCTTTAAAACTCAAAGAATATGCCATTTTGATTGTGGATCATCTTTTTATTCCAAAAAATAGTTTATTCGAATTAATTATCCTCAAACTCTCTAAACCACTGGATATAATCCTCCATCTCAGAATTTTCCATTTTAGATGAGAGAGGAGAAAATTTGTTTATTCTAGAATAAAAGAAATAGCCAAACATTCTATCTAGTGTTATATAGATTTAACCATGGCAAAACAGATTCAGTCACCACTCAACCTAAATAATAATAATAACAATTTTTGAAGGCTGTAATACTAGAAATGTACAATTTCACACAGCGTATTCCTGAAAAGTTTCATGCCAATTAAATTCTTATTAATCAAATTATGCTTAAAAAGCATGAGGAAAATTCTGTAACGAATTCTTTTATAAATGAAAAATGATTTTTGAATAAGAATAATTGTGCCCTAAGCTGTCTTTTACAATTGTGGAAGTTATATAGATAGTGTTATCTAAATCAGAGAAACATACATTTTTATTTATGTTACCAAATTTTATTTTATTGTCCAACAGGGGTACCAGCCCCTACAGCCTCTGCCGGGGGGGATGCTTTTCCTTGGCAGCCAGGATGTGCTGAAATATGGGAGATACAGTGAGAGGCGAGGCAGGGGCTTCAAGCATCAGGTCTAAGGAACAAGTTCAAGCTACAATGAGGAGAAAAGGCAAAGGGTCAGGATGGAAGGAGCCCTGTGGTGTTTGAGAACAGAAGCACAGGCAAGTCAAGCAAACACTTCCACATGTGGAGTATTACCTAGGTGAGGGGGTGTGTGTGTGTGCGTGAGCACACCTGGTGTATGATGACCATAGTGAAGAGTTACGTACCAACTCTAGGCCATAGCGAGCTGAGTGCATTATAAAGCTCGGGGCTGGAACAGAGGCTGACCATGTTGGCCTATCTCTAGAGGTTGGAAATGGTTGTTATAGATGGGTTTGATAGGCATCTCATGTCAAACACCACACCAATGCCACACTTCAGAGCCTGGTGTGCTAAAACATGACAGCCAGAGGTCTAGCACAACCCTGAAATGTTTGACAGAAACACAACAATTTGTATCCAGACTCTGGTTAGGATGACTTTATCATTAATAAAAATTGTGTTCATATAAAATTCTTGGTACACAAGGGAAATTAAAGCTAACTTTCTAATAGATAGAGCATGTTAAAAACAAAACGAGGGCTGGGAAATCACAAGCATCTCTAAACAACTATAGGAAAAGAACCTACATGAGAAATGAGCTATGGGATGCAGGCACCATGGCCCCAAAGAGGGAGGAACAGTGTGGGAACAAGGCCTGGGAGCTGCTGCACAGTTCCTCCCAAGGCGATCAGAGAGTCTGGAACAGCCTCATCTTCTCCCAGGAAGGCTGCTGCTTGGCACTGATGTTATATTTCAGGGCCTGCCCGGGACCGACTCACTCAACACAGCAAAGAAGAATAAAACAGGGAAAATCCATTGCAAGCGTATTTGGATTTCAGTCTGTCCTGACCAACCTGGCTGAAGTTGTCCCCACTCCACTCACTACCTTATTCCTCTTTTTAATCATCTTTAGAGCCTGTATTATTATCCAAAAATGTGGATTTGTTCTGTAGGTTTCTTACTCATGTCCCCGTAGATGATACTTACTTGTTTTGAAATGTCTTAACTATCTATGCATTCCTCACTTTCACACAGTACTCGCTTCAGCCTCTGTCTCTGAGGAGCCCCCCTCCCCACAAGGGAAGCCCTGTGAGGGTAGGGACTTAGGACTTCTTCACCCATGGGATGCTCAGCCCCACATTTACTTGGTATTCAACAAATATCTGACAAAGGAATGAATTCTATCAATGTTCGGGTGAGTGTCTCATAGTATGATTCTGTTTCCTATGCCTTCTTTCAAAAGTTCAAAAGAATTTTTGTTTGGTTTTTTTTCAAATAAAAGAAAAAGATCAAATAGAACAAGAATAAAAGCACTCTATTCTAGCAGAGTTAGAGGATGACATAATAGGAAATGATCAATAGTCATTTATTTTAATAGGACATATTGTGCTGTTGACTATAATGGACCAAAAGCTCTGACAGTGGACAGACAAGCTCAGGATCGGAGGGGATGTCTGAAGTGACGTGATACAGGAGAACGTTTGAAGTTTGCTTGTATCTTGATAGAAAATGGGCCAATTTTGAAATTTTATCCCACAAGTGAAATATCCAAACTTCTCAAACCATTCCATGCTTTCTAAGCAGAAAGGGAATGCTGGATGAGACAAGTGGAGGAAACAACTCCATCACTCTACAGAGCTCATTGCATGGACGGCCACATCTGTCAACACCCATCCTTCTCCCCTTAAACCAGCATGTTAGGATGAGAAGCTATTAAGTGAATATTATATATAAACTAGCATGACGCATTTCTTACAAATAACTTCAAATTGGTTATTTTATTATGGCCTTATAATCACTGAAATTGAGAAATGAAACTTACAGTTCATCTATTCCAGTGGTTCAACCTGCCTCTAAATCAAAATCAACTGAGTCTCCTTATAAATTACACAAGCCCCAGCTCCCTTCCGGAGATCCTGTTCAATTATTCTGGGGCCGCTCAGCATAACGTGTAGTCGGGGTTGAAAACCACCGCTCTCCGCCATCACTAATTCCATCCAGGACACACAGAAATGGTTCTGCCTCTGCTTGAACATCACTAATAACCGCAAACTTACACGTCACATTTATTCTATTTTTCAGACAACTCTTGTCGTTAGAAAGTTCTGTCTTCTATGTAACTCAAATTTTCCTGCCTGTGCGTACATCATTCAGTCCTAGTCCCCCGTTTTTCTAGTGTGCTCTCTTTTTCCCCTCCACGTGACAAACCCTGAGCCCAGTATCCATGCTCTGCTGATTCAGCAAACTGTCCCCTGCATCGCCCTGTTATTTCTGAGATAATAAAATTATTCAGGTCATTCTCCGCTTCAGGACTTCTGTCAGTTTCCCCAGAGCTCCCAGCCTTCAACCAGCCTCTTTCCAGCTTCATCTCCTGCGTTCTTCCTCCTCCTTCCTGAATTCTCTCCTCTCTCCTCCCCGAATGCTTGCCCCCAGGCCATTCAAAGGCTCACTGTATTTTTATTCTGAAGTGGCCTTCTTCCCCCAGCAGATTCCTACTTATCCTTAACAGACCAGCGTGGACAGCTTCTCTACTCCTCCTCATTCAGGAGCTGGACTGAGCGCCACAGTACCATCTGCATATCTTAAGAAGCAATTACCAAGTCAATATTCATTCCTGTGTTTGTGTCACTGCATCTCCCACTAGAATTTGAGATCCTTGTGAGAAAGACGCGTATTTTATTCACTTTTCCGTCTTGAACTCATAGCCCAGAGCCTGAGACATAGTTAGAAGCTTAAGAAATGTTTTCTAAGTAAGTGAATGAGTGAATGCATGCATGCATGATGCATATTTTTCAAAAACAATCGATCACATAACTCCCAGGCTTCTATGTTCTAGTCTAAATGGTGTTTTTCTTCAATTCTTCCCAAAGTGTCATGGTTTTCAGGTCTTTAACCCATCTTGGTTGCTCTTCTCTTAAAAATAAAATTAAAATTAAAAACTAAAAACTAAAAAACCCTCCCATTGCTGAAATCCTTAAAGTGTAATGTACAGAGCTGAACACAATACACAAGGTGTGATTTCGTGGTGCAGAACACAGAAGACATGGTCCCTCTATTGCCATCTAGAAATAGCTGACATAGGAAACTTCAAGAACAATTATCTTTTTTTGGGCAACCTAATTACCATTATATTGAATTTGCAGTTTAAATCTCATGTGTGTTGAGGTCTAGCACGTTCTGCCATGACCACTATTTTGGCAGTGTTTTAAACTTCGTGAAGAATGGAGGAATTTATTTATTTTTTTAATGGTCAAGAACTTTTTGTTGTGGTTAAACACACATAACATAAAATTTACCATCTGAACTATTTTTAAGTGTATCATTTAGTGCCATTAAGTATATTCACATTGAATTACCATCACCACCATCCATCTCCAGAACTTGTTCATCTCCCCTGTAGGGGAGGAAGAACTAACTATCCTCTACCCTCTGGGTCCTTCTGGCTGGTCTAGGACTTAAATTGACATGAGGCAGAATAACAGGAGAAAATCAAACAAAGTTTGATAACATGTATACACAGGAGAAACCCTGGAAAACTGAGTAACTCACCAAAATGGCTGAAGCAACCACCTTAAATACCATTTTCTGCTAAAGACAAAGGAGGATATTGGAGGAGTGGTCTGAGACTTCAAAGGGAAGGAAGGCAATTTACATGGAGGTGAAAAAGCAAATGTTTGATAAATGTTTGCTGGGCCATCTATAGACAATACCATGAGAGAGAGAGAAAGAGAGAGAGGGGGAACTTTGATAAGAATGGGCTTAGCAAGGATCCTCCCAGTCTATTATACCTAGTATTACCTATGGTGATGCTTTGTCCTGGGCAAAGGCCTTCTATCTTAAATTCTTTTAGGCAGTTTAGGCAGTTAGGCAGAAGGTCAAAGTTTCCTTCAGAGTCTTTTGTCCTTAAAAATAATCGAGCCAAAGAGACACATTTTGGGCTGGGAAATTCTGATCCCCCACATCCCCAACTGAAACTCTGCACCCATTAAACAATTCCCCACTCCTCTCTCCCACCAGCCCCTGGGAACCACCATTCTACTTTCTGTCTCCACATTTGACTACTCTAGGTCTATCATACAAGTAAAATCATACGATATTTTGTGAGTAGTTCATTTCTGTTAATATAATGCCCTCAAAATTCATCCACATTGTAGCATATATTGGTGTGATATTGTGACTGATAAGAAGAAAGTTTGGTCTTTGTCCACTGTTCCTTGCACAGAGCTCCTAAAACTTTTGGAATTTCCTAAGTGATGAGAACAATAAAAGTGTCCTTTGCTATGTTAATGAGGTGACTTTTGGAATGTCCCTAGGTCATCTAAGGGTGGGGTCCGGGTCACCAGAGGAATCAATCATGTGATTAGAGGGTTGGAACTTTCAGTTCCACCTCTCTGACCTCTGGGGAGGGGAGAGAGGCTGGCTATCAAGTTTAATCACCAATGGCCAATGATAGAACCAATGACACTTATGCGATGAAGCCTCCATAAAAACCCAAAAGGACGGGATGTGGAGAGCTTCCAGGTTGGTGAACGCATGGCGATTCACGGAGAATGGTATACTTCCAGAAGGCATGGAGGCTCTGCACACTATCACCTTACCTTGCCCTATGTATCTCTTCCTCTGGCTGTTGATTTGTATCCTTTAACACCCTTTGTAACAAACCAGTAATCTAGCGAGCAAACAAGTTTCCTGAGTTCTGTGAGCTGCTCTAGCAAATTAATAGAATCCAAGGAGGGGATCATTGGAATCTCCAATCTGTAGCCAGTAAGTCAGAAGCACAGGTAAGAACCTGGGCTCTTGAATGATGTCTGAAGTGAAGCGTAGTCTTGTGGGACTGAGCCCTTAACCTGTGGAATCTGATGCTATCTCCAGTTAGAGAATACCAGAGTTGAGTTGAATTGCAGGATACGCAGCTGATGTCAGAGAATTGTGTGGTGGTGTGGGGAACACCTCCCCACATTGGAATTGAGTGAAGAACCCTTTTTAGTTAGAATTTCCTTCCTTTCTGAGGCTAAATAATATTCCATTGTATGTATCTACCACATTTTGTTTATCCTTTCATCCATTGATGGACACTTGGGTTGCTTCCAACAACTTTTATTACATCAGGCCATTTCTTCCACCCCATAGAAGTACATCTAGATCCTGACTTTATAACCCCAAACATGTGGAATGCCCGCCAGCTTCTATTCACTTAGGGTGTGTCCTCAACCCTTCACTGAGTCACTGTGCTGCTCCCAGAGGACTTCACAGGCCCTCAGCACATCTATGTTCCTTCCCAGCCTTGAATTTTGACCTCTGACCATGACTTTGGTTGTGGCAAAGTATTTCTCACATTTAAGGACCCTATTTAAATATCAACTTCTCTCTGAAACTTTCTCTCTTCTCAAGTCTCCACTGATGTCCACAAAGCCCTCTATGCACTGCAACAGCCCAGTCTTGATCAATTGCAAGTATTTTAATTATGTGTATTTCCTCCTGTCTATCAGAGGCTCACACTAAATATATCTTTAAACCCCTGGGGCTTAGTTCAGTTGGTGGTACATACTTGGTAGTCAGTAAATGTTTTTGGAATGAATGAATAAAAACATGAATTCTCACTGCTTTCCAAAACTGAAAATAGAATATTGTGTGAGTAATTTTCATCCTCTGTCCTCCAAAATGGACGAGTATTGGGGTTTTCTTTTTGTGTTTTTCAGCATCACAATATAAAGCTGTCAGTTAACCTGATACACTAATGCCAAGTAAGAATTAGACTATTTAACAAAAGAAAGATTTGAAAGAGACGTGGAAGAAGAAAGAGCAATGACAGACTGGTATAGCAACATTGTCTTCTCATAATGCTGTCTGCTTTCTTCTTCTGTTATTTGAAGGGGCAACTGGGTACAAGGCTTCAACTCAGAGAATTGTAGTGATTAGATCTTTATGCACAGCTGGTCCACTCTGAGAGTGTGTGACTTACTTTGCTGACTTCCAACTCCCGATGGCTCCAAATACAAACAGCGTATCTCTGGAAAGATGGGGTTGACATGATAACACATAGGAGCAGCATATCAAGAAATGGCTTCTGTCCAGCAGTGAGTAAATGCCGCACTTTCACCTGCATAAAAATGCCCCAATTTATTTTGTGGAGAAGGCATGGTAGCAACATACAATGAAGATTAAACAACCCTGCCAGCCTATTGGTTACCACAGACACTCCCTTGGAGTTTCAATTGATATTTGAAAATGTTGCCAATGTGGACACAATTTGCCATAACCAGCAAGAATCCAGCATTAGAAAGTAAGTGTTTAAATTATGAATGAAATGTACTGACATAAATGTATGGAGAAAACACAGAAAATATCAGATTTGCTGTATCCAGTTTTCAGTCAGTAATTTTCTTGTTTCATTTTCCTAAGTGACCAAATTTACCTAGATATTGATAAATAGTTAACTTTATCCATCAACCCTAACCTGCAAAGAATATGCATTTGCATGTGCATTTGCAATATTCATTTGCAACAACATGGATGGACCTGGAAGGCATTAAATTAAGTGAAACAAGTCAGAGAGAAAGACAAATACTGTGTGATCTTACTTATATGTGGATTCTAAAAAAGAAATCAAATTCATAGAAAAAGAAATCAGATTTGTGGGTATTAGAGGTGGAAGGGGAGGAAGGGGAATTGGAGGAGGGTGGTTAAAGGTACAAACTTCCAGTTATAAGAGAAATAAGTGCTAGAGATGTAATGTGCAACATGATCACTATAGTTAATACTGCCATATGATATAAACAAAAGCTGTTAAGAGAGTAGGTCCTAAGAGTTCTTATAACAAGTAGAGATTTGCTTTTCTTTACTTCTTAGTGTATCTCCATGAGATAATGGATGTTAACTAAAACTATCGTGGTGATCATTTCATAATATATGTAAATGAAACAATCATGCTGTATGCTTTAAACTTATGCAGTGGTGTATGTCGATTATTTCTCAATAAAACTGGGGAAAAAAAGACTATGCATTAATATCTACTATTATCAAAAGAAAGAACACTCCAAATCAGACCTTTTATGCCCTTCTACAGATCACTGGGGTTATATGGAAGTGTCATGGCTGCCACTACTTAGGGCAGAAAGGGGAACTAAGGTTTGCAACTCCTCAAACCTCTCCCAATACAGCAAGTCTGGTTTGAGTTGTTTTACACATTGGTCATCTGCAAAAGAGATTCCATGACTTCAAAACATTTGAAAATAGGGGCAAGCCCCACGGCGTAGTGGTTAAGTTCATGCACTCCGCTTCTGCCACCTGAGGTTTGCAGGTTCGGATCCCAGGTGTGGACCTACACACCACTCATTAAGCCATGCTGTGGCAGTGTCCCACATACAAAATAGAGGAAGACTGGCACACATGTTAGCTCAGGGACAATCTTCCTCAAGCAAAAAGAGGAAGATTGGCAACAGATGTCAGCTCAGGGCCAATCTTCCTCAGCAAAAAAAAAAAAAAGTTTGAAAATTAGTATACTAAAAATATACAAATCCAAGGGCAGTAAAAACTTATAGAAAGGACCCACCGCTCAGATTTAGGACACCTTGGATGAGCACTAACTAGACCTGTAACATTAGACAAGCCACAGAAGCTCTCTTGGCCTCAGTTTCCACATCTGAAAACTGACTCAATGGATAAGAATCTGTAGTCTGTTCAGCTCAAAGATTCTGAAATGCAAATGAAGTCTTTTGAATGGTAATCACCTGTGGATATACAAACACAATCTTTGTTTCAGATGTTTTAAAAGGAATTTTATTTCTTAATGCAATGATATTTGATATAATAAACATATTGTGTGGGAGTCATCTACCTTTAGACCATGTTTCTCATAATCGGTGCTTAATCTCAAGGCTTTCCTTGAAGTTCTGTCCCTGTCGGTTTTGGTTGCCTGATTGGAAACTGCAAAGGTCTGAAGCAGACCTCCTATTCAATTTGCCCAACTTATTAATTATTAAATTATGTGGTTCGATTAAGCTGAAATGGAGCTCCCTGGTGTCCCAAGGTGATTAAGAGAATATGCACTCTAATCCACAATTCAAAAATTATAAATATGTGATTGGGTGAAAGAGGCTTGCTCAGGAGCTCATGGCTGTCCCATATGTCACAGCAAGTGTTTCTGCACATTGCCAATAAAATCTTGAATATATTGCTAAGTAATAATGTGTTTGACTTCCTTGGGTCTAGCATACATAAGTCAGATAAGCAAACATTAAAAACCAATATATGCAGAATTTTCAGGCGTGTTATCTCATTTAATTTTCCCAAGATCTCCATGAAATTTGTGTGTACATAATCACGAAATTATCAGAGGTTAATTACACTGCCCAAGGTCACATCTAAGAGGGGTCAGAGATCTGGAATTAAACGCAGGTTTTGAGATCCCATTCGTTGTTCTACCCACTGCATTGTTTACCTTGACAGTAGAATTTTCCATCTATGGTAGTGGCAACTCTCAAGAATCTACTAAGTGCACTGCAAGGACATGGTGGGAGAAAGGAGAGTCCTCACCTGCGGAGCTCTCCCCATCAAGGTGACAGAGGAAGCACCACAAGACAAAGGCAGCATATACTGAAATACCCAAAGAGCGGTATGACCCACAGGTCCTGTAAGAAGTCAGGAAAGGGGAAATTACAGGCCACATGAAGAAAAGCTTCATGCAGGAGCTAGGATCTGACCAGAGCTTTGAAGGGTAAAAGTTTGAGTATGGAGGAGCGTATCCCCAGGCAGGGATAGACAGCACGAGCAAAAGCTGAGAAGCAAGAATGCAAAAGCAACACACAGGTAGAGGCAACAGTAATGTTCTGGCCGAAAGCTGAGGGAGAGGAGGAGAATCATTCATATGTTTATCTCATTGTTATGCTTCAAAGCACACACACATATGTCATATATATTCTTTTGCATGCAAATATTACACAATAAAACTTGAGAAGATTTAGCATGGTCTCTTCAGGGAACAATTAATAGAACCTTCTGGGAATATAGTGCCTACAGTTTGAAGAGAGGGGGAGAAGATTTGGCAGATGGATCGGGTCAAAATGAGAAATGACTTGAATACAACAAGGAAACAATGAATAGTTAAGGACAATGGATGCCACTAGGAAAAATAGAAAGTTCCATGACATAAAGTCATTTTCATATCTTTGCAAACAGGAAAACACTCTTTCGTCCACTGTTTGCAACAAATTATATCTAATGAATAATCCTGGGTAATCTTACAAATTTCTCTGGTTCCTGTCCACACCGCAGTTGCTGGCAGTGCCCATAAATGGTGGTAAAATCGTGGAAGCTCTGCTCAGGGGCTGGGATGTATTCAGGCGCCATCAACCTTCTCATCTCCAGCAGACCAGTCACCTAAAACTTGGAGACACATAACCATCTCATATACAAAGTGATTTAAACTAGTTGGTGTCCCAGAGGCCAGAGATGATGTTTGTCTACTTTACTGCTACACCTCTAGAGCCTAAGATTCAAACTGATATAGTCACCAATTAATACATATTGACTACACGGATGAAAAAGAGCGCGTGAGGAGAGGCCGCACACCCTCCATTCTTTTTCCCAAGTACATCTTTTCATGTTTTTACTTAAGAAGTCCTTCAACAAATATTTATTGCATGACTTTTATGTGCTCGTCACTGTTCTACATGCTGGGGATACAGCAGTAATCAAAACAGACAGAAAAATTACTGCCAGTGTGGAGTACTTTCTAATAAATGCACACTCACGGATAAGCTCTTTTTCATCAGTGCAGAATGTGACTTCCTTGTAATAAGCTCTTATTTTAACTAAACAATGTGTGTGTGTGTGTAAAAGAATTTTGCTAGTTTTCAGTTAATGGGTATTAAAAAAAAATTTCAGGTTAATCAGATCTTCCTCAACTTTTGCAATTAAAAGCTGCCAACATAGATAATATTCCTCTGATACTGGAGTGATATATTTAGGAAAAGGAATAAAGAAAGAAATCCATTTTGTATTCATGATTTTCACATTTTACAAGGTTCTTGTAAGAAATGATAGTGTAACTCTTTAAAATAATTTGAAATGACCTAAAATGGTTTCAGTCTAACAAGACCAGATGAAAATTAAGTTGCAGCCCTAATTTCACATTTCTGGCTGCGGTTTGTTTGTGTAGACCTCTGGTTTCTTTTCAGCAGAGATCAGTCGGGAGGAGGTTACGGGAGGTGTACTCAACAATCTGACGCAATCTTTCAGCAATCACAGTCAAACTCTTGTCTTATTGATTAAAAGAAAAAGGATTCTTGGACAGAGAGATTCAAAATTATACATGCTAATGTGAGCCGGACTCCAACAAATTGCTCATGAATATACCAAATGCTATTCAGAACTCTAGTTACAGAGCTGTTTTACTTAACTATAGCACCAAGATACCATTTCATTAATCTTACTTCTCTCTCAACTCTAAGAGATCATTGTGTTGTAATGGAGGTCAATCCTTAGGAAAGATCAAGTCTATGAAGGAGAGTAAATAATATCAGCATTCCATAATCTTCAGGCATCTCTTTATCTCACCACGGCACACGTGCACACACATACTTCATTGGAGCCCCACAGCTTAACTTGGGCTTTTTAATTAAACTTTTTGTTTTGAAATCCTAACTGGATTTTTATTCCTCAATTTGTTTTCCTTTTCTAGATTACAAAGAAGAAAATAATTTGCTACCGTATTTGTCTTAATTCCCAAAATAACTTTATTAATAATCTAATAGATGAACTTCTTTCAAACAAAAGCACCCAGATAGAACCCCATATGACTGTAAGATACTGACTTGTACTCAAATTCCCACTTCTGGGGCCAGCCCTGTGGCATAGAAGTTAAGCTTGAGCACCCCGCTTCGGTGGCCCGGGGTTCGGCAGTTCGGATCCTGGGGGTGGACCTATGCACCGCTTATCAAGCCACACTGTGGTAGGCGTCCCACATATAAAGTAGAGGAAGATGGGCACCAATGTCAGCCCAGGGCCAATTTTCCTCAGCAAAAAGAGGAGGATTGGTGGCAGATGTTAGCTCAGTGCTAATCTTCCTCAAAAGAAAAAGGAAAATTCCTACTGCCCTGTAGTAGAGAATTCTTCCTGGAGGCACAAAGGATGAACGTTTAAAAGCTCATTAAATGCTAGTCAAAATAAAGCCTCGAAAAACCTATTTTAATCATATAGAAAGTCCCCATGGTTTTCTAACCAAAAACATCTTGTACTCCCCATCATATTATTAATCAGACATTAAAGTTTGTGAATTGTCTGACCCACCTCTGTGACACTACAAATTCTATGATGACATGGAACACGTCTGTCCTATCTGCATATCCCAAAACCTCACCAATGTTGGGCATATAGTGAATGCTGAGTAAATTTATTCCCCAAATTATCATTGTACTAATTTGTATTGAAAGCATAATTCCAAGTAAAGGACATATGAATATATAAACCACTTACTATGTACAAATGCAAATATACATGTAAAATGGAAGACAGAAGGGGTGTTATTGTTCTACTTGGAAAAGAAAATGGCAACCTCACATTTTTTGAAAACTTGCTGTTTGACAAGGCTGTGTAAGTTTCTCAGGCATCCAAAAAGGACAGTTTATTTTGTTAAAGATAGAATGGTCAGCAGAGAGGAATTCTGACGTATTAGGGTAGGGAAGGAGCATAGAGCAAACAAAAGCCAATGTTTTCCAAGACTTGGTTGGCATAAGAACTTTCTACATCAAGGGATGAAGAGGAAGAAACAGATGGTGTTTTCTTTCCTACCGTCTTTCCCCAGAGGAGGAAGGGGATTTCTCTTGCAAGCCTCTTTCTTCTGCCAATTAGGCATCATGGTGTTGTTGTTGATTGTGGGGTTGTGGGGTAGGTTCCTAACGTAATGCTGCTAGATTTAGCAAATAACAATACAAGATGCTTAGATAAATTTGAATTTTAGATAACGAATAACTTTAAAATATGTGTCCCACTCTTCTATTTGGGAGTCCTGTATTTTCTCTGGCAATCCTCCCCCAATAGCAGGGTAAATTCAATCTACGCTTCCCAAGAAGGAGATTTCCAATGGATCGTAGGTTTCCTAGAGTTCTATTTCTTTCTTTTTAATCTACACTAGTCACATTTTGCCTCTCCCAGGGCTGAATGACTGACTACATTGGGGATTTTTTTTTAATCTTTTCAAGATATTGTATTTGATTATGTCATGATGACCTCCCAGATTTTCCAAAGAGAAAAGGGTCCACTCACCAATCAGCATCCTCTTCCTGTGGGCTCTCGATAGTAGCTGAAGTTTCCCAAATATTGTCGTAAAGGGAAACCCTGTTGACTCCATTTCTCAGACTAGATCAAGTAGACTTCCTGTCCTAAAGAAGACTGCACGGCCTTGTGTATTTTGACATAAGACTGTAGAAATACGAAAAGGCAGCTAGTCTTCAGGAAACCTGGACTTCATTCTGGGTTCTCACAATGACTTTCTGTGTAGACATCAGGTAAGTTATTTCAAGACTTTGTGGCCCCCAGCATTTCATCATTTGGGGGCTGATAACAATTCCAGCATCACTTAACTGAAAATAATATTACAAGACTATGAAAATTCTGAAAAAAGTGAAATCTTGTGGAAAAATGTTACATCATTTGTTTAAAAAATGCTTACTTCTCAGAAGGACTCAAGATGGCATAGAATATGCATAAATATGAACTCTCTCTTTAAATAAAGTGATGTCTCATTTCCCTGGCATTTTCAGAGAGTGTTCCACATTAAGCTGAAACTTTAGAAAAATAATTCTAAATCATGAATCTCTGAGCATACTGAAAATATTTTTTGCATTTTCTTGATGGTTTTAAGACAACATGAGAAACATTGGTTATTGTGCTGTGATACACAAACAAGTAAACAAGAAACAAATGCATAAAAGGATTTTATACTTTTGAGGGTTTCCTGAGCCATTTCGACACAGAGGATGGTTTGTCCTTGTAATAAACGGCCCTGGCTGTGGGCTGTCACAGGCCTCTGTCCCTTGGGCTGCTGTTATTTCTCAGCACTGTCACAGGCCATCATTTCTCTTTGGTGCTGCCGCCCACCTTCTCCTGCACTTTATATGCAATTTCATGGGAAAAGCACATATCCTATGACAAGGCATGTGGAATTGCCACTCAGAGGCAATTTTACCTCTGCATTGCTGCCTATGTTCCCAGTGGCTGAGACCGGCAGTTTCTGGAGGGCTCTACTATATATCTTCATGTCGTCCACAGGTCCTGCGTAAATGCAGTATATTTAACAATCATTGATATTTATTTCAAATGTGGAATACCTCCAGATACACTAAGAACTATTGTATTATTTTTCAATCATATATCTATTATCAAAAAGTAATGAAATTTTATGCCTGACAGCTGCTAAACCATCCCAGTCAGCTGAATTACCATATTCCTTCGTTACGGGCACACCTGAATAAACATTTTAATGTTCCTGAATTTGAAATAAGTCTTACAATTAATATATGTATTTAATGTGATAATGCTTCTTTGATTCCAGAAAAGCTTCTATTAAGAATAATGCATCTTCAATTAATGAATTCATAGGTTAAAGAATAGGAGCATTTTTAGAGTTTTTCTACACAAAGTTCAAAGAGGCTGAGTAGATACTGTGAGAAAACAGCAATATTACAGATGTTAGTAATACAGCCTTGAATCATCATCACACCTCCCCCCATACCATTATCTCCTTCCACACTTCAAAGGCAACTTTGATCTATAGCTTTCTAGTCCAATTTTCCATTTTGGTATATAGCCTTCTATTATATGTATAATTTAAAATATCTGTTATATTGTTTTTATATTACAGAATGATATAATAATATTGCTGTGTAATTTATTTCTATCAGTTCACGTTATGTTTTGAGAACTATCCAATATGTATAAATACACTTCCACAGTAACATATGTAGAAATAATTTATCCCTTTTAACTGCAGTATGACCTTATCACAACTTATCACAGTTTATATATTCATCCCTCTATTGGTGGATATTTAGTTTGCTTTAAATTTTTGCTGCAACCCACAATCGTCAGTGAACAAGTTTGTTCACATCTCTTGAGCTCAAGGACCAGAATGTCTCAGGGTGGTATGCTGGACCCAGCTCCAATGACTTGTGAGAAACGATGGTGCACATCTCTTTCCTACTCCGCCTTCAGTGATGTGATTTGGGTGGCTTGAAAACGACCAAGGCAGGAGCATTTACACCATGGAAAATGGCAAACGTACACAGCAAATTCCCTGTCCCCCAACTGGAAAGCTACTTGCTAAACATTTACCAGCAACCAGACATTTGTCAGCACAGTACTGCATGTATATTTCCTAAAGTGAAATTACTAAATTTTAAGATATGCTTGTTTTCATTTTTTCCGGATGCAACCAAAGTTGCTGTGCCACCAGTTACTCCCAGCCAACAGTAAATGAAAGTATTGCTTCTAAAACGTCTTTACAAAGGCTTGATGTTGCCAGATCTGTTGACTTATGCCTACACGATACATAAAGATTAGCAACTCATACTGGTTTCATTTGTATTTTCCCACTAAGCAGTGAAGCTGAGCATACTTTCATATGCATGGTGGATATTTAGATTTCCTTGCCTTTAAATTGCCAATTAAAGAGTTCTTTACGTAGTCTGGAAAATTAATCTTTGTTATATAATTTACAAATATCTTTTGTCACTCTGCTGCTTGTCTTTTAACCTTGCTTATGGTGTTTGCCATGCACTTGCTACGTGACTTGAGAAAGCTACTTAATGTCTACGTATCTTACATTTCTCATCTGTAAAACTGGAACAATAACTGAACCCATCTTATTGGTTGAGTTGACACATGTATATCAGTGCCTGGCAATTACTGTTATTATTCTCATTCTTCTTCTTCTTATTATTATTATTATCACATTTCTCTATGGAAATTCTTGGTTTTGACATGGTTTTTTTCCCTTTATGGTTGTTTATTGAAGAAATCTTTCCCAAATCCAAGAGGTGGGGAGATAGACTACTCTATTTTCTTCTCCTAGTTGTGGAATTTCTTTAAGTCACTTACACATTTGACTCTGCCTTTGTCTTTCTTTTGTTCTCAGCAGCTAGCCAGAATTCCTGGGGTCAGTAGGTGCTCAATAAATGTTTACAGAAAGAACAAAGGGAAGGAAGGAGAGAGGAATTAGCATTAATTTTTATAAATGGTCCTGCAAAGAAACTTAAGGGAGAGAAAGCCGAAAGAAGAGCTGGTGAAATAAATTGCTATTACCTATACTCACACCCTATTAAAATGGAAATCTCTTATTCCCTTGTCATATTTACATCAATCTTACAGCAGCATTAAAAATTAATAACTTCCAAGGCAAGCAAGGACAATTGGTGTCTGGACTTGAGATGTTTTATTTTATACACAATAACGAGTTCTCCGTTTAGTCCCTTCCCAGAAAACATCCATGTAATTCTTTTTTTTTTTCAATTGAGTTAATGATAGGTTACAATCTTGTGAAATTTCAGTTGTACATTAATGTTTGTCATTCTCATTGTAGGTGCACCACTTCACTCTTTGTGCCCACCCCCCACCCCACCTTTCCCCTGGTATCCACTAAACTGTTCTTAGTCCATAATTTTAAATTCTTCATATGAGTGGAGTCATACACAGATTGTCCTTCTCTAGCTGGCTTATTTCACTTAACATAATTCCCTCAAGGTCCATCCATGTTATTGCAAATGGAATGATTTTGTTCTGTTTTGCAGCTGAGTAGTATTCCATTGTATAAATGTACCACATCTTGTTTATCCATTCGTCTGTTGATGGGCACTTAGGTTGCCTCCATGTCTTGGCTATTGTAAATAATGCTGCAATGAACACTGGGGTACATAGGACTTTTGGGATTGCTGACTTCAAGCTCTTTGGATAAATACCCAGTAGTGGGATGGCGGGATGGTATGGTAGTTCTATTTTTAATTTCTTGAGGAATCTCCATACTGTTTTCCATAGTGGCTGCACCAGTTTGCATTCCCACCAGCAGTGTATGAGGGTTCCTTTTTCTCCACAACCTTGCCAACATTTGTTACTATTAGTTTTAGATATTTTTGTCATTCTAATGGGTGTAAGGTGATATCTTAGTGCAGTTTTGATTTGCATTTCCCTGATGATCAGCGATGATGAGCATCTTTTCATGTGCCTATTGGCCATCCGTATACCTTCTTTGGAGAAATGTCTGTTCATGTCTCCAGCCCATTTTTTGATTGGGTTGTTTGATTTTTTGTTGTTGAGTTGTGAGAGTTCTTTATATATTATGGATATTAAGCCTTTCTCAGATGTATGACTTGCAAATATTTTTTCCCAGTTAGTGGGTTGTTTTTTTGTTTCAATCCTGTTTTCATTTTCCTTGAAGAAGCTCTTTAGTCTGATGAAGTCCCATTTGTTTATTCTTTCTATTGTTTCCCTTCTCTGAGAAGGCATGGTGTCCGAAAAGATCCTTTTAATACTGATGTCAAAGAGTGTACTGCCTACGTTTTCTTCCAGAAGGCTTATGGTTTCAGGTCTCACCTTTAGGTCTTTGATCCATTTTGAGTTTATTTTGGTGAATGGTGAAAAAGAATGGTCAATTTTCATTCTTCTACAGGTGGCTTTCCAGTTTTCCCAGCACCATTTGTTGAAAAGACTTTCTTTTCTCCATTGTATGCCCTCAGCTCCTTTGTCAAAGATAAGCTGTCCATAGATGTGTGGTTTTATTTCTGGGCTTTCAATTCTGTTCCATTGATCCGTGCACCTGTTTTTGTACCAGTACCATGCTGTTTTGATTACTGTAGCTTTGTTGTATGTTTTGAAGTCAGGAATTGTGATGCCTCCCGTTTTGTTCTTTTTTCTCAGGATTGCTTTAGAAATTTGGGGTCTTTTGTTGCCCCATATGAATTTTAGGATTCTTTGTTCTCTTTCTGTAAAGAATGTCATTGGGATTCTGATTGGGATGGCATTGAATCTGTAGATTGCTTTAGGTAGAATGGACATTCTAACTATGTTTATTCTTCCAATCCATGTACATGGAATGTCTTTCCATCTCCTTATGTCGTCATCCAATTCTCTCAGAAAGGCCTTGTAATTTTCATTATATAGGTCCTTCACTTCCTTAGTTAAATTTACCCCAAGGTATTTTATTCTTTTTGCAGCGATTGTGAATGGTATTGTGTTCTTGAGTTCTTTTTCTGTTAGTTCGTTATTGGAGTATAGAAATGCTACTGATTTATGCAAATTGATTTTGTACCCTGCAACTTTGCTGTAGTTGTTGATTACTTCTAAGAGTTTTCCAATGGATTCTTTGGGGTTCTCTATATATAAGATCATGTCGTCTGCAAACAGTGAGAGTTTCACTTCTTCCCTCCCTATTTGGATTCCTTTTATTCCTTTTTCTTGCCTGATTGCTCTGGCCAGGACCTCCAGTACTATGTTAAATAAGAGTGGTGATAGAGGACATCCTTGTCTCGTTCCTGTTTTCAGGGGGATGGTGTTCAGTTTTTGCCCATTGAGTATAATGTTGGCTATGGGTTTGTCACATATGGCCTTTATTATGTTGAGGTAGTTTCCTTCTATGCCCATTTTGTTCAGAGTTTTTATCATAAATGGCTGTTGGATCTTGTCAAGTGCCTTCTCTGCATCTATTTAGATGATCATGTGGTTTTATTCCTCAGTTTGTTGATGTGGTGTATCACGTTGATTGATTTGCGGATGTTGAACCATCCCTGTGTCCCTGGTATGAATCCCACGTGATCATGATGTATGATCCTTTTGATGAATTTCTGAATTCTGGTTGCCAAAATTTTGTTTAGAATTTTTGCATCTATGTTCATCAGTGATATTGGCCTGTAGTTCTCTTTTTTCGTGGTGTCCTTGTCAGGTTTTGGTATCATCTGGTCCTGGGGTTTTATTCTTTGGGATGTTTTTGATTGCTGTTTCAATCTCTTTCCTTGTGATTGGTCTGTTCAGATTGTCTGCCTCTTCTTGAGTGAGCTTTGGGAGATTGTAGGAGTCCAAGAATTTATCCATTTCCTCTAGGTTATCCACTCTGTTGGCATATAGTTTTTTGTAGTATTCTCTTATAATCTGTTGTATTTCTGCAGAGTCTGTTGTTATTTCTCCTCTTTCATTTCTGATTTTGTTTATTTGAGCTTTCTCCCTTTTTTTCTTTGTAAGTCTGGCCAGTGGGTTGTCAATTTTATTTATCTTCTCAAAAAACCAGCTCTTTGTTTCATTGATTCTTTCTACTGCCTTTTTCATTTCAATAGTATTTATTTCTGCTCTAATTTTTATTATTTCTCTCCTTCTGCTGACTTTGGGCTTTATTTGTTCTTTTTTCTCTAGTTCAGTTAGGTGTACTTTAAGATTGCTTATTTGGGATTTTTCTTGTTTGTTAAGATGTGCCTGTATTGCAATGAATTTTCCTCTTAATACAGCTTTTGCTGTATCCCATATGAGTTGGTATGGCATGTTATCATATTCATTTGTTTCCAGGTATTTTTTTATTTCTTCTTTAATTTCTTCAATGATCCATTGCTTGTTCAGTAGTGTGTTGTTTAGTCTCCACATCTTTGTGCCTTTCTCAGCTTTTTTCTTGTAATTAATTTCTAGCCTTATAGCACTATGATGGGAGAAGATGCTTGTTATTATTTCAATTTTTTTAAATTTGTACAGGCTTGCCTTGTTTCCCAACATATGATCTATCCTTGAGAATGTTCCATGTGCACTTGAGAAGAATGTGTATTCAGCTCTTTTAGGGTGAAGTGATCTATATATGTCTATTAAGTCCAATTGTTTTAGTTTTTCATTTAGCTCCACTATTTCCTTGTTGATTTTCTGTCTGGATGATCTGTCAATTGATGTGAGTGGGGTGTTGAGGTCCCCTACTATTATTGTGTTGTTTTTAACATCTTCCTTTAGATCTGTTAATAGTTGCTTTATGAATCTTGGTGCTCCTGTATTGGGTGCATAGATATTTATAAGCGTTATTTCTTCTTGATGAAGTGTCCCTTTGACCATTATATATTGTCCCTCTGTGTCTCTCTTTACCTGTCTTATTTTGAAATCCACTTGGTCTGATATAAGAATTGCAACACCTGCCTTTTTTTCCTTGCTATTAGCTTGAAGTATTGTCCTCCACCCCTTCACCCTGAGTCTGTGTTTGTCCTTGGGGCTGAGGTGTGTTTCCTGGAGGCAACAAATTGTTGGATCTTGTTCTTTAATCCATTTTGCCACTCTGTGTCTTTTTATTGGAGAGTTCAATCCGTTTACATTGAGAGTGATTATTGATGCATGTCTACTTAACGCTGTCAATCTGTCGCTCATTATCTTGTTTTCCTGCATTTCTTTTCCTGTGTGCTTTTGACTACCCATTTAATGCTGCAATTTCTTATGCTGGGTTTCTTAGATTTTTCCTTATTTATGATTTGTGACTCTGTTCTGTATTTTATTTTAGCGTCTACCTTGAAATTTGTATTTAGAATCTCATGTATAATATAGTCTATTCTCTGGTGGTCTCTTACTTACTTGACCAATACTGATTTAGACCCTTTACTCTTCCCCTCCTAAATAATTATTTTCATTTCTTATTCCAACTCGTGTTATGAATTTGTAGTTAGAGTGATAAGATTGTCCTTGCTTTGATATTTTCCTTACCTTGACCCTAATGCTATAGTTGAATATTTGCTATCCTGTTCTGGTTCTATCCATCGGTCTCCCTAGTCTGTGGATTGTGACCCCTTTCTCCCCTCTTTCTTTTTTCCGGTATGAGAGCCTTCTTGAGGATTTCTTGTAGTGGAGGGCTTTTAGTTATAAATTCCCTTAACTTTTGTTTGTCTGGAAAAGATTTAATTCCTCCCTCATATCTGAAGGAAATTCTTGCTGGATAGAGTATTCTTGGCTGAAGATTTTTATCTTTTAAGGCTTTGAATATGTCACTCCATTCTCTCCTAGCTTGTAAGGTTTCTGTAGAGAAATCCGCTGACAGTCTGATAGGGGCTCCTTTATAGGTTATTCTCTTCTTTTTTCTTACTTCGCTGAGTATTCTTTCCTTATCTTTCCTTCTAGCCAATTTTACTACTATGTGCCTTGCAGTAGGTCTTTTAACATTGACAAATCTAGGAGATCTGAAAACTTCCTCTACACACATTTCTCCGTCAATCCCTAGATTTGGGAAGTTCTCTTCAATAATTTTGTTAAGCACACTTTCTGCTCCATTTTCCTTTTCCATGTTCTTGGGAATTCCTGTGACCCTTATGTTCTTACTCCTCATTGAATCCACTATCTCTCGGAGATTTTCATCGTTTTTTCAAATTCTTAGTTCTCTTTCTTCCTTTGTCTGGAGCCATTCAGCCTGTCTATCTTCAGTTATGTTAATTTGCTTTTCTATGGTGTCTACATGGGCATTCAGGGAATCCATATTCTGTTTTATCTGGTCCATTGTGTTTTTCATCTCTAGCAATTCTGTTTGATTCTTCTTTATGATTTCAATCTCTTTTGTGAAGTAACTCCAGAACTTGGCTTGTTTCTCTATCTTTCTCTCTACCTCATTGAGTTTTTTGATTATAGCTGCTCTGAACTCATTATCACTTAGTTTACCTAATTCCAAGTCCTCAGGACTTAATTCCATGTTTTTATTGTTTTCCTTCTGGTCTGGGGCTTTTATAAATTGCTGGATGGTAGAGGAGCAGTTTTTTCGCATGGTGGTAGAATTCGGTTGCAGTTACAGCCTGTCGCCACTAGATGGGGGTCGAGAGCCACGTGTTATGAGCTCTCCGCCTTTGGGTAAGATGGCTGCGCCCAGTGGCTTTGCCTGGAGGGAGGGGCTGCTATTCTGGCGCACCGATCTAGATTCAGATCAGTTCTGTTCTCTGGTCTCCCGAGGCCCCGGGTTTATGGGGTCCTCGCGGACGGAAGCTTTCCCCCGTCAGTGGGTCTCCACTGAATCAGCGGCAGGAGTCCTGGATGATCCCCCGGTCACGCGGCCCCTCCCCCACTCCTTCCCAACCCGCACAGCAGCGATCGCAGACTCTACGGGAGGGAGCGATGTTCTCTCCTACCGTTCCAGCGCCTCTGAGGCCGTAAGTAAGGTTTATGATCTCCGCCTTCTTGGTATTGTAGGTCTCTAACGTGTTGGCATTAGATTTATTCTCTGAAATTCAGTTTTTCCAATCCTTTGTTGTATTTTGGAGGGGAGAGAAACCCGGGTCAGCTCACCCCGCCTTTTTGCTCCCCAGAACGTCACATCCATGTAATTCTTAGATGTTACACTGTCTCTCCCTGAATCTTTTTTTTTTCTGACATATTCTTGGAATTCAGGGAAATCCAATTAGAATTTACAGCTGAAAAGCTGGATGGGAAAGCATACTGACGCTCAGGCCTGTGCTCTTCTCATTCCCCACCAGGCCTCTACCCTGAGAGCCACAATCTGTGTGGGTAAGCCATCGAACTAGTATACAAAACCCTCAAATCTGGTATATAGATAGAATCTACAGACTGAAGAGTTAATAGTATGATCACTAGCAACTGGGGAGTCCTCATACTCAAAAGTTTGGGAACCACCAAACTAAATGATAGGCGACAAGAAAGGTGGACTTCCAAATGCTTACCTGGAGTCAAAAATTTCAAATTCATGTCAAGCTGCAAAGCCACGAAGTTCACCATCAGGTGATTTTAGCTTATTGGCACCTTCTATTTGCGTACTGACTCTTATTCCATCATCAACCAATTAAGTTATTCAAAAGTTAAATTCCTTGGGATTAAGGATTTTATTACTTGTTAATAACATTCCCCATTCCCATGAGTTATGCAATGCACATTTCTAACATCTAGCCTACCACACTGTACCACACTAAAATGATCTGATTTACAGGTAGTCCTTGACTTCAAATTATCAGCCTTTCTTACAAATGGAACTTTTATGATCCATCAGTGTCGTGCTTAAAGCATTTTGGCTTTTTGCATTGGTTCAGGTTTTCATACATCAGCTCCTCAATGCACAGTTCAAGCCACAGGGCAGCGCACAGTCTCTCAGACAACGCTTGCACTTCTGCACAATTACCACCTTGAGCAGCTGGCAGTCTGAGATGCAGTTAGTAGAATATCACGCTGAAGTTTATATAAATAGGTGGAAATGGAGAAAATAAGAGTGATGATACTAAGGAGAAGATCATTGTGAGAAGAGTGAAATTACTGTCACGCTGAAATCAAAATATATAAAACCCCAATGGGATGCTCATTTGTCTCAAAGTGGCCCTTTACGTATTCAGTTTTGAATGGAAAAAAAAATAAATGTGCAGAAAATGCTGGAAATATAAAAAGGGAAGTGTGTTTAAAAGGTGATACGTAAGTACGGAAATGAAGTATTATATATGCAATTGGAAGATGGCGTTCTGACTACATTTGTCCCCTGCTCCCTCTGAGAGGAACGCAGTACGATTGGTCTTTATACCCCAGCAGCAAGCACAGCGCTGTCTCCTAATAGGCACTCAAAGGACGTGTGTTGAACCAACTCGTTTAATTGTGTACAAGCCTGTGCTTCTATGTACTCCAGATATCTGAGACCATGCTCATTACATAAAAATTTAAAGTACTTCTTGGTCATTAGGGTTTTCCTTTGTTTCTGTTCGCCCACAAGAAAGCATTCCCTTCTAAACTCCATGTATAACCCTCACTAAGATTAAGCTACTCATATGGTCTAAACAGATGCTGACTCACATGACAGTGCCAAAATTCTGCTTTACACTATTTGTACTTCTTACATCTCTACTATTTCACTAACCAGCCATCTTAGTGACAAAAAGAAATGGATGCAATTTTTACATATGTGCAAAATGACTCCACTTAAATGAATTCCAGTCCTTCTGCCTCTTTTGTGAAAGCTTTTCCCTGGTGCCAGTGAGAGCTTGGCTAGGGAAAGCCTGAAGGGATTGGTCCGTTATTGGAGAATGGAGAGGAAGGAGCGTTTTATGAAAGTGGGATCATTATAATGCTTCCCATTAAAACATTTTTAGTGCTCGCATTTCAAGCTTAACACAGTCTACTCTCTAACTTGGCAATAACCCAGACCCGAGAACCAATGAGCTACTCGGGTTTCCTGAGGCTTCTCAAGCAATGAAGCAGGCAGCTCTTTCTCTTTTCTGATAGCCATCAAAAGAATAAATTACTAAACAATAGACAATCCGGCTTCATTTAAAACATATGAAGCACTTCACAGTACTCCTGCCGTCTTTTTCGGTCAAATGGAACAGCTGTTTTAAAGGCATAGTGTTAGACCTGAAAAATTATTAATCTAACTTTTAATGATTTAATCCTTTAAAATACACACTTCACACCAAGTGCAGTCTGTCGATTTCAATGAAGTTATATAACTGCCTTACAAAAATGCTCTTAGAAAAATCTATTTCTTTGCAACATTGTGATAAGATCTTTCTTTCAGAATGCCAAAGAACGTGCTAAATAATTAAATAAAATTTTTTTAAGCAAACAGATTTTCATTTCTTAAATAACAATGAATAGAGACTCTCTATAAACATAACCCTACTCTGAATGCTTATGGGTCTGTGGTCCGACCCAGGAGAGTTTTTCCCTGTTGTGAAGTTACATGTTCAATCATAACCTTGGTTTATCATCTTTACCACCTGGTAAAGACGGTTTTTTGCTGCTATCACTGGCTGGAGCAATTTCCGTCAGTCAGTGCAACGTGAGCCCAATTTATCTTTTGTTTCGAAAGTTTCATTTATTCTGCAACCTCAAAAAACAAATGACGAATTTAGCTTTACCCTTGTTACTAAGCTGGTGGTTGCCTATTTCTAACAACTTAAAAAGTGGTTGGAACCGATGGTTTTAAATTCAGATTAATATATCGCCGCTTAAGCCACAAAGGAAATAACGACATCTAATCAGGATATTCTCAAAGTCGGTAGAGCTGCCTGCTTCCAATCAGTAATCCTGTTCGCCAAAACATTTTCTGAGAAGTACATTTATAAATGTATTTTTGAACTTCCTGTGTGTCTTGCTTTGAGAAGAAAAACATTCCTAAAAGTATAATCCTGCAAAACAGAAAAAGGAAAGAGAGCTGTGAAGCTGACACACGTTGTTTATGACCCTCTGAGACTTCCTCTTAGACGGCAGTTAGCAATATTGTCTCACATATGATCTGGCAAAATAAGATGCCACAAAATCTAATGTGTCAGCAAAGATATCTGACAAGAAAACAAAAAAGATGCGTATGTGTCCATGTGTCTGTGCGTCTGAGAACTTTATAAAAGAAACTACAGTTTCCTGGTAAAATTTTACAGTAGAGGATTCCACGATCAAATCTTATTAACCAAGTTTCAATCAGTTAACATTTTTTGAGCACCTACTTTATGTGAAGAATTGATCTAGACACAAGACATGCAAGAGAAGGCACTTACTAAGGATCTACCTTCAAGGAGCTTATTGCTTAGTTGGGCCAAAAGGACCAACACATAGAAAGATGACAACTCTAAGAGGCAAAATATAAATGACCAAAAAGTGGCAGAGACAATAAATGCTGTGCATCAAAGGATCCCTTTGGGTGAGGGAGGTCAGTGAATCTTTCTGAGAAGAGGGAGATATAAGTGACCCTGAGCTTTGCCAGTCAGAAGCTCATACTTTACATTCTAGTATTTCCCCTTGGGGGAATTTCTTGATCATGAAAATGGTTCTTTAAAAATCTATTAATAGGCTACTCTATTCACATGACTTCAGTGTCTCCCTCCTTCTTTTGAAAAGGCCAAGTGAAAACCCCATTCAATAAAACATAGTATAGATACTTCTGAACAGATGTTGAAATAATAATGACAGTGCCTATTCGGAGCTAAATCCAACGATAAATATAATAAATGCAACAAAATTTGTATGTTTTAAAAACCATGACTATTTTTTTAAAAAGAAAACAGACCAACCAAGATTCTGTTAAAATGTTTGCTTCCTAAAGAGGGGAGCAAAAGGGCAAAAGATCAGGAAACGAGCGAAGATACTCCCATTAGTAGAACAGTGCTTAAGATATGCTAGCACAACCAAGTCAACTTCCAGCTAAATGACACAAGCAGATGATGGCATTGAGAGAGAGAAAAGAGAGTGAGAGAGGAAAATGGGGCAATCCAACCACCAAATAATAGCGATACTAGAAGAGAGAGAGCCAGCGATACTAAAACAGTACTCAAGGAAATAAAGCTCAACTGGATAGAAAGAGAAACCCAGTCAGACATTACAGAAGAACCATGAATTTCTGTGAGAACAACGCAGGGCTTGACAGAACGGGTGACATGAACAATTAGCTGCACATAACTCTAAAAAGCAAATCAAGCAAGGTCAATGCGGAAAAAAATTACTGGCAATGAAATGGCTGGAGTATTGAATATTAGTATGACAAAGAAACAAATTAGATCCAAATGTCACATCATACACCATAATAAATTCTAAATGAGTTAAAATGTAAAACACACACTAAAAACTATATATGTGTCAGAAAAAACAGAAAAACACAAACGTTTGTAAAATGACATGGATAAAAGTTTTAAAAAGAAAACAGTGAAATTCCCAAACTGACAACATAACTAATAAAATTTCATATTCTGAACATATATGGAACTGACACTTCTTTCTAATATCAGTAATGTCAATGCTCAGATTTCACTGGAGATAGGAAAGAAATATAAATCAAATAAATTTCAGTTACCACTACACATCTGTGAAACCAACCATAGTAAATACAAATAATGAGTCAATGTTAAAGACAGAAGCTCTGAAGGAAGGAAAATATATTCACAGCAAACTATTTGACTTAATGTCAGACAACATTTACAAAGCCATAATAACAGTATCTACCGACATAACCATGGGAGAATGGGGGGGGGAGGAGTGGGTGTGAGAGAGGTGCACAAACTAAATGGAAGCAGTAGCTAATTTCTAAAACTGGTAACTAAAGCAATAACATCTTCAGCATTTTTTTAAAAATTACGTAGACCTAATTACCTGAAGAAACAGACAAAAAGAGTTGAAAGTAGTGGCTCTGAAGGTGGAAATAGTGGAGAAGAAATTTTGGAGCAGAAGATTGTTGTTTTTTATAAGCCTTTTAATACTACAGTCAGTTTTGTGATAACGCTTGCTTTGAAAATTGAATTTTTTCTAGCACAATTAATTAGTTAATGAATTAATTTGAGAACAATTTGAGCATAACACAAATTTCCCATTTCCTTATGCGTGATTTTGTCTGCAAGAAACACTAGGAATACTGCACCCAGATGAACTGGGTAGGAATACACAAAACACACACATACTCCTCACATATCTACCAGCGACCTCCATGCACCGTGTGTATGAGCCACACCCATCCACATCCTTTATTATGTATATACATTACTCATAAAGATGAGCAGCAATAAATAAGTACAATTGTTTCTTGTTTGTCACAACAACATCAACAATTTTAGGTTTTTAAAAAATTTTGTTCTTAACTATTTTAAAGATATTATTTTTTTTAAAGATTTTATTTTTTCCTTTTTCTCCCCAAATTCCCCCAGTACGTAGTTGTATATTCTTCGTTGTGGGTCCTTCTAGTTGTGGTATGTGGGACGCTGCCTCAGCGTGGTCTGACGAGCAGTGCCATGTCCGCACCCAGGATTCGAACCAATGAAACACTGGGCCGCCTGCAGTGGAGCGCGCGAACTTAACCACTCGGCCACGGGGCCAGCCCCTAAAGATATTATTTTTTGCCTAATCATCATGTGTCAAACCAATGTATGTCATTTATGAAGTATCAGAGTATCATGCCCCAGCCCCATTTTTGTCCTATGGTGTTTGTTTATTTGTTGTTTTGTTTGTTTGTTTAATAGACTTTATTTTTTAGAGCAGTTCTATGCTTTCAGAAAAATTGAATGGAAAGCACCGAGAGTTCCCAAACACATGGTTTCCCCTATTTATTAACATCTTCTATAAGCGTGGAACATTTATGACATTTGAGGAGCCAATATTAATACTTTATTATTAACTGAAGTCCAGAGTTCACTCTTTGGTTGCACTTTCTATGGGTTCTGACAAATGTATAATGACATATGTCCACCACTACAGTGTCATATAGAATAGTTCACTGCCTTAAAAATTTCCTGCACTCCTCCTATTCATGCCTCCCTCCCCTCAATACCTGGCAACCACTGATTTTACTGTCTCCATAGTTTTGTCTTTTACAGAATGTCATATAGTTGGAATCATGCAGTATGTAGCTTTTCCAGAAGAACTTTTTTCACTTAGTAATATGGATTTAAGATTCCACCATGTGTTTTTGTGACTTGACAGCTCATTTCATTTTATAGCTGAGTAATATTCCACTCTCTGGATGTACCACAGTTTGTTTATCCATTCACCTATGGAAGGACATCTTGGTGGCTTCAAAGTCTTGGCAATTACAAACAAAGTTGCTATAAACATTTGGGTGCAGGTTTTTGTGTGGATACGTTTTCAACTCATTTGAGTGCAATTAAGTTTTCAATTCAAGGAATGAGATTATTGGATCATATGGTAAGAGTATGTTTAGTTTTGCGAGAAACTGCCAAACTGTCTTCCAAAGTGGCTGTATCATTTTCCATTCCCACCAGCAATAAATGAGAGCACCTGTTGCTCCACATCCTTGCCAGCACTGAGTGTTGTCAGTGTTTTGGATTTTAGGCATTCTAACAGGTTTGTAGTAGTATCTTGTTGTTTTAATTGCAATTCCCTAATGGCATATGCTGAGCCACTTTTCATATGCATATTTGCCATCTGTATATCTTCTTTGGTGAGGTGACTCTTCAGATCTTTTGCTCATTTTTTAATTGAATTGCTTCTTTTCTTATTGTTGAGTTATAAGAATTCTTTGTATATTCTGGATTCCAGTTCTTTAGCAAATATGTGTTTTACAAAGATTTTCCCCAAATCCGCCTTATCTTTTCATTCTCTAAACAGTGTCTTTCACAGTGCAGTAGTTTTTTTCCCCAAAGATTGGCACCTGAGCTAACAACTGTTGCCAATCTTGGTTTTTTGTTGTTCTTCTTCTTCTCCTCAAAACCCCCCAGTTCATAGTTGTATATTCTAGTTGTGAGTACCTCTGGTTGTGCTATGTGGGATGCCACCACAGCATGGCCTGATGAATGGTGCCATATCCGCGCCCAGGATCCGAACCGGAGAAACCCTTGGCCACTGAAGCAGAGAGCACAAACTTAACCACTGGGCCACAAGGCCGGCCCCAGAGCGGGTTTTTAATTTCAATAAAGTCTAACTTACCATTTTTCCTTTTGTAGGTCATCTTTTTATTGCACAATTTTGCACAACTCAGTGATTTTTAGGAATTCATAGTGTATAACAGCCACTGACCACATTTATTCTTTTCAACCATGAACTTATTTGACGAGCAATTTCATTTTGAATAAAGTCTCCAAAATAATTGATACAGAGGTACTGAGTAGCATAACTCATGGTAGAAAATTGGAAACCTAATGCCAAACAGTTGAGAATGGTTAAGTAATACAAAAGAATATTAACAATATGAAACATTAATATGGTGTTAAAGATTGTTAGCATGTCAACATTCTTAACGCGCAAAAATAAGTTCATGGAAATGTTATGCAAAGAAAGTAGTATATAAAATATCATTCATACATTAATTTTAATTAAGAAAAAATGTAATTTGACAACTAGAAATAAAAATCCAGTAACATGTATTGCTTAGAATAAGTAGCACTAGTTGCTGTAAAACAAATCCCAAAATCACATAGTAAAAGTTTATTTTTCATTCATGCAAAGTTGAATACAAATGGTCCAGGTAAGCATTGGCTAAGGGACTTCCTTCCATCTGCGGCTCTATTGTCTCCTAGGCTCTGGAGTCCTTGACCAATTCTTCCTCCACATTTGGCTGGGAGACAAGGAAGAGCGTGAGGGGATCACACAGGAGGCTATTGTGGGCCGGGTTTGGAAGGCCGAACTCAGTTGCACCCACGTGGTCACACTTACATGCAAGGCAGGCTGGGAGAAGTCGTCCAGCTGTGCGCCCAAGAGACAGAGGAATGCTTTTGTGCCTCCGTAGCACTCTCTGCGCTCAACAGAATTAGACTCTGGTTTCCTTAGGTTCCTTTCTCCTTTCAATTTTGCTTAAGTCTCTAATAATTTATGAGTATCCCTAATTACCTTAATCTCTTTAGTTCCAGAGTCCAGATTATGAGCGTTTAGATACCACTTATCCAAGTCCATTAGGTTCCTGCGTTCAGATAGGAAGAGTTTTGATAGCTAGGATTTATTCGTTCTTCCTTTAAAAAAAGAAAATGGAAATTTGCAGCCTCTCTGAGCTCATCCCCTATCCTTCATTTCAGACAATAGCTCTTAAATCAACTCAGAGTATTGTCTGTCTTATTTAAAAATTTTACAGCAAGGTTTCATGTCTTGCCAAGGAAACAATGTGTAACAGTCCTTTCTGTAAGTGATTCCTCATTCCTAACCTAAATCTTTCTGTTTTTTTTTTAAATAAAGCAAAATTTCACAGATATTTTTCTAAGTAGCACAAAATAACTCTGCTTAGGTCTTCTAATCTGACCTCAGAACATAGTAAATGCTAATGTTTGATCATGCGCTGGCAGCCTTCATCAGGGTCAATCCTGCTAAAGTGTTTTATATGAACATAGATATTTTTATATGATATAAGGATCTGTAAACGTGCTATATTTGGGTAATGAAACATCTGTATCATAATAATCTATTCCTAAAATGTTTTTTCTATTTCCATGATCACCTTTAACATTGTTCTCCAGTTACCACTTAATTTTAACAGAAGTTTTGTAAAGTGTTCAGAAATTTTATAGAGTAAGTCAATCATTGTTTTCTTAAAAAAATTATTTTATGTACTTGATTCCTGTTTTTTCCAGATTTTTACTATTAACTTGCCAATTTGTATAAAATGTTCCATACAGTTCTTATTGCATATTTGCATTTAATCTATATTTAACTTAAGTAGTATTTTCATGTTTACTATATTTAATCTCTGTAATTATGTCTTTCTTTATTTTTCCTACTTAGATTTTATTATATTCTGTTAATATATACTTTTTATCTTCCAATATAAATCAATATCTATTTATGCATGGCTTTTGTTCCAAGTTATTACATTTCTTTCTTTGTTATCTAGTTATGTCATTAATGTAAGTAAACACTTGAGTTTTTGAAGATTATATTAAAATCTTGCAACCTTGTGAACTTCTAATTTTTTGGTTGATGTCCTTGATTTTCTGCATAATTATACAATTAGTAAAAGTTGACTTTCTAACAAGATATCCGGAGACCTTATTTGAGGCTCTCCTTCAACTATCTTCTTATACAGTGTTTTTAAAGTTTCAAAAAGATAAGCAAAGTTCAAACTGTATCCACTTTTAGTCTTCTAGTTATATAAATTGATTAATTAAAACCAAAGCTATTTATAAAATTAAGTGAATTAAAGAAACTATGACAGATTAGAAATCACGTCATCTGAAGTAATTGGATTTGTAATTTGATTTCTATAGACATTAAAACAACAAATTAACAATTGATATACTGAGTAAAAATATTAAATGTAACATAATAAATTTTATAAATGCAGTCTTTGTATACATTAAAGTTTTACTACAATGACAAAGAATATTTCTTAAATGAATCCTGTGGGGAGAATTGCTCAGTTAGCAGATCACTAACTCCTTTGGGTGTTATAACATCGCCACCTACTGGAGAATTAGGATCAGAAGGGTTTCATTTTGGAAATCCTCATCAATAGCAATATTTGTTTAATTTAGACATTCCTAGATTCATAACATTTTTTTAAGGTGTTGAGGTCCTAACTTTACACATTTGAGAAAACAGACACAGAAGAGTTAAACAGTTCAATGATTCGCCCAAAATCACACTACTAATTATAAACAAGACGGCTGTATAAGACCAATTACATACAGTACCATACTCCACCTCTCCCGGTTCTCATGACCTGTGTTCCCATAACTTGCCTTTCCGGCATGACAGACACCGTGATCATCGCCAGTGTCCATTATAACAGTGGCCAAAACACTCGTGAAGTGAAAGCAAAGTTTCTACCCGAATTATTTATTATAATTCCCCATTTTTCTTTTACTGCCTCATAGAATAAATAAGAGCTAAATTTCTATTAAGTTCTTACGTTTTCTCCTACGGATGACTGCTAATCAAATTATTTAGCGTGAGCAATCTACTTTCTCATATTTCCCTTTTATTTTCTCACCCATAATTAAAGAAAGAAGATAGCACCTTCCAACTCTCTGATTGACAATTTAAAAGACTGTTGGAAATCGTGTAGGAAAACAGGCTCCCTCTTAAACTGTAAGTGAGAGAGTAAATTGGTGCTAAACTTTGCTAGTAATTTCACAGCATCTATCAAAAATTTAAATCACATTGCCTTTGGCAACACAATTCCACTTCTAGGAATTTAATCTACAGATATTTTTGCACAAATATTCCTTGCAGCATTATTGGTGATAGCAAAAACAAAACAAATCTGGAAACAACCCAAATGTTTTTAATAGGAGACTACTGATAAAATAAATTATACAGCTGTACTATATGGGATACTATGCAGTCATTTTTAAGAATGACATAGTTCTATGCATACTAATAAGAAGACTACACTTTAGGTTGAAAGAAAAAGGGCCAGTTTTGCAGTATATGTGCACTATCATTCCACTTATGTAAAAATACAGAATTTTCTAAATGTTTACAATATAATATAATTAATATATGGTTTTATATAAATATAATTTTATAAACATATATGATAAATGTGTGCATATACATAAATATACATATTTGTTTTATGCACAGAAAGTTCTCTAAGGCATGCTACGTCTTTTTCAAGTGGTGACTTTAAGTTGTCCTATGCTCTGGGGTAAACTGGAGGCGATTTAGGAGCATCTATGTGGAGTTTGGTAAAAAAAAAAAAAACAAAACAGAAACATGATGTTTTCTTTATGTTACAAAATTATTAGAAAATCCATGCAGTATTTGGAAAGAACCTCCAGCAGGCCCTGTCCCTGAGATGGCTGTCGGGAGCGGATGTCTAAGAGTTCGACTTCTGGGGGTTGGGGGGCGTGGAGTCAAGTAAAGCTCTCCTTCCATGAGGTAAATCAGGATTTCACTTTCAAGATGGAAAATCCATCAGACTCGACTGAGACTTTACTCAGCACTCCACGGGCCTGTGCCAATCCACTGCCTCACCAAATAAATAGTTTAAGGAAGCAACTGATGAGTGCAACATTTAGAGAGCAATTAAAGAACACAAGATATTCATTTAATTCTTGTTACAGTGTTGTAAAATGTCTTAAAGTAGAGAATGAAGAAAATGATCAGAACTTTTCAGAGAAACCAGCATCTTCAACAGAAGATAACTGTTTAAATTGCAAAAAATATTTTAAACACATAGACAGGGAATTTGAAGAAAGGGCATTGTCAACTATAAAAATAAAATAGCCATGAGCCTGGCCTGGTGGCATAGTGGTTGAGTTCATGCACTCCACTTCGGCTGTCTGGGGTTTGAGGGTTTGGATCCCAGGCACGGACTTACACACCGCTCATCAAGCCATGCTGTGGCAGCATCCCACATACGAAATAGAGAAAGATTAGCACAGATGTTAGCTCAAGGACAGTCTTCCTCACTAAATTAATTAATTAGCCAGTTATTTAATCAGCAAAATGAGTTTATTGAGGAATAGTAGAGGAATTGCAATTTGGGGGACACAAACTATGGTGAACCACAGGCAAGCCCAAAGAACAAAAGAGAGGGGCTTGCTTTATAGAGGAAAGGAGGAAGTTGGGAGGGATTGTTTTGAACAAAACTTCACTAGAGGAGAGGGAGAATTCAGGGTTGTGGTGGCTTCTCATTGACTGAGTTGTGGCAGTTTCCCACTGGCTGGGTTGTTGCTGGGTAAGGAGGAAATCTTCCTTCTTCCTGCTGAGGTATGTAAAGTAATCAGCAATGCCCTCCCTTCATTGCTTCTCGACTCCATTTTGGGTTAGGTTTCCTTTATTCATTTTTACAACATATTTGAAAAATACCTTCAAGAATATCAATGCACGTGACTCTCAGTCACTGGATACTGGGTCATGCAGTGGTCTCCCAAATGATTTTGTGAATGAGAATTTTCCCAAATAAGGAATAAATGAAGAAAAAACAAAATTAGTGAAGCAGGTTCAGGAGAAAGAAGACTTTCTCCAGAGGTTAAAACTAGTCAAAATGTGTAGATAGAAGAATGACCTGTGTCAGTTACAGCTGTTAATACAGAAGTGGAGAAGTGGTGGCCACCTGTTGCTTCAGGAGTTGCAGTCAGCTATGTCTGAGCAGAACAAGAAACTCAGCCTTACTCAGCTGACAGACCACAGGGGGTTAGATGAAAAAGGGCTACACTATAACAGAAATGAAGAATTTATAGGTGTTTAATTCATAATTCTTTCTCCAGAATATCTTTGAGAATGACAACTTAATTAGAAGCTACTTTATATTTTAAAGGGAAGACATAAACCATTAGGGGTTAGAGAAAGGTATGCTGATGAACATCAATTTAGGGCACTGTGTTATATAAATACAGACCAAGTTCAAAATGAAAATTTGGTATTTTGGGTAAATTTGACAAAGAAAATTGGACACAGAAATGTGAAAAAAATGGAATCAAGTTTAAAAAATAATTTGGACAATTCTGGAAGTCAGTTTTAATACACTGTATTGTTTATTGTGGTAAAAAGTTTTATGTAAAACGTTTAAAAACGCTCCAAACCTAAACTGGTCTACAAATGCCTGCCTTTCTCCGAAGTTTACAACCCTTGTTTCCATCCATTTACCAGACATTTGCATCTAGATGGTCTAGTAGATAAGTAAACTCTGTCCGAAATTTAAAATAATAATAATAATGTACACTGAGACAAAAATTGGGGGCCACTGCACAAGCCAAAAGCCTTTGCCCACTTCCTGTCCTCAAAGCTGCTCTACGTGTCCTGCGTCAGGCCCTCTGGGTGTCTAGAATGCCAGCTCCACCAAAGCTCCCCGACTGTGCCCACCAGGGATTTCATGGCCAGCCTGCAGAAGCAGATGCTCAGACAGCAGAGGCCCCGGCCACGCCCACTGCTCCTACTCCTTCCCCGTCACATGGCGCTGGCCTTGTGCTGCATCGCTGGGCCTGCATCAGCCCCTACACTGGTCAGATGCTCTCAGAAAAGGAACAGTTTGGGAGCGCCAGATGCCCCTCAGGCTGAGAGAGCAGTAACCTGGGGTGCATATGTGACTCTTCTGGGAAACTTAGTACCTATTTCAGGGATGTGCGCTTGGGGTGTCCCAATGGGGAAGGACAGTCTTCATGTTTGCTTTATACTCTCTTATGCTGGTTGAATAATTTTAACCACCACTATGTATTTTATAGTATTTTTAAAATTAGTTTATGCATAATGTAAAAAAAAAAATAGATACATCAAATAGGAGAACATTTTCACGGGGTGGGGGGAATCTCCCTTTCTCCTGTGTTCTCATGTCCCCTGAGCCCCAGACTCCCTGGATTTCCTAAGACCCTCGCCTGCACACTCTAAGACAAACAAACTGAAGCCCATTTGGTTAAGGATGTAAGTTGTCTTAGGACGTAGGCAGATACACATCCTCGAGGTCTTCCATGCTTCAGTGGATGGGGCTCAGTGTCAATCAACTCAACATCCTGATGTACTCATGTGTGCTTAGAACTGGGCTAGATATAGCGGTTCAAAGGGAATATATTTACAATATAAAAATATTCACACCATATCACTTCTTTCACAGTACTTATATTCCTAAAAACATGCAAAAATCAAGTTTTACAAATGTAATTATATATAAACATTCTATAGAAAGTTCCTATTTATAAGACCCACAGAATATCCTTTCTGAAAAGTGAAAGAATCTCCTGAAAGAAAAATAACTATTTCCTTATTCATCTTTTATTTATATAGACTTTGGTACCTAAGTATCCTTAAAGTAAAGAACCCTTAGAATTTGTTTCCTGGCTTGAATTTTTTGGTGGTTGTTTTTTGAGCATTATTGAGGTAGAACTGACAAATAAATTGCAAGATATTTAAAGTGTAGGTGATGATTTAGTACATATTGTGAAATGATTCCTACAATGTAGTTAACATACCCATCACCTCATATATTTATCTTTTTCGTGCGTGTGAGAACACTTAAGATCTGCTCTCTTAGCAAATTTCAATCATACCATACAGTATTATCAACTATAGTCTATGTTATACACTGGATTCTCAGATCTTACTCATCTTATAACTGAAACTTCACATTCTTTTACCTCTCTATTTCCCTCACCAACCCCGGCCCCTGGCAACCACTTTTAACTCTCTTTCTTTATGAGTTTGACTCTTATTTTATTTATTTATTTATTTATTTATTTATTTATTTATTTATTTATTTATTTATTAGATTCTACATGTAAGGGACACCATACGGTATTTGTCTTTCTCTTTCTGGCTTATTTCACTTAATATGAAAGCATGAATTAATTATTAGCCCCTGAGCTCTCTAGGTGATGTCTCATCATAGCCAGTGATGCTCTTTCAAAAGCTCTGACTTGTGATTGGGCAACGACAATGGGAAATACTCATTACTGCCGCTTTGTGCAGCCCAAAATACGCCCACTGACCTTTGCCCATAGTCACCTAATTAACAGACGTGTTCCCTTAGCCTCTCTGTCTAAGGCTGTTACTCCCGGGGCAGACACTGTTTACACAGTCATGCTGTTGTGAGGGTACTCACTGATGCTTTTGTTGATGGCTGATGAAGAACAATGGGAGCCTGAAGCCAACTCTTTTGATCAAATTAATCCATATACCTAGAAAGAAGTGGAAGACAAATAAAAACTTAAAAGAGGGAACCAGCAAGAGCTTCCACCTATTTTTCTCCAATATAAAGAGCAAAGAAACATACAGGAGCAATGTCGAGGCTGTTTAACCCTGGACCTTGTCTTTTCTCTCCTAAAGTCAGAGTCAAATAGCCCAAACCAGTCTCACCCAGTTTCAGGTGCCAGATAGTTCTTTATATTCAAGAATAAAACTCTTACTTTATTCTTATATCTACTTACTAACTCAAAACAACTTTTTTTAGTTTATGCTGCATTTTGACAGTGAAGAATAACCTATAGATTCTATGAAATGCAAACTCAACCGTGAGGACCCCTGGCGCCAGAGTAGGAAGTTAGGGGGACATTTTATTTTTTCCATTCTTGTTATTCGCATTCACCGCCCTAGTTCCGGTCCTCAGTGCTGAGAGTGGTGAGTGCGCACGGTGCCTTGGGGCCAAGAAAGAAGGGTGGAGGGCAGGAGTTGGGAAGGACGTGGGCGGTGCCGAAGGAAAACGTCCCATGTTTGTTAAACCCCCAGAGAGTGCTTTCCACCATGAGATGAAGGTTTAAGGAAGAGTTTGGCTAACATTTGCAATCAAATCAGTTAATAAAATTCAGTTACACCAGACGCTTAAAATAACTTTTTTAAAACTTTCTTTCCTAGGCTGTTATGATATGAATGGAAACAAGAGCTGTAAATTTCACATCAGCAATTCCTCTCTCTCCTTCTCTCTGTTTTTTTTTTAACCAAATTCATCTCTACATTTCAACACAATAACAATCCTAGCAATATATTTAATCCTCTCTTAGCGTATATTTTATATAAGATTGCATTCCTGAGAATTTCACTTAAATATTCGGAGGAATCTGAAGCTGGAGCTGGATTCTCAAGTGACAACTGAGGTCTGTGGGCTGGTGCTCCCTCTGGTGGACACTTTTCACATGGCACACGCATCTTTTTTTTTTTTTTTTTTTTTTTTAATGCAGGAGCACTTCACAGGCCAAGAAACATCTCATAAAGCCAAGAACAATCAGGAAACAATCTCAAAAGATCCCTTCATGTTTAAAAAATGCATGAATCTAATATGACTAAGCTGATTATATTCACTGAAATTCTTCCCAGAGAATTTGTTAAAAAGAAAAGTCTTGATAATAGCTCAGAGTAGAGGATAAAACTGCAAGGGACTGCTCATTAACAATTGTTTTTTAAAATGTTTGTTCTGTTTGATAAAGGTTGGGGAACTTGGATTTGGGAATTGGAGAGGAAGAAACTCCAGCTTCCCTCTGAGGACAGCGCAGCGTGATAAAGTAGAGGCCACAGAGAAAACACGCTGAATAAAGAGCATTCAACTGAGGCAACCCGAGATGCTGAAGCCTTTCCTGGATGCTTCAAATCCCCGGCAAAGATGATTTGTAGGTCCTAGTGTGGAAAACGGTGAAGAACCTGAATTCAATGTCCTGGGTGATTTGGAGGGCTGCCAGGGGCTGAGACATGGAACCCGAGTCTGAAGGGACAGCTGAATGTAGGAGCCTACAGTTACCACGTGAAGTACCATGGTCCTTCACTGGAAGGATGCGCAAATCCACAAAACTCAGATATTTCTGAGTCAACACTACTGGGAGTGGCTTAAAAGAGGCAAAAACAACACTATAGGTCCGTGTTTCCCAACAAGATGAGCACAGGAAATAATGACATGTGTACAGCTTACTGGTAGATGTGGCTGTTCAAGGCCTCTGGCGACCCCAGACTTTGGGTTGCTTCCCAAAAGATGTCAGTATCTCAGCACAGCTGTGGCCTACTGAAGGCATGTGTGTTGATGAAATGGCAGAGGTTGGTCACCGAGAGTGACAACAGACCAATAGAGCTCTGGGCATGGCCAAGGTCTCAGGCTTGCCCTGAGGCTTACACGACTTCTAAAAGTGATCTCTCTGGATCATCCTGTTCTGTGTCATCATGTCATATTGGAATCTAGTCCTTTATTGAACGCTTCTTGGCTAGCTTCAACAGGGCTTTTAAATTCTCTGTGCATTTACTCAACAGCTCTATTTTTAGACACAGGTGAATAGAGATATGCTGCTGCAATTTTGGTGGCTCTTTTATTTTTATCCTTGCTCTATCTGGTCCTTTTTCTCTGTCTAACCACTTCACTGACAAACAAAGACGGTAACACATTACACAACTGAGAACTGGGAAGTAAGTAAAAAGGGGAAAAAAGGTCTCTCAACAGCCAAAACAGACACTGCAAAGCAGATGTGTAAGACTGATGTTATGTTTGTATAATTCTGAAACCACTCTTTGAGAGCAATTTTAACTTCTTTTACTGCTATGACGGGGTAAGACCTCAGTGGTTTTAGAAGCAAAAAGAACAGCTTCCTGGGACTCTTGTAGCGATTATTACCCCAGTTTCCTAAGTATCTTTTTCTTAGTTACATTTCCTCATCCGCTACCTGGTATCTTTGTCACAACTTCACAATAAGATGAAAGGGACTGTTTACCTCTTGGACCAGCGCTTCAGAACCAGAGCAGGAAAAACCTTGAATACTTCCCTGCTCTTAATTTGTGAACCACACTGAAATAGTCATTAGTGCTACTCACCAAGGTTTCCAGTTCTCCTTCCTTCAGAGCACATGGGAGGACTGCACCTCCCTAATGCCTTGAAGGTTAGGCATGGCCATGTGATTCGCTTTGGCCAGGGAATATGAATGGGAGTAACATGTGCCACTTCCAGTCAAACGCCTTAAGACCTGAGCCCGATTTGCTAAACTTCCTTCCTCCTGTGTGACAGCAGGGGATTGTTCCAGAAGGTGGAGATGGCATAAGTCTGGGTCTCTTAGTGACCGTAAGATGGGGCAGAAACCTCCGTTGACTCATAATCACCTCCGTTGTTTATAATCCACTGAGATGTGTGGATTACTTGTTACCATAGCATGGCCTTTCCCAACTGACACATATACTTATGCTAATTGTACATATAGAAGAACCCCTATATCACTCCTCAGTGGGTATTTTATCTTACACATAGTCATAAAAACTTAGATTATCTAATATTCAAGATTACCGCAAATTAAAACGTTGTTACTTCTATAGGTAGATCTAATAATTGGAAAAAGCTGGGGGGGAAAAGGAACAGCTGGTAGCTAAAGAGACTACATATAAACTATAAAAAGCAGAGGGGAAGCAATTATATCAATCAGGAGTTATTTATCATAGGGCCAACAGCCCTATCTACTTCAGGAGTCTGAGTTATCTTCCCAAAAAAGATGAACCCAAAGAGACCCACGCTGAGAAACATTATAATTAAATTGTCAAAAGTTAAAGACAAGAAGAGAATCTTCAAAGCAGCAAGAGGAAAATAGCTTGTTACATACAAAGGAACCTCCATAAGAACATGAGGAGATTTTTCAGCAGAAATTGCAAGCTAGAAGAGAATGGCAATACATATTCAAAGTGCTGAAAGAAAAAAATTGCCAGCAAGAATACTCTAGTAAAGTTGTCCTTCAGAGTTGAAGGAGACATATAAAGTTTTTCCAGACAAGCAAAAGCTGAAGGAGTTCATCACCACTAGACCATTCTTACAAGAAATATTAAAAGGACTTCTTCAAGCTGAAATTAAGGACACTAAATAGTAGGAGGAAAACATATGAAAGCATAAATCTCATTGATAATGGTAAATATATAGTTAAATTCAGAATATTTTAATGTTATAAAGGTGGTGGGTAAATCACTTATAATTCTAGTACAAAGGTTAAAAGATAAAAGTATTAAAAATGACTAACAGTACAATTTATTTTTTTATTTTTTCTAGGAAGATTAGCCCTGAGCTAACTACTGCCAATCTTCCTCTTTTTGCTGAGGAAAAACATCCTGAGCCCTGAGCCAACATCCATGCCTATCTTCCTCTATTTTATATGTGGGACGCCTACCACAGCATGGCTTTTGCCAAGTGGTGCCATGTCCACACCAGGGATCCGAACTGGCAAACCCTGGGCCACTGAGAAGTGGAATGCGCAAACTTAACCGCTGTGCCACAGGGCTGGCCCCAGGTACAACAATTTAAAAATAACTATAAGTACAACAGTTATAAGTACAAGATGTTTTATATAAGCCTTACAGTAACCACAAAGCAAAATCTATAACAGACACACAAAGATAAACAGAAAGGAATCTAAGCATTCCACCACAGAAAATCCTCAAATCACAAAGAAATAGAACACAAAGAAATAAATCACAAAGAAAGAGAAGAAGAAAGGAACAAAGGAATTACAAAACAGCCAGAAAACAATTAACAAAATGGCAATAAGTCCATATCTACCAATAATTACTAAAATGTAAATGGACTAAATTCTCCAAATCAAAACCCAAAGAGATAGCACTTCAGACATGTTAGGACATCTATTATTAAAATGACAAGAGAGAACAAACGGTGGCGAGGATGTGGAGAAAATGGAACTCTTGTACACTGTTGGTGGGAATGTAAATTGGTACACCCACTATGAGAAACAGTATGGAATTTCCTCAAAAATTAAAAATTGAACTACCATATAATCCAGCAATCCCACTCCTGTGTGTATATGCAAAGGAAATTAAATCATTATCTTGAAGTGATATCTGTATTCCCATGTTCACTGCCGCATTATTCACAACAGCCAAGGTATGGAAACAAGCTAAGTGTCCATCAATGGATGAATGGATAAAGAAAAAGATATATATATATTTATATATTCATACAATGTATAAATGGTGTATATATATACAATGGAATATTACTTTATTTTATTGCAAAATATATATAATATTAGTATATCCTATTCTATAATATTCTACAATGGAATATCATTCACCCTCAAAAAAGAAGGAAATTCTGCAATTTGTAACAACATGGATGAAACTGGAGTGCATTATGCTAAGTGAAATAAGCCAGACAAAGACAAATACTGCATGTTATCACTTACATGTGGACTCTATAACAAAAGTCAAATTCATGGAAACAGAGAGTAGAGAAGTGGATGCCAGGGACTGGGGGGCTGCGGAAAGTAGGGAGAGGTTGGTAAAAGGCACAAACTTTCAATTATAAGATGAATAAGGTCTGAAGATCTAACGTATAACATAGTGACTATAGTTGATAACACTGTATTGGATAATTAAAATTTGCTAAGAAAGAACTTAAATGTTCCCACCAAAAAAAAGAGCTAAATATGTGAGGTTATGGATGTGTTAGTTAATTCAACGGGGGAATCCTTCCATAATGTAAGCATATACTAAATCGTCACCTTACGCACTTTAAATACCTTACAACTTCATTTGTCAGTTATACCTCAATTAAAAGAAAAAGAATTTGTACCATGTCAGTGGAAGTAAGGCCGAAGAGGAAAAGACATACTGAAGAAATATTTTAGAGGAGAAAGCAAAAGACTCGGTAAATAATAAACTGTGAGGTTAAAGGAAAGAGAGGAATTAAAAATGACTCTAATTTGTAGCCTATGCTAAATAGTGATGTAAACAACAGAACGATAAAGAAGGTTTGTAGGAGTAAAACCAAGGTTTTTGTTTGAGACACAAGATTTTTGAGACATCCAAATGAAAATAAGTCGAAAAGACCATTGGAAATGCAGGTCTGGAGTAACAGAAAGAACTGGGTATTGGACAAACAGATCTGGAAATCCTAAACGCAGTCAATCTTATATTCACAGACTTGATAGTTTATTTGCAAGTTCACCGACTTGATAGTTTATTTGTAAGCCCAAATCAATACTCAAGGGGATTTTGTGGTCATTCACAGACATGCACACAGGAAAAAATTTCAGTTGCCCAGTGAACATGTTCCCAGCTAGGGGCAAAAATGGCAAAGCTCTGCCTTCTTGTTTCAGCTCATACTGGAAACAAACGTCCTTTGCATGGTCTATTTAGTGCCGCATGTTTTGCATTTTTGTGCATTTTCTTGCTGCTGAAAATGGCCCCAAGCGTAACGCAGAGCTGCTGTTCCTGAGTCCAAGTTCCTATGCACAGGAAGGCTGTGATGGGCCTTATGGAGAAAATGCATGTACTAGATAAGCCTCGTTCAATCGTGAGTCAGTGCCGCCGGCTGGGAGTTCAGTGTTAATCATTCAACAATATATATCAAATAAGGTGTCTTTTAATAGAAACAGACATAAAACAAGGTTATGGGGGGCCGGCCCCGTGGCCCAGTGGTTAAGTTCACGTGCTCTGCTTTGGTGGCCCAGGGTTTTGCCAGTTCAGATCCCAGGAGTGCACCTAGCACCACTCAAGCCACGCTGAGATGGTGTCCCACACAGCAGAACCAGGAGGACCTACAACTAGAATATACAACTAAAATATCACATTTTCACCAACTGATTGATACATAACCTTGTTTCTTAAGATTGGCACCTGAGAAAACATCTGTGGCCAATCTTCTTGTTTTTTTCCTTCTTCTCTTCAAAGCAAAAAAGCTCCTGGGAGACACATAAATGGTTTAAAGGAAAAGCATATACTTTTAAGTGTAATGGACCTGAATTTAAAACTTAGTTCTGTTATCTAATACCTGGCTGATATGAGGAAATTCATATTATTTCTCTGGTCCACAGTTACTTCTTCTGTAGAATGAAGACAAATCCTAACTCAGAAGGTTGTTGTAGATTACATGAGACAACATAAGCAACCCATGAAAATAAGCAACTATAAATATTCTGTAAATATTACAAAGCTAAGATTAAAATGTTTTAAAGGGTGAAATAAGACTATAGTATACTACCGACCTCTGATCTTGGCCTCAGGGATGTTCCAGCATAAGTAAAATTACACAAGTGTGTTTCATTTAGGTTAGGAAGTTGGCATTGGATACAGTTTATTAGTCCAAGACGCACAGGCGTGCATTTTATTCTGCCTCTCCTATCCATATAGGATGAAGATCTCTGTTGACATATCTTGTCATTCCCTGACTTCCCAGGAATGGAAAATGGGCTTTGGAGATGATCAAACCTGGGTTTGAGTTATGAATCCCTACCTTCTTAATTCAGTCATTCACTCATTCTTACACTATTAAAAGTACCTATAACTTTCCAGGAGCTATGATAAGACACTAGAGATAAAGATGTGGCCCACAGCCTCCATGATCTTACAGTCTAATGGAAGGAAAAAATAAGTATAACCAGGTATTAAAATCAAGTTTTCAGCTTAAGTACTCCAAGAAACAATACATTTTATATGTTAAAGCAGGTGTGAGACAGAAGCTCCTGGAGGGTATTTCATATAGAATAAATTCCATGATTCTTGAACCCCCTCAACCACTTTGAGACTATAAAACAGCTAGAGAATGGAGAAGGAGTGAGGTGTTTGTGAGCATATTTGTTTGGAAAAGAATAGGAAGAAACGCTACAGCTTTCATCACAAGCTAAAAGAGAGGGGACTTCAAAGGGACCCTGTGAACATCACTGATATTTTTATTCACATTAACAAGCTGGGAGTGAAACAACACAAACATATATAGTAACTCAATGACATGACATGAGCAACTTCTTTCCTGAATCAGCTAATAATTTTCAAATACTGGAAGAATATGTCCCACTTTTTTCTTTTTGCTATTCACAGTATAACAGCTATAGACACAGCGCACTTTTATGTCTTGACTGCACCGTAAACATTTCTCTCCACCACATTCTTAAATCTAGAGTAGACAATGCGCAAAACAGTATGTCAAACGCTTATTTGTGTTTTTGCCAGTTTCTGAGGCGTAGGTACTCCCACCATGGTGAATTTCAAGCTACCAACCTGATGTCACTGAATGAGGAGTCGGGAAGAGGTGTGCAGTAGTGTGCCATGATATGGGATCTTCACCATACAGATACAACAGATGTAAATAACCTCAAGAGCACAGATAACAATAAAAATGTATTTAAATAATTTGGAAATGATGATTTTTGAGCATTTACAAATTGATTTTTTAAATGATTTCATTGTAAGTTTATATAATTTCATTTTTAATAATGGCTGTGCTTAATAACTGTCTGGAAAATTCCTGAAAATTTAACAATAGGCTCTCCTGAGCCAGTATAAGTCACCTCCTGCACACCACTGACTTTAAGTGCACTGAAAACATAGCCTTCACCGTCCTAGCTGTCACTCTCAAGCTACTAAAATATGCATTTTGCTCTCTATGAAATTAGTAGTGACCTTCGGAACAGCAATCTCCTCTTCCCTTAATCCAGTGGATAGTTTCCAGTCCTAATCTTGCTTGATTATCTGTAGGAAATGACACTGTTGGTCTCCTCAAGAAACCACCTTGTCACCAGTTTTTCAGTCTTTTGTCTTCATCCTATCCCTCTGACTATTTCTTAGGTCCTCTTTGAACGTTCTCCTTTCTCCATTGAGTCAATGTTGGTGTTTCTGAATATTCTCAGTCCTCCTATCTTCTCACACTTCACACTGCCCCTGGAAGCCTCATCTACTCTGCTATCACTTATAAGCAGTTAACACCAAATCTATATCTCCAAGCCAAAATTCTCTCCTAGTCTCCTAACATCCGGACACACATTTGCAATTGTTCCCTGATGTATTTTCACCCTAGCGTCCCAAACAAATTTCAAATTCAAAATGTCCATAACAGACTGGTTTCTTTCTTTTGAAGTTTGCTTCTCCCTTTCAACTCAGTAATTTACAGGTAGCACCATTTACCAAATCACCGAACCAAAACCCCAAATGTCATTCTTTATTCCTCCTCCTTTCATATATTCCCCATGGAAGACTCCACATCTATTGGGACTGACCCTAGTATCTCTACCAACTATCGCTTCTCTCTGTGTTCACTGCCACTGATAAAACTTCAGTCGTAATCACCCCTCACTGTTGTAATAACCTTCTAACTTCCTAACTCCAATTCATCCTACATGCTGATGCCTCTGTGATCTTTTTAAATCACAAATTGTTTAATGGCTCCCAATTGCCTTAGATCAGTGGCTCCCAACCGTGGCTGCACAACAGAATTATCTGTGGAGGTTTTTTCCAATCAACTTTATAAAGGTATAATTTACATATAGCAAAGTGCACCCATCTTAATTATATAGCTCAGAGTGTTTTTAACAAATATCTATACCTCTGTAACTACCACCACAGTCAAGATATAAAACATTCCCATCACTTAAAAAATTTCCCATATGTCCCTTTTCAGTCAAACTCCCCAAGCTTAACCTTCCCCAAAGAGACAACCCCAAGCAACCACCAGCTTTCTGTCAGTAAAGATTAGTTTTGCTTGTTCTAGAATTTCATATAAATTGAATTAGACAACATTTACTCTTTTGCATCTAGCTCCTTTTCCTCAAGATAATGTCTTTAAAATAAATAAAAAATAAATTTTTAAAAAAGATAATGTCTTTGAAATTCATCCATGGTGTGTGAACCAGTAATTGCCTCCTTTTTACTGTTGAGTAGGATTCCATTGTATGAACTTTTCAAAATGTCATCCATTCATTTGTTGATGGACATTTGGACTGTTTCCAGTTTGTGGCTATTAGGAACAAAGCATCTATGAATACTTCGCTAGAAATATTTTTGTAAACATATGTTTTCATCTCTCTGGGGTCAATACACAGGAGCAGAAATGCAGAGTCTTATGATAACTAAATATTTAACTGTAGGAGAAACTAACTGTTTTCCAAAGTGGCTGTACCATTCTCCATTCCCACGTGCATTGTATGAGATTTCCAGGCAGAAAGCAAGGACAGACATGGCTCCTCTTGCTTGTTTCTTTTCTCTGGGACATCACAGATCTGTACTACTTGTTATTCAATAACAAAAACAATCTGAAAACAGTTGTTTCACATATTTTGTCTAGTTTTTTAATTGTTGGGAGTAGGAAGGCAGGTCCAGTACCAGGTACACTGTCATAGCCAGAAGCAAAGTCCACTTGGGGAGCATCTTAAAAAACAGAACCCTTGAGCTCCTTCCACCCCATACTAATTAAATCTGAGTCCCTGGAGTGAACGGGGGGGGGGGGGGGGGGGGGGGGCGGTTCTCATGTGCAGCAACATTTGAGAATCACTGGCCCAGATGGTAATGTTCAATCTCTTCACTAAGGCAAGATCCTTCAGATTCTGTCCTAAGCCTGCACCTCCACTCTAGAGCCTGCCCCCACCCCATTAACCATCTTTTGTCATTTCTCCTATGCTTCAACCATGTAGTACTTTACCACTGTGAACACGATATTTCAAATCTATGCCTTTCCCTGTGGTCCCTTTTGGTCTAAAGTCCTGGAAGTACTTATCCTTAGAGATTCAGCCAAAACGTCACTGGCTCTATGGAACATAAAGAGCCAGAGATTTCCAGGGCAGAATGTTGTATTAAAAAGAATATTGGAGAACAAATACAAGGTTTAGTATCTGGCATGGCATTTACAACAGGGTGAATTTAGTTGTTATTTATCATCTGGTTTCCTTAGGAACAACATGGTAAAAATACCTGGCAGAGGGATGGACGAAATTACACATGGAATGCATCTAGCATAGTGTACACAGCAGGCACCAATAGAATACTCGCCTTCAAACTCCTCACTCCACTCACATTTCTTGCAAAGCTCTATAACAAATTGCATTTTATTATCCGTTTACATCTCTATTCCCCTTTAGACTGTGAATTTTAAAATAACCGGGACTACTTCTTTTTACCTTTGCATCACAGGGGCATAAGACAGAAGTTTAAATAAATCTCAGATGAATGAAGAGGGTTTAGTAAACTGGTTCTGATTGCAAACAGCGTTTACAGTGTTGTTCGTCATCAACACCAATTCACGCTTTGGGGGTGAAGTACCACCCAGTCCTTGGGGGGGAAGATGAGAGAATTTGACCAAAACTAGAATAGTAAGGTTGCAACAAAGGACGTTTTCACTATTCAGTTAAAAGAACCTGCAAGTCTAGGCTGCTCCCTAGGGCGGCCGCCGGCACCTTCAGGCACGCTGCAGAGAGACCAGTAGCCTCACGCAGAGGTTCCTCCGCAGAGAAACTCTCTGACCCAATTTCCCTCATGAGAAAAACCAGGACAGGACAGGTGGGCGGGCGCCGGAAGCGAAGGGTGCGCGGGGACCGCCCTCCCCGCGGTTGCCAGGCAACCGGCCCCGGAAGTCGCGGGAGGCGCGTCGCGTCCGCAGCGGGGCCGGCGAGCGGGTGGAAGATGGCGGAAGGCGGCGGCGCCCAGCCGTGCGAGCAGGACCGGAGGACCCCTGCGCCGCGGCCCCCGAGCGCGCGGGACTTGCAGGTGAGGCGAGCGGCGGAGGGCGGGGGCGCGGCGGCGGGGGACAGCGCGGATGGGTGCGTGTGGGAGGCCACCTGTGGCCTCGGCCGAGCCTGCCCCAGACCTCACCTGGGGACAGAATTGGGACTCCGGCGCAGGTGCCGCGGATCTCCCCAGGGCGGCGCATCGCACCGTGGTGTTGGTGGAAACGAGTGCCCGGGCCCGACTGTGGTCCTGCAGCCGCGTTTCCCCTCCTCCCTATTTGCAATGTAAGAAGCAGCTGTGCCTTTAGGATGGCCTTTTGTGGGGTGCACTGAGTGGTTCACGGGTGGATGCTTCCTGCAGGAGACTTACTGCTGAAGCTTTACTGTGGCTTGGGGACATCAGCGATCACTTAAGAAGTCAACGTGTATGCGTGTTTGATCTTGCCTTGGCTGCTGTTTCTGTCTTCATTACTTTAATATAAAAATGGTTCCTTTTTATCAGATAGCTTTTCCCTTTTAAAGGGGTGAACTAGAGTATTTCATCCTATGGCTGCACAGCCTAGTTGTGCAAGCTACAGTCTATAAAACATTGTACATAAGAAACGAGGAGATAAAACTTTATAATGTTAGAGTACACTGACATTTTTTTAGCCAAATACAAGTGCACCAAATCTTTATCAGATGCTTAATAATACTTGGCTCAGTTTAGCCTTTTTTTCTGTCTCCTTATGTAAGATGATGGATAAAATTTAACAAGTAAACATCTATAAGGAGCCATAATTAAAAATAAGTGACTCTGAATCCACAAGCCTTTGTTGAAAAGTTCTATTACTTTATAGTCACACCTTCATTCTCCTTCTTTGAGCAAACATGTGTTGACCACCTGCGTGTAACATACCGCTAAGCTCTGGGGAATGCAGAGATAAATGGAACATCAAATCCACAGCTGGTATGGACACTAGAAGGGGATAGAAGTGTAAAAGACATTTCTACCTATTTTTTTGCAGAAATAAGATATGACTATTATTTAACATAACATTTTAAGATGGAGTATGATTGAGTGCCAAAATAAGCAGTGCATAAAATGAGGAATTTGGAGAAAGGAAAGCTCAGCGTTAGGTTAGGAGATGAACACAGTGTGGAGTAGTTCCGTTGCCCATAAGTCAATTCAGTGGTAGTAAACAGAATCAAGGAATAGGAAACCATCATCTACCTCATCTTTTCTGTTGTGGACTGCCAGCACTAAGAGGCAGCATGGGATGTTGGGGAAAAATGGAGTTTCTGGTCAGAGCAACTTCAGTTTGCGTTTTGGTCCTGCCACTTAGTAGCCGTGTGAATATGGAGAAATGTCTTAACCTCTTTGATCCCCAGTGTCTTTATTTGTAAACTAGGGGTGATGGTGGTGGTGTCAAGAATGAAATAAAGTAACGTCTATAAAGTGCCTGTGCACAACTCCATATTATCCTGGCTCAGTACTTGCTTGGTAAATATTTTGTTCCTTTTCCCTTAAAGGAGAAAAATACTGTAACTTTTGCTGGTTAGTCCATTCTAATGCCATTAAAGTTAAAACTATGTAACTTAATATCCTTTCTCTAATTTAAATACATTTTTTCTTTTTATGTGAAAAGGGAGAATAGTTTGGTTAATGACCACCTGATACTTAACAAATTTACAGATTTAACCCAATGGAGTATAGGATTAATTGTTGGAGATATTCTGGCAGATGTTGCTAATTGTGAGAATGCCTTTCTTTCCACCATAAATGAGAAGATAGAGATTTTTTTCATCTACTTTCTGGTAGGTAGGTTGGTAGGTAGATAACTGATTTTTTTATGAATGTGAGTTGGTGTATCAAATATACTAAGTATTGATAATCTTTCCTTTAGAATTTAATAAGAATGTGAAGAACTTGCAAAGAAAGCTGAAAACAACCAAAGTGATGACGTATGAAGAAATAGAGTATGTATCAAAGGTTTAAAAGAATTGAATAATGTTCTTCTCCCCAACTAGTTTCGTGGATATTGAGTATTTTTGGATTATCTTGTTATTGTTTAATCTAGCCATGCTTATTTGAAGAGTTACCTGGTTAGTGCAGTTTTCAGTAGATACTGCTTACTTTGAGCTTACTGGCAGCTTGCTCTGAGTCTGTCACGGTATTATAAAGGGTGATGTGTTACTAATTGGAACAGGCAAAAGTACTCTTACGTACATATGTCTTAGCTGCCATGCAGTGTAGGATTTATTGAGCCCAATCAGGAGAGATGGATAGTTCTCTTCCAGAAAGCCTCCTTGTACCAGGAGCCTCAGAGTTACAAACTGCAGAAATCTCCTGTGGATATCAAACCAAGAGTAGATCTTAGCTCCCGCCATCCCCCCAGTTGGGAACCATTTAGTGGGAAAGTTTGGGGAGGGATTGTTCCTGACAACACTAACCCTAATCCTCTTGGATATCCATATACCCTGTCATTGGTTCTCAATTTTAGTGTGCATCAGAATCACCTGGAAGGCTTGTGAAAGCTAAGAGTGCTGGGCCCTACCCCAGAGTTTCTGATTCATTAGATCTAGGGTGGGGCTTGGGCATCTGCATTTTTCAGAGTTCCTTGGGTGATGGTGATATTGCTATGGTGTATAAAAAACCCTCTTTATACCTTCTGGAAGTTGTCACTCTAAGACTGAGAATTCCAGTACTTTAATCTTTTGCTATAAACTTGATTTCCCCACTCTCAATGACTTTGCCTTCAGGTTTCTTTTCACATTCTTCACATTTCAAATTCTGGAGAAAAGATTATCAAAGCTTACATACTTTATTCTCTCTGTGTAATTGAAATATCTTCGTAATCTAATTGTTTAGCTTTTGGAACACGCTGTCATGATCATTCACAATGCATCATTACTTCGCAATGCACGTATTTTTATCTCTTTGACTGAGATTTTGTTGTCCTGTTGGTTTTGACCAGTACTTTAGTTTGTTTTGTGGGTTTAAATAATCATTTCCTCTTCTGGTGTGGTGGCATTTGCTATGACAAATAATATATGTTAAGTTTCTTGGGGCCAGCCTGGTGGTGTAGTGGTTAAATTTGGATCCTGGGTGTGGACCTACACCACTCATCAAGACATGCTGTGACAGCATCCCACATACAAAATAGAGGAAAATAGGCACACGTTAGCTCAGGGCCAGTATTCTTCAAGCAAAAAGAGGAAGATTGGCAACAGGTGCTAGCTCAGGGCCAATCTTTCTTATTAAAAAAAAAAAAATTCTTTATAGTATTTACTAATGGACTTATGCCGTATGGTGCTATAGGGACATCATGAGTCCTGGCATTAATTCCCTCTAAATATCATTCATTTTCCTTTAAGTTAAGGATGTAGCATTAGTAACCAGGATGTTTCAGCTAGGTGGACTCCCTGCTCTAATTTTCTCCATATTCCTAAATATCCCTATATTTATATTTCTATGTATATATATTCCTATGTATTCCATAGTTAATATTCCACATTCCATGGAGTCAAAGGCATTCTTTGCCTTATTTGTTTATTTCACAGAAGAAAATTATTATTTGATTGACAGTTTATTCAGATCTTCTTAAAGCGAAAAATAAGGTATAGGGGCTGGCCCAGTGGTGTAATGGTTAAGTTCGCCAGCTCCGCTTTGGCAGCCTGCGTTTACAGGTTCAGATCCCAGGCACGGAACTAGCACTGCTCATCAAGCTACACTGTGGCGGCATCCCACGTAAAATAGAGGAAGATTGCCACAGGTGTTAGCTCAGCAACAATCTTCCTGAAGCAAAAAGAGGAAGATTGGCAACAGCTGTTAGCTCAGGGCCAATCTTCCTCACACACACACAAAATAAGGTATAAAACTGTATAGCAAATATCTCAATTTTAAAATCTGTAACTTTATTCTATCTATATCTCTCTATCATTCGTGTTCTGTTATAGTCTATGTAATTCAATGTGAATTTGTTGGCTGCCTGTTAAGTATGTTAGAAACAATTTGGAAACCTAACATACAGGAGGGGGGATAAAATAAGAAGAAAAGTACACAGGTAATGACAATATAATGTTTAATATAAATGTCAATAATAGGATAGGCTATCCTATGAGGATTTAGAAAAGAAATATCATTTAACTAAGAAAACAAGGTTTTGTGAAGGATGGCTGAAATGGGCCTTTGAAATACAGGTAACATTTCCATTGGTGGGACTAGGAATCACGTAAAATTCATAGAGCTGAAATATAATCAGCTCCAGAGGAAATCCCTAAAGGAATAGTGCTGTGAAGAGATTACAGGGAGGTAAAATTTCTGAAAACTTCAGACCCAAGTGGTCAGCCAGAGTGTCTGTCTGTCTGTCTCTCTCTGTCTCTTCTCCCTCATTTGTTTTGTTTTTTTGTCTTTTGGATGGGACAAGGTGGGAAAAGACCATACAAGATAAATAGATAACACTGCAGGAAGCAAAGAAATCTTGGGGAAAATGAAACACTGATGTAATCATTGCTAAACATCTTCCAATAATATCTTCTAGTAATGGACTACTTTCCTTGTGCTTCACATACATTATGTAATCCGTAAAATGACCCTCTAAGGTAATTTTTTGTGTGTGGACATTTAAAGGGAACTAAGGCTCAGAGAAGTTAAAAAATTTGCCTGTCACACAAGAGCCTAAGTTAGGGTTTTAATTCAGTTCTTCTGGATTACAAAACACTTTTATAATTAGGATTTCTAGCAAAATTGCCATGTTAGAAATACGAAAGTTGATGTACGTGTATAGGGGGTGGAGTAGGGGTAAAAAAATTAGGTAAAAATAAAGCTTTTCATTTTTGTTTTCTTGTGTGTATATTTTAAAAGTTGAGTAATACAATCATAAAAGAATTAACTTTTCCCCCATTCTCTATTCTTCTTTTCCTATTGAGGAAAATTGTGGAGGTTGTTTTCATATCCCTTGTGTTTCTGGAAGGAGCACTTTATCTGGGTTTTTTGGGTTTTTTCTTTTTCTTCTTTCCAAAAGATTTCCCAAAGATTATAGTCATGCTGATTATAAATTGAATAGTCATAGGGGCTTTAAGGACAGTTTTTGAGTTGTTGGCACCCAAAGATGTCAAAAGTGGGAACAAAATAACTTAATGCTGAAATATTTGAGTAACTTCTTAAAATTCCCATTTCAAGAACTATGTTTTGTTTATTTCATTTTGAAGATATCCAGCTTCATATCTATAATGCGTAATTTGGTAATATTCCTTTCTAAAGTTATAAATGATATATATAATTCACTTTCTTTTACTTTTCAGAAGCTCATTACCTTAAACTTGATGAAGTTTATATGTCTGGTAGACTTTTTTAGATAGCATAATTTTGAAATTGTTTTATGTGCTTGGATTTTGAAAACTTGAACAGCTAAATGAAATAGTTTTATGAGATCTGACGAGAGCAAACATTAGTGGGAAACATCTTCGAGTATTTTTATAAGAATTGTGATTCCACCTTGGAAATGATCTGTTACCAAATTCAGTTTTTGAAACTGTTGAATAGTTAGTTAAAAATAATTAAATAATTATTGTAGCTTTGATTTATTCTAGCATATGTGGCATTTTGGTTAGTTTTATAAAACGAGAGGTGCACTGGTTTCGTTTTGAGAGAGTCATCTTTTGAAGCAGCAGCCTTCATTTTTCATTAGAAGCCTTAACTACTCAGTTGCAAGTTCATGTTCTACTCGTAACTTCTAGCTGTGTAGAAAAGTTTACTTCCAGTGTTAATACTTTATAACAAATCTGTTATTTTATAGTTGGCCTTGGCAGAGTTATATGAAGATGAAGTGAAATGCAAGTCTTCCAAATCTGATAGACCTAAAGCTGCCATCTTTAAAAGCCCGCGAACACCACCTCAAAGGTGAGTTTTGTTTTGTTTTTGTTTTTGAAAATTGTATCCCTTTTTAGTTCACTAATCTCAAATTATTTTAAATGGCCTTGGGAATTTTTTTAAAAACTGTAATTTCTTAGATATTATTTAGGTGTTATTTCTAAAACTGTAGTCAGAAAGCTAGAGGAAACTCATGGAAAAGTTATCTTGCATACCTAATATTTTGGTAGACATCATATAATTATATATTGAAGAGTATTTTTCTTGGGCACAGTGGTTCTTTTTTGAGTCATAGGATTCATTGAGGATCTGATAAAAGCTACAGCCCCTCTCCCCCAAAATGTTTATGTGCAATTTTGTCAATCATTTTTAACAGTTTCTTTGTTTCTTAAAACACACATCCATGGAGCCCCCATGTGTCTTTTGTCCTCCATTTAAGAATCTATAACTTTGGGAATCTATCTATGCTTCTGTTGGATGATGACCCATCTAATAAGCAATCTCCTAGGTAGTGTTGCTGTTAAAATCCCTGAACTATTAAAAAAACCAACTGTGAAGATTTAAGAAGTACGGCCACATATATTTTATTGCCATGAGTTTTCTTGTTTCCAGGAATATTTTCGTTAATGTCTTTTTAGCACTGCATATGTCATTATTGAGGAGAAACTTGAATTTTCCCAATATATTTCATTCTCGCAGAGTCTGTTATTTTACCAAAACTTGAAAAATTCACTAGAAATTCTTTTTTGTTTGTTTTTTTGTCACTACACATCTTTTCTTTCTGTAGAGGAGATAAAAATGACATATCTTTCTGGAGAATGAGAAGAAAGAATAATATTATAATTTTCCGTGAGCTTTTTATTTTACAAATTTTCAAATCCGTAGATAACCAGAAGCTTAGTACAATGAATGCTGTATATGCTTCAGCTACTTGAAAGTAAATAGCAGCTGTCATAACACTTCACCCCTAAATACATTAGCGTGCGTCCCCTAAGAAGAAGCTCCCGCTCCTTTATGACCTTGATAACATATCCCACCTTAGAACATGAACAGTAGTTTCGTGGAATCATTTACTATGTAGTCCATAGACAGAGATCTCTTAGAACAGTTTTTGGATTTAGGATACAGCCAAGGGCCAGGAATTCTGTTTAATTATGCCTGTTCTGAATCTGAATCCAGAGCATTCTCTCCACCTTTTTGTTGTTTGCTTTTAGCTCTTCTGTATAATCTAAAATTTAGTACATTGACTTTTTTGGAGAGTCCAGATCAGGTGTCTTGTAAAATGTCCCACATTCAAGATCATTATTTTTTCATGATTAGGTTCTTGTTAAACTTGTTTTTCAAGAATACTAGTAAGTGATACTGTCTGTTATTTATTATGTCATATCAGGAGCCATATAATTTCAGGTTTTCTCACTATTGGTGATATTCACTTGGTTAAGTTGCTGACCACCACATCACTCGATTGTAAGGTACAGTTTTTCCTTTGTAATCTGCAAGTTGTTATCTTGGCACTATTTGAATAGCCTATTCTTTCATTGAGTCTTTTGGGTTTTTTTTGTTTTTGAGAAAGATTAGCCCTGAGCTAACTGCTGCCAATCCTCCTCTTTTGGTGAGGAAGATTGGCCCTGAGCTGACCTCCGTGCCCATCTTCCTCTACTTTATATGTGGGACGCCTACCACAGCATGGCTTGGCAAGCGATGCCATGTCTGCACCCGGGATCCAAACCGGTGAACCCCAGGCTGCCGAAGTGGAACGTGCACACTTAACCGCTGCGCCACCTGGCCGGCCCCTCATTTAGTTTTTATTTGACTTATATGTGTATCTTTACATACATATGTGTGTGTATATATATATATACATACATATATTAATATATATACAGTTATGCGCCACATAATGACATTTTGATCAACAGTGGGCTGCATAATACAGTGGTCCCATAAGATCAGTACCACAGAGCCTGGATCTGTAGCAGGCTATACCGTCCAGATTTGTGTAAGTACACTCTGATGTTCTCACGACGGAATCGCCTGAAAGACGCATTTCTCAGAATGTATCCCTGTCGTTAGGCGACGCATGATTGTATATATGTTATACATTCGAACTGCTTCCTTAATTTATGCATTCTCCAAAGTTTTGAAAATACTTAAAATATGTATGTACCGAAGTTTTACTGATTAACTATTTGGCCGCTGTTTCCCCAATTTGAGCACATTTTAAATGAGTTAATCTGTTCACGATATAACAAGTCCAAATATTTGACTCCTTTGACTTCTTATAATAAGATTAGTGTATTAATATTTTCCTTGGTATCCAAATGTAATAATTAAGATATTTTAATCAATAGTTTTTTTCTTTTTAATTTATGCTATCTGAAACAGTGTTGCCTTCAATAGTTATAATTTGATAATGCAGTTTTTAGGACTTTGTGCCTCAGATTTGATCTCTGAAATTATTTACATATCTAAAAGGAGGAGCTGCCTTAAATGATACTGGTTGAGGCTTAAGCTGTGTTTGATCTGCTTAAAATACAGTGTGAAGCAAATTATTGGTCATCTTTTTCTTTGTGAAGTATGATGTTTTCTGATACCTTGTATACAGTTTGTTTGATTTCATATTTGATATTGATGCTTACCTGGTTTCATTGCATGTCTGCTGCTTTGTTTGGTACAGAAAACAGTGCTTATTTTCTTGGTCCACCTTCTTGGGCAGTATCAGATATCAAAACATTTATCTGCCCATTGTCATTTTAAGCCAATAAATTTTTGCTATCTGAAAGCCTAGACATAATGTGGTCTGTGTTTTTAATTTACAGAGGAGGAACAGAATCTACAGAAAAACTCTCAAAAGATAGCCTGATACCTGCTTTAATATGTTCATCCAAAAAAGGTTATTTATCACAAATAGAACTTAATTTGTCACCTTGTTCAGAAATGTGAGAACTTAAAAAAAATGTGCTCTACAAGTCATTAGATAGTAATGTTTTGGGAATACTGTTCCACATACTATCTCATTTAATTATGAGATAAAGTGTGTAAGATGTCTAGCTCAGTGTTGGTACTTCGTTGGCCCTTAAAAGAGTATTAGGATGGAGATAAGCACAGAAAACAAGGGACAAAGTTCTAGGAACAAACAGGCTCACAGGAAGAATTAATAAAAGCAACAAGAGGGACCAGAAAAGGAACCAGCAGAACGGTAGTAGAAAAACAATTTGCCTAGTGGCAGATAATTTTGGACAGGTGGATCTCTGCCGGGGCGTGCTTCCTGGACCTGGCACCTGTGCAGTCACACAGAGGCCCACACTTAACAGGCCTCGTGTTTGGTTTAATGCTTTGCTGTTACTGTCTTGAAATTCTTAATAAATTGTGAACAAGGAGACTCGCTTTCATTGGGCACTGGGCCCTACAAAGGATGCAGCCAGTTCCGGATACAGCCGCGTCATGTACAGCCTTGAAGGCCAGGGAGAGTTATGTTTTTATAGAAGGCAGTGTAAAGCCAGTATATGTTTTTGAATTCAAATTATGATAAACACTATAATATAATGATAAAAGCTTTGATTCTAAAGATAGACACTCCAGTTCTATTTTTTTTTTCTCTGTAGTCTAATAAGCTTTTGCCAATGGACCAATCTTTAAAATTCCCTAAGCTCAGTTTCTTATCTGTAAAATGAGGAAAATACCATTGTTATGAGGATTAAATGAGCGCATAGTTAACCCTTGATAAATGTTAGCCATTATTATTATTTACTTTTAGGAAAATAGGACTGGCGATACAATATAAAATTAATAGTGATGGGGAGAACAGGATAAGGAGACAAAGAAATCAAGAAGAAAACAATTGCAGGAATGTGGTAATAAAATTTTGGATTAGGGTGGTATCAATAGAATGGAGGAGAAGGGGTGAAATCAATGTGGGATAATTTTAAAGAATTTACTGTAGAAACTCGATGGCATGAGCTATAGGGAGTAAGTGACTGGAAAGAGAAAACTTCAAGGCTCTTAATCTGTGACGCAAGGAAAGATGTGATTGTTATGGGAAGATTTATGTGGGAACATAGGGTTAGTTTTGGAAAACACGAACTTAATTCAAGTAGCTGCTTTTAGAAACAGCACTGAACCATAAGTAAGAGGGTGCTAAAAACGTGTTTGAGAGTCATCTGTGTAGGGGACGTTGCTGTTTACATGAGTGGACAAATATTTTGATGGTGAGATGATTTTAAATAGAGAATGAGAGTCAAGGATATAGGCATACTTAATTATGAAAGAGGAGAAACGGATGGATTGTGGATCTAAATATAAAAGGAAAACAATAAAACTTCTAGAAGAAAATAGAGTATCTTCATGACCCTGAGGTAGGCAAAGATTTCTTAAACACGTAATAAAAAGCATTAACCACAAAGGAGCTGGTAGATCTTTTCCTGTGTGGTTTTCCAGTAGTGTTTCTCCCTAAGACTGAGATAAAAAGGAGGTGTATGGTTGTACTTTGGCAGACTAGAGATGTGGGACAGGGAGCCAAGGAGCTACAACAGGAGATAGCTGCAGCGGGAGCTTTGCTTTTCTCTTTTCTTTCCTTTCACTCCTCTTCCCCTTCCTCCCTTTTTTCCTTTCCCTTTCTCTACCTTTCTCATAGCTGCCTGAAATCATCTGCTACTGAACTCCTCTGTAATGCTAATGCTTGTCTTAAGAGTCAGCTGTGGCAGTTTTACGCCTTGCTCACTATGCTGAGCCCTCTCACTAGAAGCTCGGCAGGAAGGCTTCCAGTGGCTCCTGCTCTGTGTAAACTCGGGCCGCAGTGTGCTTCCCCAGAGCACGAGCAGGATGGAGGCCGCCCCACCACCATCCCCACCCTACCACCATCCCCGCCCCGCCCCCACCAGTTATGAGCTAGCCTCATGTTAGTGCGGTTGTGCTGGTGTCCACTTGTTCTCCAGGTGGGTTTTTCCTTCACTTACAGTGAATTGAAAGCTGGTCTGCCTTTTCCTCTTTCTGTTCAGTTTTGCATATACTAATTTTGGAGAAAGTCTTGAAGGTGACCTCCATTCTTAGTCTCCAGTGCAGATATGATTTCCCCCCTTTGTTTTGTTTTGTCACTCAGTTCAGTGCAAGTTTGGAACTGGATGGTCGTCTTATATTGGAAGTCTCCATGGTGATATTTCATTGGTTGTATTCTCTGATATTCTTGATTGAAAAAGATCTTGAAAGCTCACATGGGGTACTAATCTAGGGTAAAGGAAATTTTTATGTTTCCTGGGACCACTATGAAGTTGGAGTCAGTACACATTAGTCGCTACATACTTAATCCACTGAAAAATTTGCCTAGTCTAAATTATTTACCTTTAACACAGGGGGTTACAATTTTTCAATCCAAAAATCTCTGAGGAGTAAACCCTCTGTGCCTGGATTTAGATGTTTACGTGATCAAATCTACAGGTCTCTGCACTAATTAGGTCCCTACTGAGTGTGGATTCCTCAAGGGAAGAGACCTAGCTTCCGCTGTCAACACTGCTTTTCCCCACCACACCAAAAGTGCTTAAGCTGGGAAAGAGATGCATCTGACAAGCAGTTACAGAGGGTGAGGGAGGAAGAAACAAGCCAGATGCTGAACTTGCTACCAGAATCTCCGCAAACCCCATGAGAAAGTGGATGGAATATTTACTGCGTAATACCTTAATCCCATTTTTAAAATTAAATATTTCCACAGAAGTCAAAGTCTTTTTAAATAAAAGTTAATCTTAAGACTGTGTAGCTTTTTAAAGTAGTTTTTTTCTGTATTCTAAGTTTTTATTCATGAGCTATAATGTTTAAAGGTTCTATTCAGGTGAACACGGATACAGTGGATTACACATAGTTCGACCTTCAACTGGGAAAATCGTGAATGAACTTTTCAAAGAGGCGAAGGAGCATGGCGCTGTCCCTCTGAATGAAGCCACAAGAGCTTCAGGTGATGACAAATCTAAGGTGAGTGCTAATTTTAAAACTGAGCATGCTATTTATATATTTAATCTCTTCTATAGTTTTTTATATTCTTTGCAAACATTCTTTTTCTAACTGTATCTTTCTGTTTTAAATATTTGATTCATTTTTGTAAGATTGTATTCTTTCTGTTAATGATTGAAAGTTGAGGCAGTTTCTTACATTTCTATGCAATTTCTCTGTTTACCTGTTCATTTTGAAATAATTACAGACTCACAGGAATTTGCAAAAAGTATGCAGAGAGGTCCCGTGTACCTTTCCCCAATGGCTAATAATGTTCGTTTGCATCTTCCTTAATGGCCTGTGATGTTGACTGTCTTTTCATGTGCTTATCTTTATTGCCCTCTTCAGTAAAATGTGTCTTCATGACTTTTGCCCATTTTCAAATTGAGTTGTTTGTTTTGTTACAAACAAAATTGTTTGAGAGTTCTCTATACGTTTTAATAGGTATGAATCTTTTGTCAGATATATGGTTTGCAAATATTTTCTCCTAGACTTAGCCTGTCTTTTCACCTTCTAATCAAGGTTTTTCAACAAAGCAAAGTTTTAAATTTATCCTTTTTTTTTTCTTTTATGGGTTATGCTTTTGGTAGCTTGTCTAGGAACTCTTCACCTACCTAACTATAGGTCCCAAAGATTTTCTCCTATGTTATATAGAACAGTTTTATAGTTTTATATTTTATGTTTAAACCTATGGTCCATTTTGAGTTAATTTTACGTCAAGGTTCATTATTCTACTTATGGATGTCTAATTGCTTCGTTGTTGAAAAGGCTCACCTTCCTCTATTGAATTGCTTTTGTACCTTCTTAAATTTCTATAAAACCTTTATGTAGCTTTTATATCTATCAACTGATACAATATTGGTATATTAAGGAAGATATCATGTGTCTTTTTGTGTATAATTGTCATATATTCTTACAATTAGCATTTCTCAACCCAAATTCCCATATCAAAATCATTTGGGGAGGTTTTCTAAACCACCACATGGCCTCAAGATGTCACAGTTGGGTAGGTTTCAGGTGTGCCTAGGCATGTGTCTTTCAAAAAAGCCTCTTGGTAATTGTGACAGTACATCTGCTGTTGAGAACTGCTATTCTAAATGAAACATAAGTGTTAGTTTTCATTTCATTATTTACCAATAGCTTGAAATTCTTTCTGTCAAGTCTAAGGTAATTTTAGTTCTTGCAAGTTCTCCAATTCTGTAAGAAAAATGTGGAATTGATATAATTTAGTCTGTAGGATAGAAGGCAATGTAATAATTAAAAGCTCACTTATAAGTGGTGATTTAAAGGAGTGACATTTTTACTTCATAAGCTGTCCTACCGCCTGAAAAATAGAAGACTTAGTGATTAGTATGGTAAAATAAAACGTGCAATCATAGTTTATTTGGTACAGTTGAATAAAAGCAACTTATAAGTATAGAGCTTTTCTTCAGGGTAGTTTATACCCATTTATAAAATTCTTCCTTTACTCTGTGAAACTGTTATTTACTTCATGAAATATTATTTAAGCATTATAATTTGTATCATAAGACTTCTATTATAAGGCTTATTAAATATTATAAAACTATAAAATACTGTAAAATATAATGAAGACTATAAAATATTAATGGTGGCTTTTTAAAGTCTATTTACACTTCAAAATATATATTTCAGAGTATAAGTACATTTCTTAGTTTAAGGGTGGCCAAAGTTAATTCAGCTTGAGTTACTAATGTTTTTCTGGGAAGAAGCAGAATTTCTTACTTGTATATACTTCTCTATAGCGTAAGACTTTCATTTTAATGTAAAATTTCCCTGGAAAGTATAAACCAGTTTGGCTAATTACAGTTGATCTAGTTTTAAAATATATATCACATATTATCATAACACTTTGCTTAATAAAGTGGATTTTTCGTCACTTGCTGTGTGCTTCAGTCCTTTACAGGTGGAGGATACCGATTGGGTAACTCCTTTTGTAAGCGGTCTGAGTACATCTATGGAGAAAATCAGCTGCAAGATGTAGGTACAGTAATCAAAATGACAGATTAGAGATATTTGCCTCTAGTTGCTGTTGTTTGTTTTGAAATTTAAAATTGATAATATAATATAAATATAATCTCTTTTTGAAACATTAATGTGTAAGTTTTCAATCTTAAATTTTATATTTTGTATCTCAGTTGTGCCCTGCACTTATAGATATGTAACTGTTTGTTGAAAGAACATATGATTCACTGTCAAAATAAGCTTATATAGGGGCTGGCCCAGTGGCACAGTGGTTAAGATCACACCTTCCACTTTGGCAGCCTGGGGTTCGCCATTTCACATTGCCGGTGCAGACCTATGCACCACTTGTCAAGCCATGCTGTGGCAGGCGTCACACATATAACGTGGAGGAAGTTGGGTACAGATTTTAGCTCACGGCCAGTCTTCCTCAGCAGAAAGAGGAGGATTGGCGGCAGATGTTAGCTCAGGGCTAATCTTCCTCCAAAAACAAAAAGAAAGCTTATATATATGTTCCAATAATTATAAGTGGTATACTGTCATAATATAGAATAAGCTGAGTTCTAAACATAGAAACACCTCAAGTGATTCTTTGTTTCGTTGCCTTTTGAAATTTTGGAGTTACAGTGTCATTGTAAAAATGTATAGTTTAGCCTTGGAGCATCACTGGAAATTCTGTCTTGCCTGTTCGCATGAATATTTAAGCTCTGGCAGAGAATAACATGGGCACAGATGAAGAAGAAGGGTGGGTGTTGAGTGACAGCTGGGTGTTCTCATTGCCTTCGTTTTCTCAGTGAACTAGAAATAATTGTACTTCAAGGCCAGGGTCCAGCTGTGGGACTTTCGGTATTTCAACCATTGTCAGTTTGTTATGCTAAATACAGATCTGCTAAGCAAACACACATGGTTTATGTCTTTATTTTAACTATGAATAAATAATAGTGCAAATAACTGCATATTTTAAATTAAGTAGATGGTTTAATATATTGTGAAATATCACATTTGAAACTTAAAGTGGTTTAATGCAGATGGATTCTTGCGTTTATCTTTTTTTCCTATGCTCACAAGGTTCAGATTTTGCTTAAACTGTGGAGCAATGGTTTCAGCTTAGATGATGGAGAATTGAGACCTTACAGTGACCCAACAAATGCTCAATTTCTGGAGTCTGTTAAGAGAGGGTAAGATGTATTATTTGTATTTTATTGGCTACTTTAGGTGGGGCTTTTTTTTTTCTTTTTTTACAGATGCTGTTCAGTAGTGAATGCACTACGGGTTTGTAAGAGTTAGGTACTGGAATATATTATGTAAGTGATTGCCAGGGGAAGGGCATTTTTTAAGTATGTAAAGGATAAATTGCTGTCTGTAAGCCACTGGGTCTTGGGGGGAGGGACAGTGACATTGGTCCCTTTTAAAGTCTGATGAAGCTCTGGTCCCAATTCCGAGAAGGAACATCTTAGTGTCATAAATCAGTGAATTGATTAGCATGTAGCTACCCATCCGCTAAGCCACTGTCCTGCTTACTGTTGACAGGGTGACTCTCATTGCATGTATGCCTGAAATTCAGCAACTTATATTAGCAATCTTTTAAAGTGGCATTACTGCTGGCAGAAGATTTCAAAAGGTTGGTTTGAAGTTATACTTTGTGAAAGTAAACCAGATATACAGTGCTCTGACCCATCTAAAGAACGTCGTTACTCACCAGCCCTTCTTGCTAAAGGATGAGGAACCAAGTCATTTTGCTATGATTATAAAAGTTCTTCTGCTTCTGCTTTCGCTAGCTGAGAACATGATCATTCCTAAGTGGAAATACAACTTAAGACATAAGTTGGTGATGAACTGGGAGGTTTAAGCAGCAGTGAAGGGACTGGAGTAGGATGTTATGCTCCACGCAGGAACTGAAGGTGGCGCTTTTCCAAGTGATAAAATATGTCCAAGGAGAGTGGCTGAAGTGGCAGGGAGATGAACCTCAGTGGAGTTGAGGTAGTCAGGGACCTGAAGGAAATGTATTTTAGAACACTAAGTTGCATAAGTTTTGACTTTGAATTCTACAAGGATAATGTCAGGGTACCTAAAAAGCAAGAAATGCTGTAAGCCATATGCAGAAGTCATTGAGAAAGGTGGGAAGAAGTCCTGGGAGGAGTATCTGGTGGTGGCAAATACAAAGCTATAATAGTTTAAATTCATGCTCTGGACTCGGCAGCCGGCAGAGTCCCTGGGAAGAGCCCGGAGTGACTGAGAGGGGAAGTGTTCACCTGCTAAGTGAGGATCAGCCTTACTGTGGACATCGATGCTTGTTTCAGGACGGTGGAAGAAAAGAACACGTTGATGATGAATGTACTATAATATAGATCAAAACTAATTTATTGTTAAATGATAATAATCCATAAACTTCATAGGCTAATGTTCAAACAATCATAGTATACTAAAAGAACTTTTTTATTTGAACCACACCATGTCCTCGAATCCAGTTTATCTGAGCCACGCTTTATCCTCAAGTACAAATTATGATCAAGAACAGTTTTATGAAAGACTCCTTAAAAAAAGTTACTGATGTCAGATAGTGTTTGTCAACTGTATTATCATTGTCCCCAAATATTTTGTAACACCATCTTCACTATCCTCAAAGAAGAACTCAGATAATATAATCTATCTATGCATATTATTTCCCAACAATTTATATAGTATTCTATCTTAAATATATGAAGAAATAAAGGAAAGTAATCTATCATAAAATTATACATTTCAATGTATAAATGACCACACCATGAGACTTGATGAAGGAGTCAGATAGTTTGCACCTATGTGCAGTCTAGCACTACTCATGTAAATGTGACAGACAACAACAGGATAACGAGGTCTGTGAAGTTGGCAGCTTAATTACTATAAATGACATTGCAGTCTGAGACACGGTAAAGTTCCAAACAGAACAAAATGTGATCTTCCCTCCGTTTATATGGTAGTACATTCTTGGGAATTTCAAAGTGTGTTAATATAATACCAAAAGAAACAGTTTTTGCTTATATGTAAGGTGGAGCCTAGTAAGCCTTAGGTTTTAGGCTCAGACATTATAGACAGTGTTGTTGTCCACGTGAATCTCTGGCAGGGCATTCAGTGTTTCTGTGGAAGTCCAAACAAGTCTTCATTGGGCAAGATGAATCCCTGGTCCTGACTGAATGACAGCAGCCCTCACGAATCACACAGCAATCCAAAACACCCCGTCAGGGTTGGCCTGGTGGTATAGGGGTTAGGTCTGTGTGCTCTGCTTCAGCAGCCTGGGGATCGCAGGTTCAGATCCCAGGCACAGACCTACTAGCACCATTGATCAAGCCATGCTGTGGCGGCATGCCACATAAAATAGGAAGATTGGCAGAGATGTTAGCTCAGTGACAATCTTCCTGAAGAAAAAGAGGAAGATTGGCAACAGATGTTAGCTCAGGGCCAAGCTTCCTCACCAAAAATCAAAACAAAACAGAAAAACACCCCTGTCCACTTTCAGACTTCTCCAGGGAGTTTAGAATTAAATATCTGCATTTACTATTATGTCCTCCTAGGAATTTTCTAGTGCTAATTTAGGTATAAATTGCAGTCTTGCAGTTTGACTTTCTAAATGTCAGAAGTACCCCAAGATCACTGTGAAACAAGAAATCCCTGTGTTGAAAACCACTAAGGAGAAATGTGATGCCGCTTTAAGAGAGAGAGAGAGATCTACAGTGACTAATCGGTCATCGTGGAAATTTCTATATTATAGTTTAAGCAAAAATGACTGTTTTTCAGTGTAGCTCACATCTTGATTATAGTAACCTCCACAGTGTAGATTCATTATTTGAATAGTTAACTAAAACTTTTTTCCCCTTTTTAAAAGAGAGATTCCCTTGGAGCTTCAGCGACTGGTTCATGGTGGCCAAGTGAATTTGGACATGGAGGATCATCAAGATCAAGAATACGTAAAACCGAGATTGAGGTTCAAGGCTTTTAGTGGAGAAGGACAAAAACTTGGAAGGTAAAATCCTAAAAAGAGAAAAATGTTTGTCTTTGTTCAATGTGAATTTTCTTTGAGAATAAATAAAGCAAAATAACCTGGAAAGTAAAAACTAAAATATGAACTTTGAAGACCTTGCTGATGGAATTAGATATGCAAATCCAGGGATAATATTATTAGATAATATTTAGCAACTGCCACCTTCCTAGCCCTCTAAGCACTTTAACATACATTAACTCAATCTTCGCAACACCTCTGGTGGAGAGCCTGTCATTACTCCATTTGCGGGTGCAATAATTTCCTCAAGGTGATTGAACTGGGAGGTGGTTAGCATGTGGCCATCCTGCCTCTTTCTGATTACATGGGTCCAAAGGGGGAAATTGTAAAGAGTTGTTGATTAGATAAAACAATAGATAGCTTAGATCACAGCTTTAAGCATGCCTGTCTGCGATAAGTAATTGTTAAGCTCTTACAGCAAGAGCGATATGTTTAGTTTGGTTATTTTCTATATATTTTAAGCAGCCAAACTCTTTCTTCAAATTATTGAAGCCCAATGTGTAAAACATAGAAAACCTGAACTCCTCTAATTGTAGGTGTTGCAGGGAGTTGTCTGAGACATTTCCGAAGAACCCATAGGATGTTGCTGAGCACAGTTTAGAAATCAGTGTACATGGTATAATGTGTGAGTGGACTCCTTAAAATAGCCGTGGCTTGAAAGCATCTTAATAAGTCTTATAAAGTAAGTGGGTAATAGTTACCCTCTATTTGTCCACATATCTCTATAGGAGACGTGGAATTGTGGCATTACCCATCTTTCCAACATACCCTTGTGCATCCTTTGTTCCTTTTCATGTGATTGTTTGCCTTCTAAGGTCTTTTCAGTTCTCTTGTACACACTGGTTCTCTGTTCCCCTCTCATTTCTCACACTAGGAAAATATTCATTATTGGTTCTTTACACTTGTCTTTCATATCTCTAGTCTCCCGTCTCTATCCTTTTCTTCTGAAAGAGAATGATTTCTGCGACATATAGGGAGTAAGGAAACATGTGTTGACCTGACTTTGTTTTAGGATCTGAATCCTTCAGCTCCCAGTGTGCTGGACTTTTCTCCCTTGTTTCTCTTTACTACCAGCACAGGTCAGGCTTCCCCTGAATTGTTCTATTTCTTTCCTCTTTTTGTTTTTATAACTATGACTCTCAGATAGAGTTTTCTAAAATATTTTCTAGCACTTCTCATTTTTTACTTAATATTTATTGAGATAATGATTTTTAGTTAGAACACGGGTAAAATGCCCAGTCATCTCTTTGCTTAAGACATACTTTCTCTATTATTTAAATTTATGACCAAGAATTAATGTTAGAATGCACATCTTTGTTAGTAGAAGTACAGTAAATCTACAATTGGAATTGGAGAAGGTAGCATAAAGGGAAGATAGCTGAGAAGGACCACTGGTTATAATCAGCAATTTCACCTCATGAAAATAAGGATATTATCTAATTATAGTATCTTATAAAGGCCAGCCTTTTTCCTTATAAGGCAGATAGCTAGAGAAAGATTTTTAAAAAGGAGAAAATGATAAAGGAAAATGACAGAGTTCAGCAGTGATAATGCTATGCCGATCATTAGCCATATTGGTCAGGGTTTGTGATTATAGAAAACAGACCTCACTTGCTAGTTTAAATAGTAAGAGGCTTCTTAGAGAGCCATGGAAAGTTTATAGACTTTCTACAAGAGATAGCAAACTAAGTCATCCTTAGGAGAAACAAACATAACAGAGAACTTTCTAGAGAAAATACTTCCTCTGCCCCCTCAGTTGCTCAGTCCCTTAGGGACCAGACACTGGAACATTCCATCATGACTGCTCTGGAAGAATCAAATGCCTCCGACACCTTGGTAACCAGAAGACCTGCATAGCTTCCACTTTGCGGTGCCCACTTTCACCACACAAGTATGGATTTGTTTGCTCAGGGGAAGGGATGAATCGTATAAAATCCTAGCTGCAAGGGAGTCTGACAAATGTAGTCTTCAGAGTTTTCAGGTTCTAATGTATAGGAAATTTAGACTAGGTTAGCATGGTGGTGTGAGCCTGTATCACGCACTTGAATCCTAATGTTGAATAGTTGAATATATATTCTAAGAAAGTGAAGAATTGCATAGAACATTTTAAAAGACTTTACATTAAAAAAATATTAAAATAGAAAAGTTCTGCGGGCCAGCTTGTGGCTGAGTGGTTAAGTTCACACGCTCCGCTTCTGGGACCCAGGGTTATGTCACTTCAGATCCTGGGCATGGACATGGCACCACTCATTAAGCCATGCTGAGGCGGCGTCCCACATAGCACCACCAGAGGCACTCACAACTAGAATATATAACTACGTACTGCAGGGCTTTGAGAAGAAGAAGAAGAAGAAAAAAGATTGGCAACAGATGTTAGCTCAGGTGCCAATCTTTAAAAAAAAAAAAAATTCAGCCTCTTGTGGTTTCAACAGTCTGTTTAAAAAAAAAGAAAGAAGAAAGTTCTAACAGTTAACCTTTATCTGTTCAGAAAGTAACTTTCTAAAATGACTCTTTCCCAAGAGTTCCAGACAACGATTTACTGAACAGAGAAATAATTAAAAAGAAGCAAACAAAACAGAGATGGAAATAATTCCATTGTTTTCCATAGCTGGCAGTCTAATTGCAAACAGAACATTACTTAGATGGAAACTAAATTTTTTATTGTGATGTACAGATAATTAGGGGTAAACCTAAATGCAGTCAAAATATTACCCATTGCCCTCACGTAATATAATAGGAGCAAGCAAATCGTAGATGGAAAACTGCAAATTTACAATGGTAGAACAAACTGTAATACTGAATAAAAATCAGCTTGGTCAGCTAGAGTCGAGCCCAACAAGTAGAAAATCAGATTCATTTTTGATAGGCAGGGCTAACAGTAGGTGTTCACTGTTGGCTTTTGAGCTGGCATGTATGGTGATAAAAATCATGATTTGAAGCACATCTCTCTTTCTGCTTAAGAGCAGTCACTGCCTGTTTATCATACTGTACAGTTCAGTCCAGAAGATTCTGTTTGCCACTCTCACCCAGCCCCTGCGCCTGAGGTTTGACTTCATCTTGATCCCAGGACCCTGGAGGGCTCTCTTCTCTCGAGTCTAACAGCCCTTCCCTCCTGCCTTTCCATCATGTTCTTATCCTGGCAGTTCTGTGGCCCCCTTGCCTGACTGTGCAGTCATTGGATTGGTCTGCTCTGTGCCGGTCAGTGCTGCTGGGGGCATTCGCACACCTGTGCTGGGCGGGCAAGCGAAGCTGCTCCTGCTCTCGAGGGGCTGATCCCAGAGGTCCCCTGCTGTCCCTGAGCCCCCTGTTCTTCCCCCGCCCCTCACTCTCATGGATTCCTGTGCTTCCAGGCTCACTGAGAAAACAGAGCCCAGCAAGAACGCACTTTCTTAATATATTCCCCTTAGCCTCTGAGTTTGTTAAATCCATCCTTACTTCCCTCTTTTAAACTTAAAGATGTTTTTCCTCCTGTCTGAGGGAGTCATTCCACTTACAATCTACATCCTCTCCTCCAGTTTGCCTGGAAAGCTTGTTTTATCAATTAACTTCCTTCTTTTCTTTGCTTAAAAACTTTCTTTTTAATGTAACACTTGAGACATACAAACTATATCAAACTATCACTATGGCTGGATCAATTGAATGATAAGGAGAAAGTTTTCAGTAGCAAACAGGCATGACTTTGACAGCTAAATATTAAAGTTACTGTATTTTTTTTAAATGGTGTTTTTATACCACAGTAACCGACTTGCTTGCTACCTCTCTCTGTGGCTCTGAGCCTGTCTTTCAATCTCTGTGACTCAGTTTTCCCTTCCTATAAAATGATGTGGTTGACCTGAATTATCTTGAAAGTCCATTCCAGTCCTCAGATGTTATTCCATATAATTTCATGTTGACATACACACAACTTCAAAGAAAAGCATGAAAGGGCTTTTCTTACCGAGTGTCCCTGCCCTGTACTTCATTTTTATGTTTTGAGAAGAACTTTCCTGGTCAGAATCTATTTTAAACAGTGAGCATTAAGGTACAGAAACAGCAATACCAACTTGACAGTGCAACTATTTAGGCCCTCAATTCGAAACTTGAAAGAAAATTCCTTAATAAGATCTGATGAGTGATTACAAGTCATCTTTTCCTCATTTTTCATATCTTTATCTTATATATTCTGAAATCAGTTCTAAAATATATGTCAGGAAATAGTTAAAGAAAGGGGAAGTGTTAGCAGTAAGTGCCAGTTCATTTTACCACTTTACCATATATTCTGAGAAACTTTTTGGGTGGGAATGGGAGTCATTATGTGCTAAATTTACACTTGACTAAAGCTCAAGTGTTCGGAGGACTTTTATACTAATAAATATAGATTTATTTTATTTTTTTTCAAAAGAAAATAATTTATAGGAAGCCATCTAAATCTCCGTATTTGAGAGAACAAACATCGAGACTATCAAAGAATCTCTTAAGATGACAGAGAAGGTTAGAATTTGATGTCTATAAAGAATTCAGCTAAATTTGTTTTAATTTCTTGACCAAAAGAGCACTCTCTTTTTGACATTCACTTTCAGCTTACAATGCTTGGTCATCCTGCTTCATTAGAAAGCACTGAGAAAGCACTGCTAAGGTTGCTAGTAATCAAGGTCAATGGTAAGATGTCCTATCAAATAAGCTTCATCATAAATTCATCACCATATATAAAATGTCATTCCTCACTAACACTTAGGACTTACTTCTCTTTTGTAAAGCAGTCACTGCTTAAGTCCGATGTTTTTAAGTAATATTAATTATGTTTAAATTAAACTAATAGTTTAATGCTGGTGATTCGTACAAAGATAGCTGGCACCTGTTGAAACACTGTTCGAGGCTCTATGTTAAGGACTTAGTGGGTATAGCATACCACGTGACATAGAATCATTTCTTCCCATTTTATAAATGATAGAACTTGGATTCAAAGAGATTAATTTACTTAGTCAAGTTTACAGTGGTGACATAGCTGACTGGATTCAAAACCAAGTCTGTCTCCGTTCATACCCATTCTTTGACTAAAGACTGTTGTGCTAAACAGTTGTGCTAACATGACATTTCAAAGGGATCAAGGGGGAAAGAATACAAAGTTAGGCTTTTGAAAGAGATTGGATAAACTAAATCAGAATCATAGGATCCAAAATAATTTTAATATAATGAAAGAGATTGGCAGATGTATAGGAAACTGGAAGAAAGTCCAGAAGTCCTAGGCCGGATACCGTGAGAATCACCTATAGATCTAAGCGGTTATTCTCCTGTCTTCACTTTGTCAAATGTCTTATGTTTTCAAATTTGTGTTCTAATTCTTTAATTCTTCTTTCTTAGCCTTACACCTGAAATAGTCAGTACCCCTTCCTCCCCAGAAGAAGAGGATAAATCGATGTTTAACGCAGTTGTCCTTATCGATGATTCAGTGCCAACAACAAAGATTCAGGTCAGGTTAGCAGATGGGAGTCGTCTGATACAGAGATTCAACAGTACGCACAGGTCAGCTGCTGGTTTGCTCTTGTACACGTGGTTGCTTGTCTGTGTAAAACTGTATGTGACTTGAGTAATGAAATCTAATGAAGAATGAATGAAATTCTTTAGACTTAGTTTTGAAGTAAGTTTTTGACAGAAGAAAAAAACTTTAAAAGGATAATAGCTGTGTGTAAGGAGTGAAATATGTAGTAGTTAAATATCTTCTGTAAACTGTCCAAAGACTAATGCAAATTCAGATATTCAAAAATAAAGTTGTTAAACTTTTGCACTTCTGCACTGTTGCTAAAACCATGTAAAGTGGGATCAGATTTGATTTAATATAGTAAAACCTTATTGGGACTTTACTTATTTAAAAATTTATGATAATTCTGGTTGGAATTAACTTTCCACCTAGCAGATTCTTCATAATATAAATTTGTAGTGTAAATAAAGTTTAATGGTGCTGTTGTCAAGTATTTCAAATGAACTTTTAAAAATGTTATTTTAGGGGGCTGACCTGGTGGTGTTAGTGGTTAAATTTGCACACCCCACTTCGGCAGCCCGGGATTTGCAGATTGGGATCCCAGACATGTACCTAGCACCATTTGGCAAGCCATGCTGTGGTGGCATCCCACGTAAAATAGAGGAAGATTGGCACAGATGTTAGTTCAGGGCCAATGTTCCTCATAAAAAACAAAAAAAAGGTCATTTTAGCATTCATTTGTACATTTGTTGTGCTAATAAGATATTATTTTTATTTGTTCATTGTATCCATCTGAGGGATACATTTATGATCTTAGTTGAGTTGTATGTGAAAGTAATTTTTAAAAATTATTCTCATGACTTATGCTTTTCATAGTCACAGACTCACCTTGACACAGGCCAATCAGAGGCACCTTTTTCTGGGTCGTGTACTGCTGAAATATTTTATACTCCGAAGAGAGTAGGACCTGCACTTTTGGTGTCATAACATTGTTGATATTTGTTTTCTGTGTACCTCACCTGAAGATTGTCTCTGTTTACGGTCAAAGTAGATATTAGGTACACTCCAAAGGTAACGCTTAGTTTGATCTTAAAGCCAAGATAAATCCATCCATTGAAGTAGTGTAAATTAAAGAAAGTTACAGAACATTTAAATAAGAATTAGAAGTGTGTAATTTTTATTATTATCTAATGTTAGCTAAAAGCTTACATGGCAATAAAATTTTGTATCACAAATTAATCTTTATCTTCTTTCTTCAGGATCCTGGATGTTCGGGACTTTATTGTGCAATCCCGTCCTGAATTTGCAAGTCTTGACTTTATTCTTGTGACTTCATTTCCAAACAAAGAGCTAACAGATGAAAGCCTGACACTACAAGAAGCAGATATTCTTAACACTGTGATACTCCAGCAACTAAAATAACGTTGCTCCTATTCATGCAGTGGCATGTAGGAAGGAGAATGTGCCATGTTAAAAGGGAGATACTTAGAGCATTAAAAAAAACTAATGATTTTTATTATTTCTACAGATCAATTTTGGTTTTACTCTTACTCTATCTTCCAGCCTTTAGTATAGATGAACTTGGACTGGGAATAGATCTTGAGACAAATATGTATGAGTTTTTAGTTGCAGGGCTGGCTTATGTTGGTACCTTTTAAGTATTCTGGCAAAACTATTTGTTACATGCTCAGTGTTAATGTAACAACATTTGTTTACAGAGAAAATGAACAAAACCCCAATTTGATAAATGCATTTGGTAAAATTTGCACTAAAGTTTCCTGATGCTGCTTTGATCAACAGCCATTAAGAAATCTTCTGATGAAATAATTTGAAATTTTTTCTGTGCTATATACTGAAAAGAGTCTGTATTCTGATTTTGAAATACTTGATCATGAGATAATTATTTCTCCTATTAAGATTTTACACATTCTTTTTACTTACTGATTTAGCTGTACTACTAGTGTCAAAAAATACAGTTTGGCCTTGTATTTTACAGAACTATAACCATCATAAATTAGAAACAAAGACATAGAGGTCAGCAGTTCTCGAGAAGATGTGTTAAACAGCCCTTTAAAATAGAGTAATTACATTCCCTCCCAGAGCCTGCCTTGATCACATTCATTTCTTCCTTTAACACGTTTTTCTAGGGACCTGCACTATTTACTAAGCACTGTTCTAAGTGTTCAACCCAGAATGTATTCTATTTCAGGACAGAACAAGTGTGGAAATACAGGAATGTAAATTCTATCAGACAGACTGGATCTAAAGAATTACCAGCATAAATGTTTGCATTTCTGCAAAAGCCAGGTATTTCCTGAATGAGGTGGCTACATCAGGAATAGGAAAAGCTGCAGCTTGTTCCCCAATATCATTTCATCTTTGCTCACCACTCCTGCTTAGTTTTTTGTTGCTGCTGTAACAAATTACTACAAGCTCAGTGGCCTAAAGTAGCACAGATTTATCATCTTATAATTCTGTAGGTTAGTCGCTGGCATGGGTCGCACGGTGCTGAAGTAAGGTGTCCACAGGGCTGCATTCCTTCCGGGAGGCTCTAGGGGAGAAGCATTTCCTGTCTTTTTAACTTCTAGAGGCCACCTATGTTTCTTGGCCTGTGACCCCCTATCTCCATCTTCAAAACCAGCAACATTGTATCTCTGCCCTTCTCTGTCATCATACCTCTGACAACCTCTGGGAAAGGTTCTCTGCTGTTAAGGACTCATGTGATTAGATTGGGTCCACCAGATGATGCAGGATCGTTTCCCCATCATGAGGTCCATAGTAACTGTAACCACATCTTCAAAATCCCATCTGCCATGTAAAGTGACATATCACAGGCTCCTTCTGGAGGCTCCAGGAGTGAAGGTGTTTTAGCCTCTTCACCTTGTAGAGGCTGCTGGCATCCCTTTACTTGCGACCATGTCCCTCCAGTTTCTGCTCTGTCCTTACGTCTGTTACTACCACCTTGCATTCTGCTTTCCTTTTAGTGGGACCCTTGTCATTACATTTGGTTTACTGGATAATCCAGGATAATCTCATCTCAAAATACTTAGCTAATCACATCTACAAAATCCCTCTTACCTTGTAAGGTAAGAAATTCACAGGTTTGGGGATCAGAACATGAACTCTGGGGGTGTGGGGGGAGCATTCTGTCTACCACAGTCCACTCCTGCCTCAAAGATTCACATCTATCTTAAAGTCACCCATCCAGAGGTGCTAAAAGTCTCAGCCTGTTAGGCATCAACTTAAAGTGCGAAATCTTATCTGAATCTCACCAGCTGGAAAGTTCCAAATCTCACTTAAATCATGTAAATCAGGTGTGAGAGGATCTGGGTGTGATTCCTGGGACACAATTCCTTGCCATCTGTGTTCCTATGAACCTAGAAAAACAGTTAGCTGCTTTCAAATATAGTGGTAGGACAGGCATAGAGTAACAGTTATAGCCATTCCTGTGCAAAAAAATAGAAAATAGAATTAAAAAAGAAGCCACCAGTGCCAAGCAATAGGAATTCAGCTAGACACACTCCATTAGGTTTCAAGGCCTGAGAATCATCTTCTGTGGCTTGCAGCACTGTCCTTGGCTTGTGACTCCCTCTCAGAGTCATCTTGTCTTTTTCATGAAAGTGAGCTCATGTTTGCAGCTGAGTAATTTTATCAGCTTGTTTCTTGCCTGTGGAATTCTGGGAGGTCCAACCATCTTTCCTTTCATGCTGTCTCTATCCATTTCAGTTTAAGATGGCAACGTCTGCTGATATAACATTCTCAAGAAATCTGTGGATGTCTGTATGTTAGAGACATTCACCCTGTTAGCCTGAAGGCCCCTCCACAGAGCTTTCCAGGATAATCCCTTCTCTACTTTTGGCTTTTTTTTTTTTTTTTTTTTTTTTTTTTTGAGATAGCTGAAAGGATCTGTGAGTTGCACCCTTAATCTCTTCAAAGAACCTTTTGTGTGACTGGACTCTCAGTTTTTTGATCTTTCTCAGGTATTGGCAAAAGACTGTACAGCCACACCCGCATCTCTTTGCCTAGGGCAGGCTTTCCTGACAGTGAATCTCTTAATTTGAATGTCTTTTGCCACTGCCGTAGGCTAAGAATTTCTGTCATCAAGTCCTGTTTTCTTTACATTTAGCAGTTCTTCCCTCAATTTATCTACCTCCTCTCACATTTTACTATAACCAGCAAGAAGAAAGTATGCCCACCTTCCACACTTTGCTTAGAAATCTCTTCAGCTGAATATCTTAAATTTATCACTTGCAGCTTATGCTGTCCACATAACTGTGGGCCACAATTCAGCTAAGCGTTTTGCCGTTATGTAACTAAAAATCTCTTTTTCTTCAGTTTCCAACAGCATGTTCCTCATTTCCTCCTGAGCCCTCACTGGCAGCACCTTTACTGACCTTATTTCTGCTAACAGTCTGTTCATGATAGTGTAGCTATCTCTATGGCAACTGAGGTTTTCTCTCCCGTGCTCCCTACTTCCTTTAAGCCGTCACTAGCATTTAGCATCCGTGGAACAGTTAACAGTGTTCAGGGCAACCTTGGCTCTTTCTGTCATGCTCCTGAAAATTCTTCCAACCCCTACCCACTGCCCAGTTCCAAAGCCACTTGTGCATTTTTAGATATTTGTTCCAGCAGCACCCCACTTTCAGGTATCTAGAAAAGTCTACTCTGCCCACTCACTGCCAGTTGACTTGAATGTGCCAGTGGGAGACTTGGAATTCACCTTTCTCTGGGGGCTCTGGTTATTTCAAGGAGGTGCGTTCACCCAGGTTTTAGTACTGGGAGTGCTACCAGAACCGCCACAGGGTAGAAGTGTTCATCCCACCACAGAGAAGACTTTTTCTCTGTCATAACGAAGAGTGAGAGGATTATTCCCAAGGCTCCCCCTCAGAATAGGGAGCCTTGTTACTTTCTACTAATTGCAACCAACTTAGAGAATATGTAACTAACAGTTCAAAAAATCAGTCTCAGTTGAAAAAGATTATCAAAGTTAAACTGCATTTTCACAGGAGCAAAATCGTCTTCCTAAGGCAATAATCTATTGAAACAAATGAGCATTTTAAATAAAAGGGCACTGCCCTCTTTTGGATTAACAAAATGGGGGAAAAATTAATCAAACTCTGTGAAATTATTTGAAATTTTATTGTAGTTTCTTTTATCAATTAAATGGAGTGCCTCTAGATGCACATACGAAACGACTGCCATTTTTGTATATAATAGTCTTCCAGAACATAGAGATTTACATTAAGAGAGAGAATTAAACATCCAGAAGGGGTGACCAGTACTTCCACGTGTACTAGGTAGTGTTTGCTTCATTTAGAGTCGTTTTCCTGAATTCTTTTTACTACTGCAGTCACTGTAACTTTTAAAGTTTATAATCATCTCAAAAAAGATGTTACAATGAGCAGTTAGAGAACCATGTGTGAGGTCAATTGTTTTGCATGATGTATGTAATAAAAAAATTTTAAGTGTCTGCTTACCAATAAAGAATGTTTTCACTGAAACTCATTGAAAATTCTTTTCAAAATTTCCTTGATTTGCAGTTTTATTTGAGTGGCTTAATGGAGTATTTTAAGCATGAGTAACATTTCCTGTGGTTTAATTTCCTGTGGTATATCATTTTAATGGGCAGAGAAGGAACTGAGCTGTAGCAGTGTTATCTCAATTTCCCATTACTGTTTGTTTTTATTCCACCAAAAGAAAAGTACAAATTTTTCTTAACTTTTTGCCACAGTAGATTTCTGAAAACTGTCGCAACTTGTATTGTTGATAAGTCGTCATGTTTTCCTCTTAAGAGCTTTGCATCACCCGTGATCAGTGATGCAAATTAATATGTGTGTCCAATCTTGTCATAAAGGCTAAAAACCATTTTCTATAATCCTCTATATAATTTTTAATTAAAGTATCTTTTAACTCCAAGTAAATGATTTATAAAGGGAGTCCCAATGCATATGTATAACTGTGTGTGTGTGTGTGTGTGTGTGTGTGTTTGTATAGCACGGGAAAATTAACATGTGTGGCCTAGAATTAACAACTAGCTATAATCCACTTACTTTAACAATTTGGCCTCTTTAGAATTGATAGGTATGGACTATATCTCTGAAAAAAAAAGGAAAAAATGCCCTGTTAGAAAGTTTGAACTTGATGACTTATTTTCTTTTAGATAAATGTTTCTGTATTGTAAAAACAAGACAGCAGGCCCAAAGTGGAGTCACTTATGCTAAGCCCCACGTCACCAAACCAAGACTGACTGAATTACAGTTTCAGCTCTCCCAGAAATGGAATCTTAACCAGCCCCTCAGGAATCAGCCCATCAGCACCCAGTGACACCACCTGCCTGAGAGACCCTGCTATCCCCTAAAGGAAGGTGCCCTTGCCACAACCAGTCTGCTTTTTGCCTAGTATACGTTCCTTATTTCTGTTCTCTTCTGCCTATGAAAGTCATTTTGTACAGCTCCTCAGAGCTCCTTTCTGTCTGCTAGATTGGATGCTACCCGATTCATGAATCTTTGAATGAAGCCAATAAGATATTTAAAATTTGCTCATTTGAATTTTGTTTTTTAACAATATTAAGCCGAGACATCCAGGATCATTCTAGGGTGCTTCAACCTTTAAATTTCCTCTCAGTACTGACTGGTTGATTTCCTATGACTTCTTAGCTACTCAGATGAAAGCTACAGGGAAAGAATGGTGGTCAGTCAGTTCTGTTGAATGTATCACATCATTTCTTGCTTTCTTTGGAGAGCCTGATAAATAATTCCCAACTTGTTAGAGTGCACTTAAAGACATCACACAATTAGCAATACAGTGCTTTTCCTATTGGCTTCCAGTGAATTAAGATATGCATGTTAATTAGGCAACAACAAAAGACAACTACAAGATTAAAGGTGTGGGGCAATTTTTTTTTTCCCCTCACAAAATTCTCTTTCCTGCCCTTTAGCTCCTCAGTGCAAACTTGGCTTAGTTCTCCTGTTTATAATGGCGCACATAAGTGCAGGTATCAACACAGTCCTGTTTAAGGCAATCATGTTTCTCGCTCCAACCTTGGGGACAGAAGAGTATTTAAGATGAAAATATTCTTTTATTTTATGCCTTTGTATTTACTTTTTGGTTTGTATTTTTCTTAGTTACATAGTGCACCTTTCAATGAACTTTCAGAACATTGTTAATTATAAAACTACATTGTAATTTCATATTTAACGTCTTTCCCACTTTATTTTTCTTTTTTGTCTTTCTGGGGAAGGCTTGTTTCTTCTAATGTTGACACATTTCATCCTAGGATCAGGAATGGTACAAAGTATAATTTTGAGTTTTCTATCCGAATCTATTGACTAAAAAACAAGTATAAATACTACAGATATTCAAAACATCAGTAGGCTTGAAAGCAAAAGCATGAACATAGTTGAGTAGAGGTGGAGGTGCCAGCAGCCTGGAATTGGTAACTGGATCTGGGCTTTTGAGCACAGAAGGTGGTAGGATGAAGTAACATGTTACAGAAAGAAATTTCATCCCTTCTACAGATCAATGTGAGATTTAACATTCCCTGAGGTGAGATGGTCATTTTTATTAATGTAATAAAATTTCATGCAAATAAATGTTTTATATATGCATAAAAATATATGCATCAAGGCTAGAAGGTGTTTTTCCCCTTGAAAATCTATAATAAATGTTTATAATGTAAGTAAACATTACTGTTTGAAATACTGTGTGCATAGGTGTTCGTTCTTTGGCAACTCAAACTAATCTGACTTTATTCTCTAATATTAAGCGTGTGTGATTCACTTGCAATAAGGAGTACTATCTTAGAGATGACTACTTGGGTTTAACATTTATTGAGGGCTTACTCAGCAGAATCCTATATTTGGCAGGCAGCAAGTTTAACTTGCTGTTAACTCTAACAGTTTGTCATTCTGACCCCATGTTTATTAAAAAGAAAAAATTCATCTGAGTAAATTTGAGGATCTAATTGGCTTTATGTAATGATTCATGAATTTGGCAGTATCCCATCTTAGCAGATGGAAGGAACTCTGTGGAGCTGTACAAAATGAAAGGCTTTTATAGGCAGAAGGGGGTAGGAAAAGGAAATTTCTAGCAAAGAGTGAATTGCTTCAGGCAAAGTCACCTTCCTTTGGGAGACAGAAGGGATCCATCGGGCAGATTACCTCACTACTGCTAACCAGGTGATTCTAGATTGATTTGTTAAAGGTTACGTTTCTGGGAGAGGCTGAAACTGCAGTTTCTTTAGCTAATACAACTTGATTTGCTGACATAGGGCTTGGCATAAGTGACTCTACATTGGGACTATTGTCTCTTAAAAATTTCCCTTCCCCCCCTTTTGATCAGGCTTTCAGCTTGACTGAGAGAGGTGATCAAAATTTAAGGCATTAGCGCCACTCCCACCTACTCCTCTGATGGTCTTGCAGTTTTTTCTCATCCCTGTGTGGTATTGATATGTCATGATGGGGGTTTTTTGCTGAATCTCTGGTATTTACAGGTCATGACTCACGATTTTTTAGTTGGTCATTCTCTTTGTTTCTTTTCTGATGTTCCAGTCTTAGGGAGATCATTTTCTTGGTGGTTAGCAGCTGCAAAGAGGCGTTGAAAGCTTTTGAGAAAATATAGCACACCAGGGAGACTGCTATGATTATTATAAGCAGGATAATTTCCCATATCTGGAGTGTACTTCAGAGTCCTGGTCCCCAAGATCCAAACCAATCCAAATCCAATAAGTCAAAGAAAGACTCCATTGAAAGAGTCACTTTCTTAAGCCAAATGGCTTGTTCAGTGATTCTTATGTAGCTGAGTTTCAACTTCCCCAAAGTATTAGTTAGGTGCAGCAAGTGGTGTTGGCCATAGCACAGACCCCTCCTTGTTCAACTAAAAGATAATCAAGAGCTATATATTATCAAGAACAACCTTGGTCAAAGAGTCTGAGGATCTTTGTTGAGTAGCTATCACTTTTGCAGCAGATCCTTCAATATATTCAAGAGTTAAGGAGAGATTTCTGATCATAGCTGCATCTGTACTCACTGTTAACCAGGCAAGTAGGGACCTGTCAAAGGAAGGGAATCCTGAGTAATGAATGGCATCTGGTAGGTCCTTTCTAACTAGGTGATGTAAAATTCAGAGGAGTTGACCAATGAAGTGTCTCAGTTTGTTTATGAACAGTTAGGGGCACAGTTAGATAACCTAAAAGGCATTGCCCAGTTATGCACCAGCCATCTAGGCATTCCTACAGATCAGAATTTTTTATGACAAGTCCAATAATCTGAAAAGTTACCCTCCTTAGCAATGGCCTGGGAGATATGGCTGATGGTGTTATCTTTCCAGGCCAATGCCAGATAGAGGAAAGAAAGAGGAGAAGAAAGGGTTTTATGTTTAAAATTAGGAAGTTTTGATCCAGTATATTGGGAGGAAGCAGTCTATAATGATGTAAGCCTACTTCTCTTCCTTGTCACTTTGATCTGAAAGTCTCCAGTGTCTGCACAGGACCAGATGTCAGCTGTGAGAGGAGTACCCAAGGTTCAAGTCCCTGAGGTTTGGCTGCCATCTGGGTAGTGAAGAAGACCTGGTATGGTTCCTTTCAAGGACGTTCAAGGGCAGTCCTTGTTCTTAGTGATTCCAAGTCAGAAGGGTAGGAGAAAATTGGAAATGTTAGGTTGGAGAGTCATAACCAGATATTTGAGAAAACCAGAAGAATTTAGGATAAAGTTCAGTTTACAGGTATATAACAAAACCTCAAAGGCAATTAACAGGACTAAAATCTAATATTTACAAAGGTCCAAGCATTTTTTTTCTCTACAGTTACTCCCATTTTTTACCAAAGATAATCAGAGTAGAACTAATTTGTTTGCATTAAAGTTGGCCTGATTATTTACATAAGTACAGCAAAAATGGTGATTGACCATATGAGCTCTTTTAGACTGCTTTGCTTTCCTTTCATAAGGAATCTCAGATTGAACTCAAAAGCTTCTCAAGGCTAGGAAGCCAAGGCAGGGACTCACCATCAGATTTTGCCTGTAATACCTGTAGTTTGGGTGAATTTCTATCAGTCAAAGCCTTGGTAATATAGCCAGTGCCTCCAGTTGGGTTCTGTTACAAGGAGAACAGATTCTTATTGAACTTATGTAAATTACTAACTATATTGTCATGAAAAGAATACTTAATAGTTTTCAAATTCTGGAAGAATCAGGTAGGGAGAAAAAGTAAATGTTTCATCTTTGTTTACAAAGGGATACTTTATCAAATTGCTTTAAATCATAGGTAGTTGAAGAGAAAATTTTCCTTAATTCTGGAAAAAACAAAACATTAAGGAACCAGCAATATTTCAAACAAAAAGTTATAAAAAAAACTTATAATCATCCTCCTGAATTCATTCAGTGCCATGTAATTAATCCTTATTCTGCTTGAATCCAGTTTTTCCATTAATTCTTGAAATTCTTAGTACAGTTTTATGATCTTAAAGCTATCAGAAACCTGTATTCGTCAAAGCTCTTTCCATTAATCTTCTTGAAGATGAAGCACTTTTGTAGGAACACTTCTGTAAAAGCTCAGAGTGAAACAGTAATCATCTGTAAATGACAAAAAAATTAAAATGGCCAAGGTTCAATGGAATTAACAAGGAAATTTGGTTATTTCTGTAACACACAACATTTTAAGATAATAACCAGGAATTTCACACAATCTGGAACGCTTATTATATATACAAATACAACATAAAGAAGCCTTAGTATTACTTCTTATTTGACAGTGCCTCTCATGTAATTTAACATCAAATAAGCCTAAATAGCATCTCTCTTTGTATAAGGAGGGAGAAAAAATCTTTTAAGATGTTCCTGGGTCTCTCTGGAAAATCCCAAAGTTATTTTGAGGTCAAAATGACTTCCTTTAGAATTTGATTTGGGGGAACTTTGTCAAAAATACAAAGTCTTTAAAACACTTGTACAAATAGGATCACAGGTCCCTGTGAAACAACACCTGGTTATCTATTTAACCAAAGGAACTATTAAAGACTTCCAGGCAAATACAGCAAGTTACATAGTTGTAAAAACCATAGCTCTTTTAATAGAGAAGACTCAGTTTTCCTAAGTAATCAAAGACCTAATGATAAAGATCACATGAAGCACAGCAAGTTATTTTGGTAAGACACAAAATCTTTGTTGTTCTTGCAGATTACATAAAAGGTGAAGGAAGACTTTTCACAATATCTTATCAAGAGCAGACCAATAGTCCAAGAAAACTTTGTCCCTTTACCAGAGAGAAAACAAAATTCTGATTTTGCACGAGCTTACTTTTGATATTAAAGCTCATTTTTTTATTCAAATAAATTAATTTTAATCTTAGCCAGCTTGACCACTCATAAATTTCTTTTCACAAGATTCCTTTTTCACAAGCCTTCTTCAGCTTTCTTATTTGCCTTTAAATTTTTGTCCTATACTTTCTCTATTTCCTGTTCTGAAATATCCAGCCTCACTTTTAGGACAAAATTACTTTCTTTTCCCCCAATAAAAATGCATTTCTATTTCTCATATCTTCTTTTATTGAAAACTCACAACTTACTTTCCTTGCATATGGAGGTGTTCACCTTATTATTTCTAGTAGTTTACATATATGTTATAATTTTTAACCCATAAAAGTCTTAATTTCTAGTGAGAATAAAGAAGCAAATACCTGTGAACTGTCTTTTACATCAGCATTCTTTAGATTGGCAAATTTATGAATACATTTGATCATTTCTAGAAACGTATGATTCCTTATAGCAAAATTTTCAATGTAGCATGACATGTTTACTAATAGATCCAAATATTATTAGTCCCTCTGTAAAAGGAAGCCAAAACTTGATAAATCTAGTTTTATTATTGTTTCAGTATTTTATTTAATTTGAAGCGATCTAGCTATTCAGTGAATTTCCATCATTTAACTTAACTTAGCAGAACTCTAAGCTTTCAAGTTACCAAAAGATTTTGGAAACTATTTGCTTAAAAGTTCACCTGGAAACTCTTAACCTATTTACAACTATTTAAATCATTTGTTCTTTACAATTATGTTTAGATTGCCTACAAAAACTTCACTAAACATTAGACAAATTCAGCCATCATCCTGTTACTTTTCTGGCTAATTTTGTAACAGATAACATGAACTTATTTGATGAGTAAACCCATGTAGAATAAAAATATTATATTTAATGCTGATAACTCTAAAGACATCCCTGTTTTAATTAATTAAACCAACAACCTCAAACTAGGTTTTATTTACCAAAGATTAATCCTATATGATGTGAACATGAAATCCATTTGGTCAAATTTTCTATTTTATTTTTGAGAGTTTTAGGAACATTTTAATCATATAAGCACTTAATTTTTTAAAAAGTCAATTAAATAGAGCTCTTTTACAAATTAATTTTAGTACTACCTTCTGGAGGTAGAAAAATACCACACATCTATAACATATATAGAGAGATACACATAAACATATGGACAGATGCAAACTGAGATATTATAGCTTTCATTCTAATATTTTAGCCATGAGTCGGGTACAATAATACAAAACTCACTAGTTATAAAACAAGTTGGATCTAAATTGTGTTTCTGGGAGCTAGAATGAGTCAAGGTTACCTGCTCAGATGGCTAAAGCTCTTTACTAATATTTATGGAGAAGATACTTAAGGTTTTATTCATTTGCGTAAGTTTCAAATAACCTTTCCCCCTTTTGTTTTCTTTCTGATAAGAATTACCTCCTGGGGGCCGGCCCAGTGGTGCAGCAGTTAAGTTCACACATTCTGCTTTGGTGGCCCGGGGTTCACTGATTTGGATCCCGGGTTCAGACCTAAGCACCACTTTTCAGGCCATGCTGTGGCAGGCATCCCACATATAAAATGGAAGAATATGGACATGAGTGTTAGCTCAGGGCCAGTCTTCCTCAGCAAAAAGAGGAGGATTGGTGGCACACGTTAGGTCAAGGCTAATCTTCCTCAAAAAAAAAAAAAAGAATTACCTCCTGAATTTTGCATTTTAAAGAAATGGCCCAGCTAAGAGTTCCTGAAGAAGACCAGATAGAACATTTGAACCTCAAAGGCACAGGAAAATAATGCACGTTCCTCGAAGAAGGATTTTTGTTCCCTAAGGCCAGAATTTTTACAATACATACAAGCCTTTTGAATAAACAGGGGAGTTTTGGGGGTTGGTAAAAAGGATAGGTGGATTTTGAATTGTTTCTGGAGGTGTGTCTCTCGTTCTGCTGAGATTTGTAAGATAAGGACAGTTGCTTTTAATTCCTTGAGGAACTGGGTTGCAACTTAAGTGACAGCATAGGTTGAGCCACCTATCCAACCACGTTATCTTCAATTTGCCTTTTTATATGAGGGAGAAGATTTACCACTATGATGGAATTCAAAAGGTTTCTGTGTTCTGGATTTAGATCTGTTTGTCTGTCTTTGGAATGTTTTAGTAAATCTTTCCACAAAGGCCTCAGAAGGTTTTTCTTTCCCTCTGGGTACATATCTTGTCTGTTCTCAGCCAGGACAAACAGTAGATATTCCTGGCTGTTTCAAACAACCCCGTGGACCCAAGAGGCATCCTCAAAGAGGGTGCTAAAGATATTATCTCCATGTGATCTAGAGCCACTCTCAAAGATCAATAACCAGTGGCCTAGATTTGAGAAGGAAGGGACAATGTAAAATTTTATTTATTTTCTTCTACTAGGCACTACAGACAGAGATTCAGGAGAGCTGACTCTGGTCAGAATCCTCACCTTTAGCCAGCTTCTGTCAGTTTTCCCTGGATCCTATCGTCAGGCTCCAAGTGAGGTTTAAAGTAGAGTGTAGCTCTACCAGAATTTGGCCAGATTTTTAAAACTAATTTTAATTTTAGTTTTCCCTTTGCTGTTTAAGGGGATTACTCATTGCAGTTTACAGGAGAAGCCCTCAGAGTCCTGTCAGTTCTGGGAGAGGCCTAGATGGGGACACTTCTTTTGGGATAGATGTGAGGGCCTTCAATTTGATGTTGAAGGATTTACCTAAAACGTTTGAGAACAATATTTTTCCAGTATCCTAGGTGATTACAAATGATACCTTGACTCCTGAGCCAGCATTTTGATGGTGGACCCCTAAGAGGGTGCAGTGTGGAGACCCAGGTACTATTTTAGGTGCCTGGCCTTGGAGCTGTTGTAGCCGTAAGACCAATAGACTGGCAGACTTTTGTTCATGATCTTGTTCCAAAGTCCTTTCAAAGTGCTCAGCTATGGTCACAAGTTTGGTGAGACCAGTGACCTCGCATCCTATTTTCTGTCTTTTTATCCACCCACTAATCTCAGGAGATAATCCATTTACAAATAGGGCAACTAGAGCAGGTTGGGTTACCTCATTTATTGTAGAGAACCTGGAATGCCATAGGAAGAGAGCATCCAGACAGGCTTTAACATCTGCCACAGATTCATCTTTCTTTTGTTTGCATGTTTCAATAAAAGCCCAATCAATGTAAGCAGGGAAGACACTAGGAATGGCTTTTAAAAGCTCAGTTGCTATTTTGTGAGCTTTTTCTGGTTCACGAGTGGACTATATTGGAGATTGAGGATCTCAGATACCTTCAGGGTTCCACTATTATGCTTCCAACATCTATTTTGGGGCTTCACCAGGTCCTCTCAGCATGTGCCTAAGCTGATAAAGATCTGGCAGCCAGGAATCATAGGCCCCAATAATAACTCTAAATTCTTCAGAAGACTTTTGAGGATCCTCTCTGGGTTTAAGAAATTCCTTAACTATGGCCCTTAGTTTTGTCTTTGAACAAGGAGTGAAAGATACCTGAGGAGGGTGGCCTGCAACCTTGGGTGGTTTTATTTAAAAAGGCAACTCTTTAATAGTCTCTTCAGAGTGGAAAGGCAGTTCAGATACAGAATTAGTAGAACATGAGTGTTCAGGTAAAGGAGGATAGAGGGGAGCAGTGGGGGTCACGTCAGTCTTACTGTCTTTTGGCTTAGATACCTCTTGTGTCTTTAATTTTTCATTAATCTCTTGCAATGAATATTTCAAGGAGACTACTTTGGAATGTTGAAGGCTTCTGGAAGCTTCTGCATGCCAATTAAAATAGGTATCCTATTCTGTTTGTTTAATTTGGGAAACTTTGCTTTCAAGTGCACTTCCTAAGTGAAAAACTTTGTCTAATTGGAATGTTCCCCATAATGGTCATTGTAATTCTAAGTTGTTTTTAGTAAGATTTTGCCATTTTTGCTCCCAGAACCAGAGTTGTTAGACATAAAATAGGCATGTATGCTGGAAGGTGACATGCTTGACTCTTTGGAGCTTAATGATCCCATTCTTTTTTTTGTTTTTGGCTAAGCCTTTGGGTCTTTTGGAGTCAAACTAATACTTCAGGGGGATGTGCCACTGGGTTGGAGATTGTGTGGTGTTTTACAGTGTACCTCATTGCATGGAAATGTTCTTGAGGTTGACAGGTGACATAGTGTCAATCTAACCCATTCTGTGACCAACATATCCTATTGCAAGAGTCATCAAGTTAGGAGGCAAGCACACTTATCAGCTTTTAAGTGCTCAACCCGTGCCTACAAATTTTTGTGGCTTTTTGGCTTCTGAAATTCGCGTTAGGATTAGCATTTATTTAAACATGTGCACCTTACCATTCCAGGAGTAACCAAGAGATATCACTGCAACCTGGCCAAAAGGAGCCCCTGTGTGCACCTCCAGCAATTCCCAACATGGAACTGGGGGCTGGGGAAAGGGCTGAAGCAGCAGCCCCTAAAGAATGGGGACTGCGGACTGATTCCAAACAAATAGGGAACCGCAGCTGCCACCAGCAGTTCCCAACTTGGAATCTGCAGAAGGATTCCAAACAAATGGGGAACTAAAGTGGCAGCAGTTGCCAACATGGAATCTGGAGACAGAACCAAGGGCTGGGGTTTCCAGTCGAGTGGGAATTGCAGTATGAACCAAGGGCTAAGGGCTAGGGCTCCAGGTGGAACGGTCTCCTAGGTCAAGCTGACCTGCCCTTGACTGGAAGACCGATTAAATTGGGAGCTCAACGCAAAGAGAGAAGAGCTCAGAACTGAGAGGAACTTGCCTACAGCCCTCAGAAACAGCAAGAAAGAGAACCCAAGAGGGTTCGCAGGTACCACCCACATCTCTGTTTCTTGTAGTCCCCGAAGTGATCAGAAGTCTCCTTTAGTCCTGCCACTGCCACCAAATCTGTTAAAAAACAAAATTCAGCTGAGTAAATTGGAAGATCTAATTGGCTTTATTTAACGATTCATGAATCGGGCAGCATCCCATCTTAGCAGATAGAAAGGAGCTCTGAAGATCTGTATAAAATGAAAGGTTTTTGTAGGCAGAAGAGAGCAGAAAAGAAAGTTTCTAGCAAAGAAGGGATTGTTTCTGGCAAGGTCACCTTCCTATGGGAGATGGAAGTGGTCTATCAGGCAGATTACCTCACCAGTGCTAACCAGGTAATTCCAGATTAACTGGTTAAATGTTATACTCCTGGGAGAGGCTGAAACTGCAATTAGGTTACATATTAAGTCTTGGTTTGCTGATGTGGGGTGTAGCATAAGTGACTCCATTTGGGGCCTGTAGTCTCTTTTTTCTGTGTGTGTGTGGTGAGAAAGAGTGGCCCTGCGCTGACATCTGTTGCCAATCTTTCCCTTTGTGCTTGAGGAAGATTGTCCCTGAGCTAACATCTGTGACAATTTCCCTCTACTTTGTGTGTGGGACACTCCCACAGCATGGCTTAATGAGTAGTGTGTAGGTCTGCACCCAGGATCCGAACCTGCAAACCCTGGGCCACCAAAGCGGAGTGTGTGAACTTAATCACTACACCACCAGGCTGGCCCCCCGTTGTCTCCTTCTTTAACAGCTTAAATGTGATTTCTTCAGCGGGGCCTTCCCTGATGCCTCAACCTAAAATTATCCCTTTGTCTCTCTCAGTCGTGTTACCCTGTTTACTAAAACATTAGTAATACCAGATATTTTCTTGTTAATTTGTTTGACCTTTATCTCCATCTGCTAACATGGGGACAATCTTTCTTGTTCCCCTGTCAAATGACAAAAATAAAACAATTTAGTAATGAGTTTGATGTCCTTTATCCAAGGGAGAACAATCCGTGGATTGGGATTGCCTCACCAGCAGTGGAGCACTATTCTGAAGAGATTTGGGGCAAGAGCAAGTTTTATGGAGCATTAGAAAAGGCAACATGGAAGCGGTGTGATTGGCTAGAGGCTGGGGATTTCCTTATAACAGGTCCTGTTACCAGGGTGAGGTCAGCCAGCTAAAGCTGAGGTGGGGGATTGCTTGGTGTATGTTTGGTGTCCTTGACAGGCGTTTCCTGTACGTGCAGGCTGACTTAGGTTTAGATTTGTGACATGGGCCAGGCCACTGGGGCGGCCTCCATTTTGTGGTCCCAATATACAAATTAACTTTATAACCAGAGATTCTTAGAATGTGAGTTTATGAGAGCAGAGATTTTTCTTATCCACTGCTGTACCTTTAGAGCCTAGAACAGTATCTTAAGTGTAGGAGTCATGCAGTGAATGACTAATAAGTAATAAATCCATGAATTAAGAATGGGACCCTGTGAACGTTGGAAGAACATATGCATTAATGTTTTAAAAATGAGAGATTCAGACTAGTGCCAACAGAGTTGATACTGATAATAGAAAACATTTGTACATTTTGATTAGATTTTAAAGGAAGACGTAAAAAAAAAGTGTTCTAGAAGTGGCAGCCTTGGTTCATTTTCAGGAGTGGTAGCACCTATGCCTATAGCTGAGTGTCCTGGCAGTTCCCCATGGTAGAACCGGGGGAAGAGGGCTGAGGAATGCCCTCCTGAGAAGTTAACAGTATATGAAATACCTGCAATTGTCTGAATCCCAGTAGGAGACGCCACGATTCTAGAAGTTTAGAGATAAAGAACAACACTGTTCTATGAAGACGTGGTGGAAAGCCCTCAATCTGCCAAGTTCTATTTGGTTGCTCAGAAAGGGGTGCTGGTCACTTGTCATGTAATCTGATCTCTTATACTATGATTTTTCTTATAGATTTTGTCTTTATATCAGAGCTAAAATACTGCTAGCCTTATAATCACTATTATTTAATTTATTTTATTAATTTCACATAATTTACTTTAAATTTTTGACCATTGATGTTTTATTTTAGAATGTAACAACTCATCATCGTTTATTTACTTTATTTTTTTTAATTTTTTTTAATTTTTATTTTTTTTGGATGTACATCATATTTCAAATTCTGGATATCTTACATCATGCTCACCACCCAAACACTAATAATAGTGCAGCCCCTCACATGTGACCCTAATCACCCCTTTTGCCCTCCCCCCTCCCCCCTTCCCCAATGGTAACCACCAGTCCAATCTCCAATGCTATGTGGGGTTTTTTTTGTCGTTTTTATCTTCTACTTATGAGTGAGATCATATGGTATTTGACTTTCTCCCTCTGACTTATTTCACTCAGCATAATACCCTCAAGTTCCATCCATGTTGTCACAAATGGCTGGATATCGTCATTTCTTATGGCTGAGTAGTAGTCCATCGTGTATAAATACCACATCTTCTTTATCCATCCGTCCCTTGATGGGCACCTAGGTTGCTTCCAAGTCTTGGCTATCGTGTATAAGGCCGCAATGAACATAGGGGTGCAAGTATCTTTATGCCTTTGTGTTTTCAAGTTCTTTGGATAAATACCCAGCAGTGGAATAGCTGGATCGTATGGTAGATCTATCCTTAATTTTCTGAGGATACTCCATACTGCTTTCCATAGTAGCTGCACCAGTTTGCACTGCCACCAGCAGTGAACAAGGGTTCCCTTCTCTCCACACCCTCTCCAACATTTGTTGTTTCCTGTCTTGTTAATTATATCCATTCTGACTGGAGTGAGGTGATACCTCATTGTAGTTTTGATTTGCATTTCCCTGATAGCTAATGATGTTGAGCATCTTTTCATATGCCTGTTGGCCATCTGTATATCTTCTTTGGAGAAATCTCTGTTCAGATCTTTTGCCCATTTTCTGATTGGATTGTTGGTTTTTTTTGTTATTGAGCTGAATGAGTTCTTTGTATATTTTGGATATTAACCCCTTATCTGATATGTGGTTTGCAAATATCTTCTCCCAATTGTTAGGTTGTCCTTTCATTTCATTGATGGTTTCCTTTGCTGTGCAGAAGCTTTTTAGTTTGATGTGGTCCCATTTGTTCATTTTTTCTTTTGTTTCCCTTGCCTGGTCAGACATGGGACTTGAAAATATGCTGCTCAGACCAACGTCATACAGCATACTGCCTATGTTTTCTTCTAGAAGTCTCATGGTTTCGGGTCTTACATTCAAGTCTTTAATCCATTTTGAGTTGATTTTTGTGCATGGTGTAAGGGAATGCCCTACTTTGATTCTTTTGCACGTGGCTGTCCAGTTTTCCCAACACCATTTATTGAAGAGACTCTCCTTTCTCCATTGTATGCTCTTGGCTCCCTTGTCAAATATTAGCTGTCCATAAATGTGTGGGTTTACTTCTGGGCTCTCAATTTTGTTCCATTGATCTATGTGTCTGTTTTTGTGCCAGTACCATGCTGTTTTTGTTACTATGGCTTTGTAGTGTAATTTGAAATCGGGGAGTGTGATACCTCCAGCTTTGTTCTTTTTTCTCAGGAATCCTTTGGCTATTCGGGGTCTTTTGTTGTTCCATATAAATTTTAGGATTCTTTGTTCTATTTCCGTAAAAAATGTTGTTGGAACTTTGATAGGGATTGTGTTGAATCTATAGATTGCTTTAGGAACTATGGACATTTTAACAATGTTAATTCTTCCAATCCAAGAGCACGGAATATCTTTCCATTTCATTGTGTCTTCTTTGATTTCTTTCAGCAATGTTTTATAGTTTTTGGTGTACAGATCTTTCACCTCTTTCGTTAAGTTTATTCCTAGGTATTTTATTCTTTTTGTTGCAGTTTTAAATGGGATTGTATTCTTAATTTCTCTTTCTGCTACTTCGTTGTTAGTGTATAGAAACGCAACAGATTTTTGTACATTGATTTTGTATCCTGCAACTTGACTGTATTCCTTTATTACTTCTAAAAGTTTTTTAGTGGACTCTTTAGGGTTTTCTAGATATAAAATCATGCCATCTGCAAAGAGTGACAGTTTCACTTCTTCTTTTCCACTGTGGATCCCTTTTATTTCTTTTTCTTGCCTGATTGCTCTGGCTAGGACTTCCAATACTATGTTAAATAAGAGTGGTGACAGTGGGCATCCTTGTCTGGTTCCTGTTCTTAGAGGGATAGCTTTCAGTTTTTCTCCATTGAGAATGATATTTGCTGTGGGTTTGTAATATATGGCCTTTATTATGTTGAGGTATTTTCCTTCTATACCCAATTTATTAAGAGTTTTTATCATAAATGTATGCTGTATGTTGTCAAATGCTTTCTCTGCATCTATTGAGATGATCATGTGATTTTTATTCTTCATTTTGTTAACGTGGTGTATCACATTGATAGATTTGCAGATGTTGAACTATCCCTGCATCCCTGGAATGAAACCCACTTGATCATGATGTATGTCTTTTTAATGTATTGTTGTATTTGATTTGCTAGTATTTTGTTGAGGATTTTTACATCGATGTTCATCAGTGATATTGGCCTGTAATTTTCTTTTTTTGTGTTGTCCTTGTCTGGTTTTGGTATCAGGATAATGTTTGCTTCGTAGAAGGAGTTAAGAAGACTCTCCTCCTCTTCAATTTTTTGGAAGAGTTTGAGAAGGATAGGTATTAAGTCTTCTTTGAATGTTTGGTAGAATTCACCAGGGAAGCCATTTGGTCCTGGACTTTTATTTTTTGGGAGGTTTTTAATTGCTGTTTCAATCTCCTTACTGGTGGTTAGTCTATTCAAATTTTCTATATCTTCTTGGTCCAGTTTTGGAAGGTTGTATGTTTCTAAGAATTTACCCATTTCTTCTAGATTATCCAATTTGTTGGCGTATAGCTTTTCATAGTATTCTCTTATTATCTTTTGTATTTCTGAAGTGTCCATTGTAATCTCTCCTCTTTCATTTCCGATTTTATTTATTTGAGCCTTCTCTCTTTTTTTCATGGTGAGTCTAGCTAAGGGTTTGTCAATTTTGTTTATCTTTTTGAAGAACCAGCTCTTGGTTTCATTCATTTTTTCTATTGTTTTTTTAGTCTCTATTTCGTTTATTTCTGCTCTGATTTTTATTATCTCCTTCCTTCTGCAGATTTTGGGCTTTGTTTGTTGTTCTTTTTCCAGTACCTTTAAGTGCACTTTTAGATTGTCTATTTGGGATTTTTCTTCTTTGTTGAGGTAGGCCTGAATTGCTATATAAACTTCCCTCGTAGAACCGCTTTTGCTGTGTCCCACAGATTTTGGCATGTCTTGTTTTCATTGTCATTGGTCTCCAGGAATTTTTTTATTCCTTCTTTGATTTCTTCATTGACCCAATCATTGTTCAGTAGCATTTTCTTCAATCTCCACATTTTTATGGTTTTTCTGGTTTTCTTTCTGTAGTTGATTTCCAGTTTCATACCTTTGTGGTCAGAAAAGATGCATGGTATTATTTCGATCTTCTTAACTTTATTGAGACTTGTTTTGTGGCCTAATATGTGATCAATCCTGGAGAATGTTCCATGGGCATTTGAAAAGAATGTGTATTCTGTGGTTTTTGGATGGAATGTTCTGTATATATCTACTAAGTCCATCTGGTCTAATGTGTCCTTTAAGGCGAATGTTTCCTTATTGATCTTCTGTTTGTATGATCTATCCATTGGTGTAAGTGGAGTGTTAAAGTCCCCTACTATTACTGTGTTACTGTCTATTTCTCCTCTTATGTCTGTTAATAATTGCTTTATATATTTAGGTGCTCCTATGTTGGGTGCGTAGATATTTACAAGTGTTATATTTTCTTGTTGGATTGTTCCCTTTATCATTATGTAGTGCCCGTCTTTGTCTCTTATTACAGTTTTTGATTTAAAGTCTATTTTGTCTGATATAAGTATTGCTACCCTCGCTTTCTTTCCTTTGCCATTTGCATGGAATATCTTTTTCCATCCTTTCACTTTCAGTTTGTGAGTGTCTGTAGGTCTGAAGTGTGTCTCTTGCATGCAGCATATACATGGACGTTGTTTTTTTTATCCAGTTTGCCACCCTATGGCATTTGATTGGAGCATTTAATCCATTGAAATTTAAAGTAGCTATTGATAAATATGTATTTATTGCCATTTTGTCACTTTTTCTTTTTTGGGGGTGTTTTAGTAGTTCTTCTCAGTTCCTTTCTTTTTCTCTTGCTCTCTTCACTTGTGGTTTGATGGCAATCTTTAGTAATATGTTTGATTTCTCTTGTCTTACTTTTTTTCCTGCTTGTTTTAGGTTTCTGGTTTGTGGTTAACATGAGGATCCTATTTAATATACTATGCATATAACAGTCTATTGACCTCTTTCTAAAAGCTCTACTTTTTCACTTGCCTCCTCCCACGTTATATGTTTTTCACATCATATACAGTCTTTTGTTTAGTGTGTGTATATCCATTACCTTTCATCATTGACATAGGTAATTTTAGTACATTTGTCTTTTAACCTTCATAGTACCTTCACAGGTAGTTGATCTGCTGCCTTTACTATACTTTTACCTTACAAGTGATTTTATTGCCTGTTTTATCTTGTTGTTGCTTTGGGTTTTTTTGATAATTTTTTTCTTTTATCTCTATTTGTGGTCATTGCTTTCCCACTTAAATAAGTCCCTTCAGCATTTCTTGTAGAACTGGTTTCTTGGTGGTAAACTCCTTTAATTTTTGCTTGTCTGGGAAGCTCTTTATCTCTCCTTCCATTCTGAATGACAACCTTGATGGATAGAGTATTCTTGGTTGTAGGTTTTTTCCTTTTAGCAGTTCAAATATGTCATGCCATTCTCTTCTCGCCTGTAGGGTCTCGACTGAGAAGTCCGCTGACAGCCTGATGGGCTTCCCTTTATATGTCACTTGTGGCCTTTCTCTTGCTGCTTTTAGGATTCTCTCTTTGTCTTTAATTTTAGACATTTTGATTATAATATGTCTTGATGTGGGCCTCTTTGGGCTTCTCTTGTTTGGAGCTCTCTGTGCTTCCTGAACCTGGATGTCTGCTTCCTTCATCAGGTGAGGACAATTTTCCTCTATGATTTTGACAAATAAATTTTCTGCCCCTTTGTCTCTCTCTTCTCCTTCTGGGACCCCTATAATCCGAATGTTAGCATGCTTGATATTGTCCCAGAGCTCCCTTACACTGTTCTCATTCTGTCTGATTCTTTTTTCTCTTTTCTGTTCTGCTTGGGTGATCTCCTCTAGTCTTTCATCTAGCTCGCTGATCCGTTTTTCTGCTTCCTCTACTCTCCTATTGAGTCCCTCTAGTGAGTTTCTCATTTCAAGTATTGTATTCTTCATTTCTGATTGGTTCTTTTTTATATCTTCCAATTCTTTGCTGATGTGCTCACTGTGTTCATCCATTCTTCTCTGCATATCTGTGAGCATCCTCATTATATTTTGTTTGAATTCCTTGTCAAGGAGGTTGCTAGTTTCTGTTTCACTTAGTTCTTTTTCTGGGGTTTTATAGTGTTCCCTTGCTTGGAAAGTATTCCTTTGCCTCCTCATTATGTCTCTTTCTCTGTGCTATTTTCTTTGTACTAGGTGAGTCTGCTATGTCTCCTGATCTTGGAGAAGTGGCCTTATGTATGAGATGCCTTATGAGGCCCAACAGTGTGCTTCCCTCTCGTCACCAGACCATAAGAACCAGGAGTGACCCCTTTGTGGGCTACTTGTGTTCTTCTGCTGTGGCAGGGTTGCTCCCACTGCAGGTACCCAGGGAGTCTGATCTTTCCTTCCCTGGCCAGCTGTTTGTAAATCCGGTTTGGAGGGGCCTCAGCACTGTTGGCTACAAAGTCTATTAGCACACTCTTATTGCAAGTGTCCTCTTAATTGGGTTGGTACCCAGTGTAGCTGGTTGCTAGGCTCAGGGGCGTACAGTTGTGATGGCCTGAGGCCAACAAGGCTGATGTCAGTTCTCTTAGGAGTGCAGCTGAGTGGGGCTAGCCCTTGGCATGGAGGTACTCAGTTGTTTCAGGCTTTGGAAGGTGGGGCTGATCCTTTTTATGGCTATTTGTGAAGCACAAGTCTTCTGCCACTGATAAGCCTCACCCTCCTCTGGACCACATACACTGTCAACACAGTCCTGGTCCGTGCACACTTCTCAACCCCCTGGAGCATACCCCCCCCGCCACACTGCAGAGGCTCCCACCTCTGCCCCAATGCCCCCCACAGTTCACCTGGTCCTCACACAAGCCCTGCCCCACAGAGGCAGACACCCTTGCCTGCCAGTAGAGGGTCAAGGCACTCAGTCAATGCAGGCTGAAAAGTAGCCTCAGGGCTTGCTGTTAGGTGGGGCCAGTCTCTAGGGTGGGTTGCCTGCCCTGGCTGAACTGGATTAAATCTGTGCTCTAGTGGGCGTGGCAGACCCCTGGGCTAACAGCCCAAGGGACACACCTCAATGGCCCCCACCAGTGTCCGTATCAGCATGCCTGGACCAGGTCAGAACAATGGCCGCCCCCAATGTCTCAGTCTCAGGAGAGGATCCTCCTCTCACCAAGATGCCCCCAGAGCCCACCAGGTGAGTCTTGTTTCACCAAAGGACAGTCTGCCTTCTCTCTGGTGATTTTAGGTTGCTACAATGAGTGTTTGTGCGTGGGCCCTTTAAGACCCGGATCTTTTCGGCTTTCAGCTGATAGCTTTTCTGGGGTGTCCTTGCTGCAGTTAATAGCCATCAAAGCCAGATAGTAAGACCCCCATCTCAGTTGGGCTGAGTCCGAAGGATGGTTACAACAGTGTTGCCCCCGCTCCTGACCTCACTCCTCCAGGGAGGGCTGCGTACCTTAGGTTGGCTCCCGCCTGGCCAGCTGAGAAGCTCCGCTGCTCCCAAAGTATTTACTTTAATACTGATATCTCAGAAATGTGGAAGTTGATTTAATAAAATTTAATCACAATAAGTTGGGAGTGGGCTAAAATATATTGTAAACACTTTTGTTAACTGAAAAGCTGTAGAAAATAGATGATGCTAGAAGCTTTCATCACATGTCACTCATGCCTTTGAAATCAAAGTAGTTGGAGGAGCTGTTGACTTTGGCTACACTCTCAATTTGGCTGAACTTATAAAGAAAATTCTCACTAGTCATTAGATATTGTTCTTGTTCTCTAAATTAACTCCATTGCCCAATCTTCCACACAAGCAAAGACAGCAGAACTGACCTGGAGTTTCAGATTTCCAAATCACCTTTATAAACAGACGAGACTGTCTTGCAAACACGTATGAGTTTCAACATTCTTCTTGAAATTATTTTTCAGAAAGAAAATGATGTTATAAAATTCTTTTGATATTCCTAAATAGCAATCTTTTAGGTATGTTAAAAGACTCAACTAGTACTTATTTAATTTGCATAGGTTTCTTTTTTTTAACATAAGTACAAATCTTAAGTATATTTGACATTAAAATTAATGGCACTAAAACTTATAATTGTAAGTGATTAGGAGTCCTCTATGTGTAGTTGTTGAAATGAGAAATGACTTTTAATACAGAATTGTATCCACAGGGACTTAATCCTTTTATTTTAGATATAATGAAAAGAGCGAAGACGCTAGATTTGATTCCAAGTTGCGCTCATGCCTCAGTGAGTGAGCGGCGTAATTCATTGGCTCTAATCTCCTTGGATGTAAAGAACCGATGGATGATTCACAAACTGTTTATATTTTCTTTCTCTAGATTTTTTAAAATGAGAGGATATATCTTAATTTAATCTATTAGTGAAAATTAAGTTATAAAGATGTTTGCGATCCTAGAGGCTTTTCAATTGTATGACTCAGCTTCTTTAGTTTTTAGTTTTTCATTTCATACCCACAAATAGGATCCCTATTTCTACTTTTATAGATGGTTCTCCAATCAAGGCTAAGATTTTACTTAAATAATTGCATTTAAGGTATAAAAGCATGTTTGGTTATTTTCTCATTATTCTTACTGTTATAAACAATAGTCAGTGCTTGTTTTTACTCACAGGATGTATACCAAAATGTCTAAAATCTTCATACAATAGGGATGTGGGGCTGGGGGTAGCCGTGGTGTTGGTTTGTTTTCCCACCAACACGTAATAAATCTCCAACCAGCACATAAACTTTCACTCCACTCTATTTCTCCTGCCTTTCTCTTCTCAGGTCATCTTTTCTCTTTATTCCCACATACTTCTAAATATTACTTCCAAACACTTTCTGACTTACTAGGAGCTTTCCTTGGAACAGGAAGTTTTCCATCCTAAAATGTGTAGGGAGAAGAGTGCCAAGTGTGGACAGGATGAGTTGGGGCAAGGCCATCATGAGAACCCTGGGAGATAAACAGAATAAATGTTACCTCCACTATCGTCATGGGGAAAACAGTTAAATGACTTTGGAAGAATCAGACTGTGAGTAGAAATGAAGTCAGTGACTCCTTCCTCTCGATGTGCTTCCATTTCCGTTATCCTGCAGTGTTGGTAACAAACATCGACCTTATTTCTTATTAATCAGCTGCAATGTATGTACAGAGATATCAGGACACTCCTTTCATAGATCATTAATAAAAAGGTTAAGTTGTTTCCTAAAGGATTTTCAGCAAAGATGGTGAGTATTCAGCATTTTAAGTAATTTTCAGCCTTGATGACTTGGTAATTTTGGTTCTATGTAACTATTTTGTGTGGAGTGTTCTAATGCAGTTCAATGTTTTGTTATGTCTTTCCTCAATGTTTGCTGTCTTCCTAGCAATTTTATTACATCCAGAATGATGTGGCAGAAAAAGCAGAGTATTTGAAATGGTCTGGCACTATTTTTAAAGGAATATTATGTCTTTTTTTTAAACTGGAGATATGAATATCAATTTCTTTTTCATTATCTAGTGCGAGAATCTGGTATTCTTATTCATTTGTCAGCCAGAATATCTTGAAAGCCGAAAAGTTAATAAACCTAACAATCTGAAAAAGTTCTTAATATAGCCTTTAAAAAATCTTATGTATTAAAACCTCAGGGGGTGGGAGGGAAGATGGTTATCTTCAATATAGGAAAAGAAGAGGGGCTGGCCCTGTGGCCGAGTGGATAAAATTTTACAGGCTCCATGTCAGCTGCTTGGGTTCATAGGTTCCAATCCCAGGTGTGGGTCTACTCCACTTGTCAGCCATGCTGTGGAGGCATCCCACATATGAAAAATGGAGGAAGACTGGCACAGATGTTAGCTCAGGGCTAATCTTCCTCAAGCAAAAAAAAAAGAGGAAGATTGGCAATGGATGTTAGCTCAGGGTGAATCTTCCTCACCAAAAAAAAAAAAAAAGAAGAGATTATTATAGCAGATATCATTGCTCAGCAACAATTTAACTTCAAAATGCTGTTGTTCATTAGAATTTAATTTCTTTTATGAAATGACTCCAGTCTTATAAAACAGCCCAGGATATAAGACGAGGGAAGAACTGCATTTCCAGCCACAGTATGGATGTATGGAGGAGGAGCCATGTGAGGTAAAACAGAGAGTGAAGAAATTTTTGTTTTCATATGTCGTCATCTGGCGACAAATATCTAAGGCCACAGGCCCTGTTAATCTTTACAAAGATCAAGGTGCTGCTGGTAGTAAAATAAAATCTCGTAGTAACCTTTGACAAGTTAACATTAGGACATCAGTGTGTGGGAATTTGGTTACTTATTATTTTTTGCTGGGGGGCATTCTTTTTAAAATTTTTTTTTATTGTGGTTGTAATAGCTTAGAACATAGTGAAATTTTACTTGTACATTATTATTTTTCATACACCATATAAGTGTGCCCCTTCAGCCCTTGTGCCCACCCTCCACCCCCCCTTCCCTCGGTAACAACTAATTTGTTCTCTTTGTCTGTAAGTTTGTTTATATTCCACATATGAGTGACATCACATGGTATTTGTCTTTCTCTGTCTGGCTTATTTTGCTTAACATAGTGCCTTCAAGGTCCATCCATGTGGTTACCAATGGGACAATTTCATCTTTTTTTTACTGGCTAAGTACTATTCCATTCTCTCTCTCTCTATCTCTCTCTATATATACCACCACTTCTTTATCCAATCATCAGTCCATGGGCACTTGGGTTGCTTCCACATCTTGGCTATTGTGAATAATGCTGCCATGAACATAGGGGTGCATGGGTCTCCTTGAATTGTTGATTTCCAGTTCTTTGGGTAAATACCCAGTAGTGAGATAGCTGGGTCATATGGTATTTCTATTTTTAATTTTTTGAGAAATCCCCATACTGTTTTCCACAGTGGTTGCACAAGTTTGCATTCCTACCAGCAGTAGATAAGGGCTCCCTTTTCTCCACAACCTCTCCAACATTTGTTGTTTTTTGTCTTGGTGATTATAGCCATTCTAACAGATGTAAGATGCTATCTAAGTGTAGTTTTGATTTACATTTCCATGATGATTAGTGATGCTGAACATCTTTTCATGTGCCTATTGGCCATCTGTATATCTTCTTTGGAAAAATGTTTGTTCATATCTTCTGCCCCCTTTTTGATTGTTTTTTTTTTTTTTTGTAGTTCATTTGTGTGAGTTCTTTATATATCATGGAGATAACCCCTTATCAGATATATGATTTGCAAATATTTTCTCCCATTTGGTGGGTTGTCTTTTCATTTTGATCTTGTTTTCCTTTGCCTTCCAGAAGCTTTTTCATCTGATGAAGTTCCATTTGCTTATTATTTCTTTTGTTTCCCTTGTGTGAGTAGATGTGGTATTCGAAATGATCCTTTTCAGTCTGATGTCAAAGAGTGTACTGCCTATATTTTCTTCCAGAAGTTTTATGGTTTCAGGTCTTGCCTTCAAGTCTTTGGTCCATTTTGAGTCTTTTTGTGCATGGGGAAAGATAATGGTCTACTTTCGCTCTTTTGCATGTGGCTGTCCAGTTTTCCCAGCGCCATTTATTGAAGAGGCTTTCCCTTCTCTATTGTATGTTCTTGGCTCCTTTGTCGAAGATTAGCTGTCCATAGATGGGTGATTTTATTTCTGGACTTTCAGTTCTGTTCCATTGATCTCTGTGTCTGTTCTTGTACCAGTACCATGCTGTTTTGATTACTATAGCTTTGTAATATATTTTGAAGTCAGGGATTGTGATGCCACCAGCTTTGTTCTTGTTTCTCAATATTGCTTTGGCTATTCGGTGTCTTTTGTTGCCCCATGTGAACTTTAAGATTTTTTTGTTCTATTTCTGTGAATATTGTCATTGGGATTCTGATGGGGATTGCATTATGTGTAAACTGCTTTAGGCAGTATGGACATTTTAACTGTGTTTACTCTCCCAATCCATGTGCAGGGAATATCTTTCCATTTCTTTGTATCATTATCAATTTCTTTCAGTAATGTCTTATAGTGGTTACTTATTTTTATTTCCATCAGAGGGTGTGTGGGCCCTAGGGAAGAATTTACATCATTATCTTTCCCTTAGCTGTTTTAATAAAATGAAGGGAGAGGATAAAAATTACTCGTTAAAATAAGAAGTAGGAATTACCCAGACATCAGTACCATTTAACACTGCCTTTTCTGACCTCCTGCAGTATAGATAAGGAACACTTAACTAAATATAATTAGCATTTTCAGAAATGAAATAATATTATATTGTAAAAATATTGGTGGTGTCAATGTACTCGCCCCTGAGATATTTTCAGCGTGATGTCGCCCATTAAACATAGCCCAGCTGTTCATCACTTTGGTGTATTGCCCACTGACCATTCTCCCTGGAAAGCATTTAAAATGCCCCACTAAGTTTCTCAACTCCCTTGATAATACATTCTCCGTTTTAGTGCACTAACATAAAATATATTCCTTAACTCTTATCTTTCTTTTTTTTTGTTTTACCCATGCCGTACCCCCTCCTGTTTCCTTTGACTGGATTATGATTACTCAGATTTCAATTCTGGTTGTTTTCTATCTTTGCAGTAACCAGTTCTCATCATATTGAATTCTATTTTCATCTTTGCCTTTCCCTCTTCCAAAATTGTGCATGCAACTTTATAATCACCAAGTCCACTAACAGAGACATGACTGGCAGAATTGTAAAATGAAAATGGGGACAATTGGCATAAGAGTTAAACATCCTAAATTTCTCATCATGCCTCTACCACCAGTTCTGCAGGTCCCAATTTTCTCATCTCAAGAGAAAAGAGGTTAGAACACAATCCTTCAGTTCTTAATTCTGCTTCTTTTTCACAAAATTAAGCACTGACCAACACAAGCTGTCTAAAGATGTTATGATGGAGTTAAAGATGGATAAATGATGCAAGTCAGTGGAAACCAATAAGCAAATCCAGAGAAAATATAACTTGTGTTTTTTATTCTTTTCCTTTTGGATTGGTTTTCTGGGATAATCTACTGGTAAGATAATTTGGGAATTCCTGTTAAAAATATTTTCAGTCTAGTATTGTGTGTGGAAGAGCTGGTAAAGGACAGCATTAACAAATATGTTAAATCCACTGAAAATTTTGCGGGCCAATACAATTTTCTTAGGCCTAATGTTTAATAGCTTTTAGAAAAAATTATGCCAGAGACCAACTGCACAGACTTATTCAACAAAAATCATGATGCCTTCATAAAACACTATTCAGCCATTTAAAAAATGGCTAGTAGAATATTTAACAATATGAAAAATTTCATGTATGAGAACAAAGTCAAGTTAGAAAAGATTTAACATAGGATTACAGTTTAGTTAGAACAAAAGAAACTGCTTACAAGGTCTAGTCCAAAATTTGGTCTATAACATTATTCCTCACTTAAAGTAGCCAGGGACCTTTGAAGAAATGGCTGACTGCAGGTTTGGGAAAGGAAAATATGAGATAAGTCCAGGTTGTCTTGTGACCTAAAGTAAAGGTCATTTCAAAGACCAATAGGGTCACCTTAAAAGGGCGCAAAAGCCAGGTTGAAGTTCCCTCTGGTCTAATTTGGGACTATTTTATCATCAAGACTGTAGTTAACTGAAATGCATGAAGTCTATGAAAATCCGTAAGACCTTCATGATTCTCAAATGAGTCATTACAATCTCTTCGTCACCTTTTGAGATAGCCATTAAACCAATTCTTTACTTAGAAAACTAGTAAGTAAAAGGAAGTGTTAGGCATTTATCCTGACTTTCCAGTAAGACCTATATTCCTGAGTAATCAGTAGCTCTAGTTGATAAGCAAATACTGTACTTTACAGACGAATACCAGCTAATAAATGTAGATGATGATAGAAAGAAATATAAAATCACCATTTTGCAGTCCTAATGAAATTACTGACTCAGGCAAAGATTATCAGTTGGTGTTAAAATTTTTAGATGATTGATCGATGGGGAAATGAATTTTCTATGTGGTTTGCCCAAGTAACATGAAAAAAGACTACACTTTCATCACAAGGGGGAAATCATAACTGTACAATGAAGGAGGAGCAATGAGGCTAAGATTGTACCATGAAGAATAAGGCCACCATCACCCTAATTCATTGACCAAACTTAGTACCCCTAATGGTGGAACAACCAAGTATTACACATCTTCTAGTGGATTGCCTATGGTGTATACATATCACATATGATGTGCTCTCGAATAAAGCATTTAACTTGAATCTGTCAAGCCTTTAGATGTAACATTCAGTTTACAGGAAATACATAGAAGAGTAAGTTAAAAGTCGCCTCAAAGAAGTAATAAGCAAATCCAGAAGATGAAACATTTTACAGGACGGATCAGTGTCGTGGAAAGAAGAGACTCCGCTAGATTAAAGGAGTGGTGAGGAATACAACTGAAACAATGTGACTTGGACTAGATCCAGATTTGGATAGACCAGCTGTGACTGATATTCTGAGGGCAACTTGTGAAATATGGATGGGTTATATTGGAAATTATGATTAATTTTGTAAAGTGTGATAATGTTTTTAGCTATGTAGAAAAATATTCTTTTTTTAATGCATACTGAAGTGAAGTCTTCAAAAAATGTTAATGCTCATTAATACAAAAGTGTTAATGGCAGTGGAGTATAGGCTTTGGAGACAGGCCTGGGTTTGACCCCTGACTTTACCATTTACCAGCTAGTCAAGGCATTTAAACTCTATGCTTTGGTTACCTCATTGTACTATACCAACCTTTGATAGGCAATGGGAATTATATGAGAAAATTCATAGTTTAACAGCTACTGCTCTTTTCCCACTACCCTCCTGATGGTTGACCTACTTTTCTTCTAAATTTTTAAAAATCTGTTCTTTGTTCCTCACTCTTTTAAGCTTTCACTTGATTTCGTTCTTATTTCCACCCATGAGTTTTTGTTCTCTCTCTATGTACTATGAGGACTCAGTGTGAAATTATCCTTTGTTGTCTCTGTGCCATTGAGAGCTCTGATCACACAATTATTCTCTTCTCTTAGGTCTTCTTGTCACTAAAAAATCAACAATCCCTGCCACTTTATCACTTTATGACTCTTCATTTAGGACAATATCTTTGTTTATTGACTCTTCATTATCTCCTTTAGCTGTCTATTTCCTAAAATAATGCTGCCTGCTTTAATCTTATTCTATTCATTCATTCCTCTCACTCTCTCATGTCTCCCTCCCTCTCTCTCTCTTTCTCTCTCCTCTTTCTCTCTCATTAAAGAGGTATAAGGGAGAACAGTTTTTCTCCTTAAATGTTCCTACACTTCTGAAGTCTTCGTATTTCCTTTATCTTGATCCTCAACAGAGTCTGAGCCAAAGTTTGCCTCTGAAGTGCTTTGTGTAAACACCTGAATTGCCTCAGCTGTCCACTCTCCAATTCGCTCCCCAATTTAGGCTCTGACTTCTGTCACCCTCAATTGTCAGAAACAGCCATGATAAGGTCTTCTTTGACCTCTTCTTTCTTAACTGAATCCAAAATCCTCATTGTGATCTCTAAGCTTCAAATTTTTCAGTTGCTCATGATTGTAATAAACATCTGACCTTACCTATTAATTTATGTATAACTGGCTTTCTTACTTTTCCAGTAGTTTATTTAACTCTGTCATTTGATTGCAGCCTACTTGTCATTCTCTCCCCCTTGTACCTCATTTGCGCTTAATGAACGCTTTCCCATATTTTGATCATACTTATTTTCCAATTCCTGAAATTTCTGTAAGAAGAACAGAAAACCTTCTATTTTCTGGAGCGAATTCACCCAAGCAAACTGACTCTGTTGAAGAACCAACATTGAAAGATAAAATGAAATAGATGCTATCGCAAAGGTCATTCATCCCTTTTAAATCTACTTATTTCCTTAGAGATCTGAATATATAGATCAATACATGGTTAGAATCATTAATATGTGGCAAACTGAGCTCTTTAGACCATACATCACTAGAGGTCCTCCGTGCCCCCACTGTAAGTATGCTTTTCAGTGATTTCAGGGGTCCATGTCACTTCCTTGTAGTATGGTGGAATAAACCTCGCCCTGGAGTCAGATCTGAGTTTAATCCCTAGTTCTGCCACTTGTTCCTGAGTGCCCCTGGAAAAGTGACTCAGAGCTCTAATGTCTTCATCTGTAAAATTAAATAGAAGCTAACAATATCTCCCAAGGGGTGAGAAAATTAAAAGTTATGTAAAGATGTTTACATGTTTGTTAACTACCCCATCCTTTGCAAAGAGAGAGAGAGAGAGGAAGAGATAGAGAGAGGAGGCAAAGTACTTCTATCAGTAGTAGCGTTGGTTTCCCTTCCTTCTAATTTCTAAATAAGATTGGCTCTAACTTCCACTGCATGTCCTCTAGAAGTCAAAAGCCCTTCCCAACCTTCCTCCACATTCACTTGATTTTCATGAGCATCCTCCCCAAGCTCCCAGCTCCTATTTAATTAGTTTGATTTATGAGTAGTCACCCTGCCACCCCTCATATGTGGTTCCTGTTCTAGACAACATTGACACAGATGCCGAATTTAGACCCTTTCTGTGGTTTCCTCATCCACTCTACCCTCCTTCAAAAGCAAAGTCCAGCAAAACAAAATTCTGCACACAAGGCTTGCTTTCTTTTGGCAGCCGACTTTAATAAAAGGAGATTGCAGGGGAAGGAGAAGTAATCATTACAGCAATATAAACAACTTGAATAGAACACTCAACGTGTCCATTTTCAAAAGTCCTTCCACCGTCCATCCCTAGGGAGTTTTCTTTGGCCACCTTGTTCCATGCCACACTGCTCAGCTTATGCCATCACACCAAGTCCCTGCTCGCTATTTCAAGGTAGTGCTCCCTAGAACTCCGAATTCTTTATTAAGTAGAGCCAATTAGCCCTTTTCTGTGTCTAATCATAAAATTCGCCCCTTAGCCAACTGATTGAGGTCCTCAGTAGAAAATGTGGGGAGCTCATCCAATAAGATCTGCCTTCCTTAGAGGCTATAAATTGCATTTTCCCATCCATTACATAATGATTTGCATTCTTAATGAAAGTGTGGCTATGGTTTCACAGTTTATTTTTTTAAATGCCATTTACCTAGAGTTAATAGACCTAAGAAGAGAGAACCACCTCCGCACAAACATCAGAAGTGGAACACACAAGGGGATCAAGGTTACGTGAAAGTGCCCTTTGGTTTCAATGTTTCCAAATAGCTGTAGCGCTTTTTTAGAAGAAGACCTTGACAAATACTGATCAAGGTCTACTCTTATCAGTAAATGGCCTTGATCTTGGCTATTGGGTCCAGAGCTGAACATGCTCTGTATGTAACCTACTGGCTTATGTTGACTTTGGAATATTTACAGCTCTCGAGTGACAAAATGCTTGCCGTTTCTAAGCTTTCTAATGTACACGCTATTGCACTCTTCACTTCTGATATTTCTTTGCCCTAATAGATGTTATTATGAGTTTAACTACATTTTTGTGTAAACCTAATATTTCTAAGCTTTGAAAAGTGTGCCGTTTCAAGGTGAAAAGAACAAGGAGGGGAAAATAACATCAATTCAGTTAACCCATCTCTATAGAACCATTAAGCCATCTCTATGGAACCAACTTTGGATCAACTGCTTTAATTGAGATATATTCTTTAAACACCTATAGAACCTAACGTGTGGCCACTATAAGATGAACCCAAGGTGAACTGGAGGCTGGAGTGTGAAGAAAGTTCTTGCTATCTTTCTCTGGACTTCAGTTAAGCAACCAAGAAAAGCAGCATGTCCCATGACTTCAGATGTTTGAATCAATTTTCCAATTACGTTTTAGTAGATTAACATCATGGCCATGAGCTCCTCCGATTACAGGTTTGAAGCTGTTTATTTCTCAGATGTCCATGTTTCACATGAGTTTCTGTAAGAGCAATGTGGTATAGATGCCGCTTTGGGGAAAGAAAATGACTAGAACCTGAATTATTGTCTTTATTCCACGACTTACCATCAATGAGATCTTAGATAAATCACTTTACCTCTGTAAATGTTGCACAACATAATTAAGGATTATGCATCTATTATCTATTGATTTAAGGCCTTCCTTGCTTTGCTCACTACTGTCTGTGAAATAAGGATCATTTCTTTAAGTTGTTCTAAAATTTGTTTACATCTTAAGGAGTCTAGTACTTTTTAAATAATTTGAAATTTGATGAAAAATAAAGTCACTCTGTTGGTAATTGTCATGATCTTAGAGTCATCTTACAATACCCCTCTCAACATTTGATCACAATAATAACCTGCTGACTTAGAAGCCTACTTATTTCTCCCAAAACAAGAAACCAATGCTGATTGGTCTTTCTGAAGATTCTTTCTACTTGGAATGCTTTGAAAATTTCCTAAGGCTTGTGACCAGAATGGCAAGAAATATAAGTGCAACATACTAGTCACTTATGTCCTTAGTTAAATATTATTTGAATTTTTCTTTGGGTGAATTATCTATCTTATATTTAGCTTAATTTAACTCCATCTATGCTTTTCTCCCCATTTTCCTAGCTTTGTGAGAAATATCTGAATTCTTTTTTCTATTTTAGTTTTGAACTCTAGATAAAATTCTTAGTCTTCAGAAGTCAGTACTCTTTGGTCATATCCAAGCTCATAGATGAACTTTATACATTGTACTCAGAAAGCAGGATTTTTCCTAGGGCAAGGCTTCTTCTAATCTAGTATTTTATAAGGCAGCATCACTTCTGGTCAAACAAGTCACAAAGCCCACCTAGACTCAGGGGAGGAAAATTGACCCTGCCTCTCAAAGAGAGAGTAGCACCCTTAGTCTGCCACAATTTCATTTTCCAGAAACATCACTCAAACATTTGTATCTAAAATGCCATTTCAAAAAACCAAGGTGGATTCTAGGAGTTTCATAGACACCATTTGATGTAAGATACAGAGAAGTTCTTTTTTTGCTTTGGAATTAAGTATACCCAAACATGATGTAATGTGTAATGATACAGCACAATGCCAATATCCTATTTGGGGGATCCATTTTCCTTGTTATATGGCTTCAGCAAATACTCACTCCAAGTTAGAATAAGTTATTTCATTAGAAGTTATGGGTGGTTGGATATGGAGAAGAAATGTCTTCAAAAAGCAATTAATATTTATATTTGTATCCAAAAGTAATACTGAACGCTAAAAATAATGTCTTGGGGTCTGGTAGTTGTGCTATATCTACTTTAATAAACAACTAATGCTTATACTTAATTTCAATCTAGTCTTTCTTGACTAATATCTGAGGACCAGCTAATAGCAGCTACTCAGCTACTAAATACACATTGCCTGTGATGTTCAAGGCTTTGAAGATAAAATCTGCAGTCCACAAAGCAAGAACAGCCTGAGCAAACTGCTCAAGCTTTTTAGAGCCACAGGTTACACGAACTTGCTTTGTCAGCACTGGAATCAAGCCACTGACTGAGGTAACCATGATGAGAACAGACCGTAGATTGGAGCTTCCCAGCAGTGTGCCATAAATAGGTGACTGGAGTGCAGAGAGAGTCAGCACTTGGTGAGCTCATTGGGTGCTGGAACCGCTGGATCCCCTGGACCAATGACCTCCAGCTTCAAGTAGGCCCTTCCCGTTACCCCCATATGCCTAAAATAGGATTATTTTCTATGCCTACCATGATGGGGAAAAAATTAAGAACCACTCCCATGGATAACAGCTATCATCAAATTTTTAAGTATCCAGGTTGGAAGGTCATCTAGTTTAACGTCTAGACTAATTTGTCAACAAATATATTTGTTTTCTAACATCAGCAAGGTTCCAGAACATTGATCTTTCTGGTTGATTTTTTTTATTGTGATAAAATGCACATTACAAAATTTAGTGTCGCAATCGTTTTTAAGTTCACACTTCAGTAGTGTTAATTACATTTCAATTGTTATGCAACCAATCTCAAAAATTCTTTTCATGTTACAAAACTGAAATTCTGTACCCCTTAAACAACAACACTCCATTGTTCCCTCCCCCAGCCCCTGGCAACCACCCCTCTACTTTCTGCCTATATGAATTTGACTACTCTAAGTACGTCATACAAGTGGAATCATACAGTATTTGTCTTTGTGTGACTGGCTCATTTCACCTAGCATAATGTCCTCAAAGTTCATATGTGTTGTATTATGTGTCACAATTTCTTTTAAAGGCTGAGTTATATTCCATTGTATGTATCTGCCACATTTTGCTTAACTCATTGATGTTTTGTGGATGTTTTTGTTATTGATAGAATCTTACTTGACTTTCTGGAGAAAGATCAGGGTGTCTAGAAGCCACTGCATTATGATCCATTTTCATTTACTATCTCTCTTAAGTAAGTGCATCTGCTCACGAGTTAGCCACAATATTTGATTTTGTTTCTTGCCTTGGTAATGTGTAATGGATGTTATACAATAGAAATGGAACAAAAATTATTACAACTCTGATTTGGACCAAAGCACTTGAGTGTCTGTAACATCAAATGAAATACCTTTGATGACTGGATTCATTACAGGATTGTGTTAGCGAGGACTCTTGATTGCCAATGACTCGATGGGTATCTCACAGAATCTGAAGAGAATCTAAAGAGTAGGAAGGGAAGAGTTTATTTGAGCTACAAGAACAGCTGCACCCAGGAACTCAAAAGACCTCTCCTATGTCTGCTTCTCTCTTGTCTGTTAGCCACATCTCTCTGTGCATACTGGCCTTCTCCACATGGCAGAAAATACAGCAACTTCAGGGCCTAGCTGAACCTTAACAACTTTCAGGACCTGATCGGCCTTGAGAGCTTTCAAGGAGCACAGACTCCCAAGAGCCCATTTCAGATGTGACCCTCAGGACAAGGAACACCCTCCCAGACGTGGATCCACGGGGCTCAGAGCACACAGACAAGGGATTCTTCACAGAGAATGTGATCAGGGTCTACTTAAGGAGCTACACGTACTACCAGGGCGGAGAATCCTTACACTATCCGCCCTATGAAATTCCATCTTTGCTGTGGAGCACTGACTGCTCTATTTCTTCTTTTTCTGGGAGTTTTTTGGGTTTTCTTTGACTAATTGCTATCCGTCACCATACGCATGTGCCCTTTTACCCCTTTTGCCTTCTCTCCTCCCCCTCCCCCTCCCACCAATCTAATCTCTATATCTGTCTGCTTGTTTGTTATTATTGTTTTTATCTTCCACTTATGGGTGAAATCATATGGTATTTGGCTTGCCTGTCTAATTTGTTTCACTTAGCATAATACCCTCAAGGTCCATCCATGTTGTTGCAAATGGTATGATTTCATCTTTTTTATGGCTGAGTAGTATTCCGTTGTGTATATATACCACATCTTCTTTAGCCATTCATCCATTGATGAGCACTTAGGTTGCTTCCAAGTCTTGGCTATTGTGAATAATGCTTCAATGAACATAGGGATGCATATGTCTTTTCAAATTAGTGTTTTAATGTTCTTTGGACAAATACCGGGAAGTGGAATTGCTGGATCATATGGTAGTTCTATTCTTAACTTTTTGAGAAATCTCCATACTGTTTTCTATAGTGGTTGACCAGTTTGCATTCCCACCAGCAGTGTGTAAGAGTCCCCTTTTCTCCACATCCTCTCCAACACTTGTTGTTTCTTGTCACTTTAATAACAGTCATTCTGACAAGCATGAAGTGATATCTCATTGTAATTTTGATTTGCATTTGCCTAATAATTAGTGATGTTGAACATGTTTTCATGTGCCTGTTGACCACCTGTATATCTTCTTTGGAAAAATGTCTGTTCATATCCTCTGCCCATTTTTTGATTGGGTGGTTCATTTTGTGGTAGTTGAGTTGTGTGAGTTCTTTGTATATTTTGTAAATTAACCCCTTGTCAGGTGTATGATTTGCAGATATTTCCTCCCAACTGGTGGGTTGTCTTTTCATTTTGTTAATGGGTTATAGTTATTTTTGATGTATTCTTTCCCTTTATCCTTTATGTTATAATTAAGTGTTTACTAACTTCTTCTGATATAGAGTTGCAATTGTCTGATTCTACCTGTCTATTTATCACCTTGGTCAAAGCTTTATAAACCTTAACCTTTTTGTTTCAGATAGGGTTCTTTCCAACATGTCTTGTAAGGCGGGTCTAGTGGTGATGAACTCCCTCAGCTTTTGTCTGTCTGGGAAAGCTTTTATTTCTCCATCATATCTGAAGTATAATTTGCTGATGGTATGTGTCATTTAGTTTTTTAAATATGTCATTCCACTCTCTCTTAGCCTGTAGGGTTTCTGCTGACATCCACTGAAAGCCTGATGGGGGTTCCTTTGTAGTTTATTTTCTTCTCTCTGGCTGCCCTTAATATTCTTTTTTTGTCATTGACATTTGACAGTTTTTATATTATGTACCTTGGAGAAAGTCTTTTTGCATTGAGATAATTAGGAGTTTTATTAGCTTCATGTAATTGTATGTGTAGTTACTTCCCCAGGTTTGGGAAGTTCTTGGCTATTATTTCTTTGACTAAGCTCTCTGCTCCTTTCTCCTTCTCTTCTCCTGCTGAGATACACATTATGCTTATGTTACTTTTCCTAAGTGAGTCAGATATTTCTTGTAGAATTTCTTAATTTTTAAAACCTTAGTTTGCTTTCCTCTTCCACCTGAATAATTTCTAGATTTCTATCTTTGAGCTCATTAATTCTCTCTTCCATATGATCTGCTTTATTTTTAATGCTTTCTATTTTACTTTTCATCTCATTAATTGTTTCCTTCACCTTCAAAATTTCTGTTTGTTTTTGTTTTTTAGAGTTTAAATCTCTTTGGTGAAGTACTCCTTCTGTTTATTAACTTTATTCCTTGGCTCATTGAACTGTCTTTCTGAATTTTCTTGTAACTCATTGAGTTTCTTCATGGCAGCTATTTTGAATTCTCTATCAGTTGGGTTGTAATCTTCTGTGACTTCAAGTTTGGTTTCTGGAAAGTTGTCATTCTCTTTCTGTTCTGCAGTGTTACTGTAGTTCATCATGGCACTTGATGAATTGATCCTCTGCTGGCACATTTGCGGTAGTAAGCACCTTTCTTATTTGGGTAAGGCTTCAGTTACTTTGGTTCTGAGCTGCTTCTGGTTGTATTTGAGAGCCTGCACTTTCCACCCTCCACTGCTTTTGCTACAGGCATCATCAGTGGCCTCCTTGTGCTGCTTGTGTCTCTGAGGTTGCTGGTGCCTTGCTGCTTACAATGTCACTGCAGTCTCAGATGTCACCACTGGAGTCACCAGGCTGCGAGCACTTCTGCTGCTTCCGGAGTTGCCTGGGTCTCATGTTCCCTCACTGGCTCTCCTCGGGCTCTCCACAGACTCAGATGTTGCTGTGCAATGCACCACCTGCACTGCTGCTCCCTGGTCATCTGAGGGTGCTAGCTACACTGCTGCCAGGGGTGCTGGGTTCACGGGTATTGCTGTTGCTGCCAGGGGCCCAGGGACCCAGAGGCTTGTATGCAGCTGCCACTGCTGGTGAAACCAGTGTTAGGAGTGCTGCCACTGGGGGCTGGGTCACCTGTTCTGCTGTGGCTTCTGAAGCCTCTGGTTGCAGAGTCCATGTGTCACCACCTCAGGGGGCAGAGGCTAAGCAGGAAGTGATTGTCATTGCTGCACACTCATTCAGCCTCTGGTCTCTGGTACTAGCTGAAGTGTTTTGAAAACTCAGGTCAGGATGCCCTGCCCCAGCTGGTAAAATCTGAGATTTGTATACTCTCCCCACTGTTGAGAAGACAGCCACTGCCAGGGGATGGAGAGGGGGCTGGGTCACTGGCTTTGATCTGTGTCCTGAATTCTGAGGGCGTGTGTGTCACCTGCCAGTGCTGGGTCAGGGGCTAAGCCGCATCTGCCATTTCTGCCCCTGTAGTGTTTGTTCACAGGCGCACACAGCAGATCCACTGAGAGAGGGTCAGGGACCAATCAGCACCTGCCGTTTCTGTCCCCCGCAGTGTGTGCTCTATCAATGCAAAATAACCAATAAACATTCTAATAGATAAGAGAAATAAGGTCAGTTTTACTTGAGCCAAAATGAGGATTATAACCTGGGAAGGCCTTAGAAAGCATTCTGGAGAAGCATGGTTTTCAGTACAGGCTTATATCTTTTTAGAACAAAGAACATACATTACATATGCCCAGGATACATTTTCATCAAAGTTGCAAAGAGGTATTTAGTTGCAAATTAGCAGGTCAACATAACCTTGATGCTGTGAAAGGGACTAATCCGGGCATTATCAATAGGGCATTACCAGTAGGGCATAGGAGGGGAAGTATGAATATTTATCTTAAGAGAGTGCATTCTTTAATGTTTAAGCAGATGTATAATGTATGTTTGATAGGCCATAAGTCAGGCTTTTTAGTTCAAGCTGAATCAGTTTTGAACCCAAACAGTTACCCCATATACCTCAATATGTGAAAATCTCTTGTCAGCTCACAGGCATGAGTGTTGGATCTGCTGGGGAGGGCAGGGGCTAAGCCAAGTGGTGTCTGCCCCTGCAGCATCTGCTTGAAGGCATGCACTGGTGTGAGAATCTGTGGCCTAGATTGCCACTGCCGGGGGGAAGAAGAGAGGGCTGCTCTCAAAGTTTCACTGCCTCTCAGGGGTCCAGTCCACCCACCTTCAGAAGTATAGCTGCCTGAATCTCTTAGAGCATCCTGTTGTGCTGTGTAGGGAGTCCTCTGTTGGTCAATGGATGTCTGATTGGTTATAACTTAGAGGGGAGAGACAAAGAGAATAACTCACTTAGCCATGATGCTGACATCACTCTCGAGAAGTTGCATTTCTTAATAAGGCCTACAATTAATGGGGGCACTTAGCTATTTGTGGTGCCTGTGTTGACTGCTTACTCAAAGCAAATTCCTTACTCATATTCAAGCAGAATTATTCTATAACAATTTCATGATGATTAATTTTTTTTAAGCTTATCAAAGACTTTCTGAAATTCTGAATTTATTCACTGATTCCCATTATCTATTTCCTCTCTCAGAGAAATCCATTTGTCATGCATACCTTACTGGTACTATGTGGACAACTTCTGTTTAGTGAGTTTTCATACCCTATAGCATAGGCTCCATGAGCTTGGGCAATATGAAAGTATGATTCTTAGGTAATTACCCATCCCCCCCCCCCCCCATCTGCTCTATTTGGTCCTTTCAGTGTCTTTCTATTTCATTCTCTATTTTCTTTTCTTTATTCTGCATCTGTGTGTGAGTGCATGAGTGTTATCTGTGTGTGTCTGTGTATAGCAAATCCATTTTAAATCTTCTCATCTGGTACAAATGAACATATTCTGACCAGAAATTTTTTCCTAGATTCCTATGAAATTATCAAATTATTTTCATCTGGGTTCAGTAATTTTTAAATATATGTATCAGTCTAGCTTAGAAATACTGAAGGACTATAATATCTTGTCCATCTAACTTGTATGTTTTATGAATAAATTTGAGTGTAAAAGCCTCTTTAACAAGTTTCTCAATAAAAATAGAGGCCAAGGATGTATTTAACCTGTGAATCATCACTATTTATTTCTTAAATATTTGTCCCATAATGTTGAAAGAGTCCCATAGAATCCTTCTTTGAGGATTTGCTGTCACAATTTTGGACATTCAGGAAGGTCCCCCACCATCCATAATATTTGGTAATTTGTAGTTTTGCCAACTGCTGTTTGTGTACAGGAGCAAGGCACTTACCTAGCCAGTAGACACCTGGCCATCAGCCCAACATCAGCACCTTAACCTAATTCTTTGCGGCAGGCACATTTTATGGAGGAATTATATTTCAATGGTATTTATAAGTTTAGGTGGTCTCAAAAATCCCTCTCTAAGTACCCAGAGGCTACTTAATCTTTTTGTTGTTGCTGTTCTCTTGTTCCTTCCTTGCAGAGTCCTTTGGCTTGCATCATTTTTTAGTTTACCATCTAGTTTAGAGATTTTTCATTATTTGAAAATACTTTTTCCCTACTCTTATCTTATTTGAATGCAAAGCATTACTTAGATTGTGTGTCTGTGTGTTTGTGTGTGTGTTTTAACCATGCCATATTTGGGCAAGACATCAGAGTTCTACACTCTTACCGATCAGCCTTGCCACTGCCCTTAAATGACTTAAATTCAAAGGCTATCTGATTTACAAAAGATACAGCAATGATTGCACTATTTCACCAGAGGTAACCAAGGTGAATACTTTACAAACAACTATTGACTCTAGCTCTCCTGCCAAAATTTTGAACACCGTGAGACAGCATTGGAAGAGATCCAATAAAAATGCTTAGTTTGAAGCACTGAGCCCCAGAATTGGTTTTCAAGACTCATGTGGCACACAAGGGTTGATAAGAGCAAAAGAGTTCTGAGGAATAAAGCAAACAGTTTCAAAAAAACAACTCTTGGTGTTTTGTAAGTGAGCAGTCAGGCAGAAGAGGCAATGTTCTTGTCCCTCAAACATGGCCAGCCTCCAAAGAGCGTTTGTGTCCAGGCCTGACTGCAGGCCCTTAGGAAGATGTGCTCACCCTTCCATAAGAGTAGCACCCAGGGCCAGCCCCCTGGTCAAGTGGTTAAAGTTGCATGCACTCCACTTCAGCAGCCCAGGTTCATGGGTTCATATCCCAGCTGCAGACCTACACCACTCATCAAGCCATGCTGTGGCAGCGACCCGCACACAAAATAGAGGAAGATTAGCACAGGTGTTAGCTCAGGGCTAATCTTCCTCAGCAAAAGAAAGAAAGAAAGAAAAAAGAGTAGCACCCATTTGATACTTGAAATCCTCTAATATAGGATGGAGTCTGTTCATTCTGCAATCAGAGGTTGAATTTCAAATACCCACCCCCTAAAAGGTATTGTGTTATTTTAAATCCATCTTTACATATGTGTGGTGTTGGAATTAGGTCCTTCTGGGCTTCTAAAGTGACTGAACTGACTCTAAACTCCTAGACTCTGAACTCCTTGAGGGCAGGGACTGTGTCTCTTCATCTCTATAAATCACTGTTCCTAGCACTGTGGCTGGTACAGCCTGAGCATACAGCAGCCCTTAACTCCTTCATGAATGAAAGATGGACACTGTGAGATGAAGAAGGAGCCACCAAAGATAGACCTCACTTCATAATTTTGCCTTGCCTTGTTCTCAAGTGTCAGATTAAGCTAATATTAGTCCAGAAGTTCAAAGGAGCTTATTCTGGTTACATGAATGCTATAGGCTCTGGGTAGTCACAATATTTGTATCTGTTAGCTTCTAAGGGACCCACTGCCTGCATGTAGATACAAGGTGCCAGGTGAGGCTGCGATTTGCTCTGTGGTCCCTGTAGCCCTGCAATTACCTGCTTACCCAGTGGAAAACAGGAGTGGGGAGGGGCCTAGATATGTATAAAGGTTTATGCTATCTTTCTTACTCTTGAGTTGGAGTGAACAAATGAGTAAGTTGACCACAAAGTAACAAGGGTCAAGATCAGACTGAATTAAGTTGTTCGCTGTGTTCCCATAGGAGAGCTAAGCCCTGAGTGGGAGAAAGGCCTGAGCAGGGGCTGTTGCTGGTGGTTCTTAGCTCTGGTTCCCAGCCCTGAGCAGATCAACTGGGTCTCAGAGTTGCATGCTTCTTTCCTTAGAAAGCAATTGAGCAGCCATTCCGGGAATGTGCCCCTTGAGGGTCTTACTCTTACCTCCACCACAAATAGCTGGTCAAAGTATTCCTGAGAGGAATTTTAGAAAATGTAATTTTCTTCACCTTATTTCATTTCATGTTTTCTGTTGCCCCTCCTAGAATGGCTACTAGGCCAGCTGGCCAGCTGACCTGCCCATTAGTTTGACTTTGATTCAGATGAATCTGGAGTTCAACACAGAGAAGTAGGCTGAGATCTGGGAAGCAAAAAACTCAGATGAGGGGCCAGCTCCGTGGCCGAGTGGTTAAGTTCGCGCGCCCTGCTGCGGCAGCCCAGGGTTCGGATCCTGGGTGTGGACATGGCACCGCTCGTCAGGCCGTGTTGAGGCAGCGTCCCACATCCCACGACTAGAAGGACGTGCAACTAAGATATACAACTGTGTACAGGGAGGGTTTGGGGAGATAAAGCAGAAAAAAAAAAACCAAAAAAAAAAAAAACCCTCAGATGAGCTGTTTGTGAAGTTGTTCCAAACTTTTGGAGAGCCGGATATGTAGTCGACTATTTAGGAGTGAGTTAGAACATGGGGCTGGCTGGAATTTTTTAAAAAAATCTTTATGAAAGTAAATCAAGGAAGATCAGGAAGGAAATAAACAAGGAGAGAAACGTAAACACAGTAAGGCAATTTCATTATTAGAAAAGGCTGGCATATGCCCACATTTCGGTGACTTAACATAATAAAGATTTATTTTTCACTGATGCAACATCCAGTGCAAATCAGGTGGCCCTTCATCATATGCTTGTCTACAACACATGATCTGAGGTCACCATGGCAAGAAAAAGGAGAATGGCTGGATCTTGAAGGTTTGTCAAGGTCAGACTGGGAGTGGCTTATAGCACTTGTGACCTCACCCTGTTAACCAGAACCCAGTCATCTGGCCCCAACCAGAAGCCAGGACATGTATTATTCCTGTGTAGCTAGGAGGAGGACAATGAAATGGAATTTGACAAACCCATAGCGTTGTCTCTGCAACAGTCTACCCTTCTGATCACCTTGTAACTATTCCATCCTTCTTCTCACTCATAGAACACACTCATCCCCTTCCCAAGGGAGACCCTCCTGCATCCAGCTGAAAGTCTGGGGTCTCTGGCGTAGACTGCATTAGGTCAGAGGTGCCCCGTCTTGATCTAGAGATCTATGAACTAAAAAGACACACACTTGACTGATGCAGCAGAGTGGAGAAGGGGTAGGATGAGTGCAAGAAAACACTCCCATTTCAAACAGGGAAGAGTGAGAGACACAGAGTGGTCACAGCTCTGCAGCCGTTCTGAAATTCCCCTGTGAGACAAGGTGAAGACTTTCTAGCATGAGGTGGGAGAGCTCCTAGGTTAGTCCTGGATCACGCTGTCTAGAAAGGAACCTCCTGGTCATTGTTCTCTGTTTGCCATGTCTGAAATGGGCACTGGGAAGTATGCCCTCACTGGGGGCTGCACAGCCATCTTGGCCTGCTTCCTGGTCAAGACCTTTAAAATGGGATAAAAGTGCCCTTTGTGGAGCCTACGTGTGATGGCATTAGTATTTAGGGCCCCTAAGGACAAAGTAAAATTCATGGGAGTGATAATTGAGGTTCCTTAGTCACTGCAACCTCCCACCTCTGCCCCCCACCACACACACACAGAAGGCCAGGTCAGGTTGATTCAGGAGCCCTGTACATTGCTCCACCCTATTCCATGCCAAAGCTCCCAGTTCACTTCCTCCCAGCCATTGTTCTATGCATCCTGCCTTGTGCACTTGGCACATTGGCAGCACTGCAGCTCCTTAACTTTTTCTTGCTTCCTCTTGCTTTTTCCTGCATCTATGGGCTGAATTGTGTCCCCCTAAAATTCATGTATTTAATCCCTAACCCCCGGTACCTCAGAGTGTGACTGTATTTGGAGATAGGGACTTCAAAGAGGTAGTGATGGTTAAATGAGGTCATACTGGTGGGGCCCGAATCCAATAGGACTGGTTCCTTGTAAGAAGAGGAGGAGACACCAGGAATGTGCATGCACAGAGGAAGCACCCTGTGAGGACACGGTGAGAAGATGGCCATCTGCAAGCCAAGGAGAGAGGCCTGAGAAGCCAAGCCTGCCAACACCTTGATCTCAGACTTCTAGCCTCCAGAGCTGTTGAAGGCACCCAGTGTGTGGTATTGTTTCATGGCAGCCCTAGAAAACTAATACACTCATTTGTCACATTTTCTCAAATTCTCCTCGACGTGCCATTAGCCTTCCCCCCTCCACCTTACTACTAGTGACATAGCTGAATGAAAAGCAAATAAAATGGATAAGCTTTGAGGTAAAATTAGAAATAAGCTTCTGCCTCTTCTTTTCCTCAGCTACAAAATAAGTGGGTATCTATAGGAGACGCTAAGATTCTAAACCATCTCTCGTAAAAGCCCCTCCTTTGAAAGTACCTCGATGACCCATTCAGAATCTTCATGTCCCATCACCCGTCCTCTTTTAAGACATCAGTTTTCAAGACTAATTAAAGCGATTTCTTAGTTAATTTTAAATATTCATATCTCAACAGCATTTTTCCCTCTTTCCTTTTGCATTGCAAAATTGGTCAAAACAGGATCACTCATGTGATGTTATGGATTAAATTAGCTTTTGTTTGTTTCTCTGAAAATTTAAGTCCCATTTATAACAGTTCCCTCAATAAAACATGTTCTGAGTCCCAAATATTCTATTCACAAGTGGATCTTTGGAACATATCACTCATAAATTGGGACTGTCTAAACGTGATTGAATTGAAAGGAGTACTATGATGCTATTTCTTTGGCAATAAGCGTTAATTGTTATGAGACAATAGCTTGAGCTAATTATAATAAGAGCAGAAATCTAAGAAGTGGCTGGCATTGCAGCTTCATCCTCCAGCCCTGGAAAACTAACAATGATTGAGTTACTTCATTGTGCCACAAGCGGAGGCCTGATTATAACCAAAAATACACTGAGACCCTCAGCAGGCTGAACGTTTCTGAAACTTCACTTAATAACACAGTAGAGTATACCTAGAGGGCATTCAGTAAATTAGGGACTGAATGGAAGGATAAAGAGTTCTATCTGATTCCTGCCCACTCTCTTCACATCCTATCTCTGACACCGCTGACTGGGCCACCTCTCTCTGTCTCTGAGATCCGTCAGCAGCCTGCTCAACTCTCCAGGGAACTGAGCCCCTGTCCACCTCCACTTGATTTTAGCAAATAGTAAGCACACCTTATCATGCCATGTGGGCTGGAGCTCAGGCCAGCTGGGTCCTCAATCCTGTGTGTAACTCTTTCCAAATTTTTTCAGAGAATGGGAGATCAACAGAGAGAAGCAAAAAGGTCTGCTAGCAAAGGAGCCAAATAAGCATTTGCAATTTGTTGGAGGCGGACAAAGAACAGAGACCCCAGAGTGCAAAACACCTCCACACAGATCTCTCGTTGGCTTCATCCCTGTCTTCAACCATATGAGCTCTACTATGTGTAAGACACCAATGAGGATTTTTGGTGAACGATAGAGTTGAATAAAATACAATTACGCTCCTTGTGGACCTGGCATTCCCTGGAATGGCTTCAAAAAGGGGGTGCAGTAAAGGCAGTTATGGCCAAATTTCTGAGAAGCTTACTGTTGACTCTGCTGGATTGTCATGTTTTCATGGCCAAAGCACTCCCTGGGACACCTGCCCCCAGTCGTCGTGTTTGTTCTCAGGTAAGTCATTCCTCAGGGACAGCCCTTGACAGACACGCTATGTTACGTGGAGCACTGAATCCTTCTGAGGGTATTGTCACCAGGCTCGTGTCTCCTCCCTAACCATATTCTCGCCAACACACTCTAAGAAAAACTCTGAAGAAAACGAGTTCCCTGTACACATTTCCCTACATATTTCCCTAAAGAACAATCTGTGTTTCCAGGGGAGTTTAAGTGAATTTTACTTTTTTTCCTGCCAGAAAAGTAAAAAAAGATTACGTTTAGATGTAGCATTGGTGCCAGTGGGGAAGATAAACAATACCCCGTCAATTCCTTTATGGGTGCCTCACCCCGTTCTCTTCTTCAGAGGTTCAGAGGAACCAGAAAGAAAACCGAAAACGGGGCACTTAAATGGAAAATAAATTGTAAATGAAAGCCGTAACTAAAATCACTTTTCAAAACATCTTTCTTAGTAAAAGCCGGTGTGGCAAAGTGTGAACAGTTGGTGGATCTAGATGAAAGTAGAGGGTACTCACTGTATTCTTAAACCTTTTCTCAAGGTGTGAAATGTTGCAGAATAGCAAGTGGGGGAGGGGATCGCCCGTCCCCTGTAAGCCCTCCCTTCTCTCAGAAACTCTGTCTCACAAACTCTTATAATTCTTAAAACTGGTGTTCTTTTAACCCATGATGAATTGCTCTGGAGCTGTTGAGTGCTGCCTCTATGTTCCAATCAACTTTCTAACAGATCGCTGGATCTCTTTCACTGGGAAGTAGTTCTTCAGAAAATAGAGTTGAGGACACCAGATGTTGTTGGTGTACACTTTTTTTCAGTAAAGGTGGGGATTTTGTAAAAATACGGTAATGTTAAGGTTTATGAATATTTTTTATTTTTCTAATTTTTTTCATGTATAACTTTATAGATGAAGAAACGGACTTTGTCGAGTGTCTGAAACCTAATGCCTTTGGTTTGCAGGATGGGGCCCTTAATGTTAAAGGTGTACAGTAGTCCCCCCTATCCATGGGCATATGTTCCAAGATCTGGTCGATGCCTGAAACCTCGGATGGTACCAAACCCTTTATATGCTATGTTTTTCCATGCATACATACCTATGATAATGTTTAATTTATAAATTAGGCACAGTAAGAGGTTAACAACAATAATTAATAATAAAATAGAACAACTATAATGATATACTGTAATAAAAGTTACCGTAGATCTTAGGAACCTCAGCACATGATTTTTTCCTTTCCTTATTGAGAACTTGAACGTTTTCACTTAAAGGAAGCACTTTTGGCTTCTCTTTGGCATATTCAAATAGCTGGCATCACTACTCTTGTGTTTTGGGGCCATTACTAAGTAAAATAAGGGTTACTTGAACACAAGCACTGTGATACTGGAACAGCCAATCTGATAACTGAGGCTGCTACTGAGTGACTAAAGGTGGGTGGCATATACAGCATGGATGCAGTGCACAAAGAGACGATTCATGTCCAGCACAGGGTGGCAGGACTGCAGGAGGGAGCAGGATGGGGTAAGATTTCATCACGCTACTCAGAACAGTGCGAAATTTAAAACTTATGAATCATTTTTTCTGGAATTTTTCTTTTGATATTTTCAGCGCCGTGGTTGACCCCAGGTAACTGAAAGCATGGGAAGTGAAACCGTGGATGGGGGGGACTGCTGTACCAGTTGATTCAGTGAAGACAGTATTTGCTCTGCAAATGTGAGATTTCTAGACCCAGGCCTGCCCTGTCACTTGCTGTGCAACTTTTTAACCAAATTCCTTCTCTTTCACCTTATGTCAGTTTCTAACTAAAATGAGAGTTTAGATGAGTTTGAATAGTCCATGATGCTCTTTAAAGCATCAGTGCTGCTGTCTGGGTGTCACTTTCTAGGTCTGTGCATCTGAATTGCTATCAACCAAGGTGGTGTGGAGAGAGCGCTGGTGAGTACGGTGTTGGTATTCCATTATCTATTAATGAGACCAAGGCTGAAGGCTTAATCCCAACTGCCTCGAAAATGTCTAACACTGATCCTAAGAGGACCGACATAAGATTCCCCAATTAACAAGTCCAAGTTATTGGTGAGTTGGAGGAACCCCTCGCGTGGAGGAGATCATAGTTTAACATTGTGATATCGTATGTGATTCTACAGTATCTCCTCACAGGCTAATCGTAGAGTCATTGTAAGGTGGGAGTCCTCAGCATCCTGTTAAGCCTGGACCAGCTGAGCATGACAGTTGCGTTGTCCTCACCCTCTGGCCACATCACGCTCCCAAACAGTGGAGATTTTAGGACAGAAATGACATCATGGATTTTGTTTACTGTGGCCTATCTTCAATGACCTGAGTCAAGACAGTCTGTCGCTTGGACTTGCCGTAGAGTGAAGAATACTGGCTTTGGAGTGGGAACAACCTGGAGTTCAGTGCTCTGCCACTTGCCAGCATTGTAACCGTGGTCAGTGACTTACCTTTCTGGAATTCCCTCTTTCTCCTCTGTAATATAGGAGTAATAGTAACAGGCAACTCAAAGGACTCTTACGAGGATCGAATGAGATGACCCATGTGAAGTGTTTAAGCCTGGACCTGGACCGCAGTAACCCTAAATAAATTTAGCCCTTAATATGGCTCTTTTAGGCCTATTTGATCTTACAATAGGTTACTATAATTTTTTTTTTTTTAGTTTTCAGCCCGTTTCAAATAAAGATCTCTTGCCTAAGTGAAATGGGTTAGCCTTCAATAAAGTTCTAAGTTAAGATACAAGAAAATTATATCTTTTTTTTTTAAATATAATCCTTTCACATGCTTCTTAAAAAAGCAAAAAAGTGGGCTGGCCCAGTGGCACAGTGGTTAAGTTCGCATGTTCCGATTCTCGGCAGCCTGGGGTTCGCCGGTTCAGATCCCGGGTGTGGACATGGCACCACTTGGCACGCCATGCTGTGGTGGCATCCCACATATAAAGTAGAGGAAGATGGGCATGGATGTTAGCTCAGGGCCAGTCTTCCTCAGCAAAAAGAGGAGGATTGGCAGTAGTTAGCTCAGGGCTAATCTTCCTCGAAAAAATAAAAAGTGAAAAAATGTTCATATATTACTGCATTTTTTAAAGTTAATAAAACTATAGAACAAAATAGCCTTTTGGATTGTTATCCAACAGGGATTGGCAAACATCTTTTGTAAAGGACCAGAGGAAATATTTGAGGCTTTACAAACACGTGACCTCTATTGAACTACTCAGCTCTGCAATTGTATCACAAGAGCAGCCTTAGAGAAGAATACAAATAGGGTGTGTTCATGTCCCAATAAAACTCTACTGACGGACATGGATGTGTGAATTTCATATAATTTTCATACGTCATGAAATACTATTCTTCTTTTGATTTTATTCCAACCACTTAAAAATGTAAAAACCATGCTTATCTTTCAATCTATACAAACAGGTGGAGGGGCACGTTGGGCCCACAGTTCTGCCAACTGCCAACCTCCACTGTACAAGAATAAAGATGTAGAAAGATGTATGCGTTCATTCAGTGAGTTACAAAATGCATTTGGAAACCACATTAGAAATTTAGTTTAAAACATTTTGCTATGAAACAGAATTTTTAAAATCTTGAACCGCATCTAAACGAGTTTAATTTTCTTAATAGGAAAAATAACCTACATAAGAGTTAATTCTGTGATAATATTAAATAGTAAAATTAAAAATCTTTAATAAATTTTATGAAGTATGGAGGAGATTTTTGAGTGAATGATTATTTTGCTTTTTCTAAGAGATGAGTAATGAACAAAATTGTTGCCGCTTATCAGTAGGTGAATGTTTTAAACATTCTCAAAACTTAAAACACAAATTCACACTTTTATTTCTGAAAGGTAAGTTATTTCAAACGTATTAGATGTTACAATATTTTCTTAATATTAGTAGTACAAGAAAAAAGTGAAATGTAATTTACGTATAAATACATACAGAAATGTCAGTAAAAATATTATAGCTGATAACTCCAATACTTAAAATATTTTGCCAAAGCACTATTGTACATAGTAGTTAAACGATATCATACAGCCTTAAATTATCTTTCCTTCAGCTACAAGTCATTTGAAGGTAAGAAGTATTTAAATAAAACATAATGCCAAGCTGCTTTTAGCAAACTCTTTGCATGTTTTCTATGCAAAGCTTTTCAATGGTAGTCTTCAAGCAGCGTTACTTTTAAAACATATCACGTGAGAGCTACATTCTTTTCACTGATGCATGTCTAGTAATATCAGAAAAACCGCCTCCTCTGAAAAAATCTTCTCAATAATATGGAATCTAATGAAAGGATCGATAAGATAATTGAAACCTGACATAGACACTAGTTTCCAGCAAAAGTAAAACATAAAGGGAAAATACTAAAACCAAACTTTAATGTTTTCAGGACATCAATATCACCATTTTAAAAGTTCTGAATACTGGGTATAGGGAAAGCTGAAAAATACTTTTTTCTAGTTAAAATGCGTGATATAATCCTATGAAATATCCTTTATAACATACATCTATACCCAAAGAACCCCATATCTAATCAAAAAATCTTGCAGTTTCACTAAAACGTGAATTTGTACCTTTTTCATAATCGTTGGGTGGTTTTTATAAAAAAAAAAAAGCTGTTTCCTTAGGAAAAAAACCTTCTGCCAATTAGAATATCTTCATTCTGGGAAAAAAAGACTTTTTCCTCTGAAAATAATGCAGTTCAGTCTCTGGCTATCTGAACCTTCACTGACTTATTCAAATGAAAACAAATTATTGTGCTTCTAGAAACTAGTTTTTTTCCCAGCACAGTCTGAGATAGCATCTGGAAACTGTCACCAAACTGTTAAGATTCACAAGCAAGCGTCCATGAACAGAATTGGACCTGCTGAATCGGCTCCACTACCACTAAATGCATCCGTCGAAAGGCGTGGATAAGTGCTCTGCAGCCCTGTAACATCATCTAGCATCCTCTTTTTCCAACCATATATTCACAAATGTTTGAATTTGTATTTAAACTCGATATCATTTAACGGCGGTAGAATGCCTAAGCCTGCACGGGACTGGTCCAAAGGGGGGCATTTAACATGGCTCTCCGCAAGCTCTAGTTCAAAATAGGAAAGCATCAGAATCAAAAATTGCTTGATTTCCTGGACAGCAAATAATCTTCCAGGACATATTGTAGCTCCTGACCCGAAGGGCATGTAGTAATACTTCAGCTTGAGTCCATTACTATAGAACGTGGTCTTTGTCTTCCCATTTTCATCGAGATATCGATCGTATTTAAAAGCCTGCAATAAAAACACAGAGAAAATAAACCTGTAAGCTAGTTTTAAAGGAATTTATCTCTTTCTTGACCTGGAAGCTCCAAAGGGTAATTTTCTTTTTTAATCCAATCTACTAGTACTTTACAAATACCATACCTGAATCAGAAAGTGATAAGGGGCAGGAGGTTAATAAGAACTGATGGGCAGAAAAAGCTTTCTGATACCTCCCGTCCCGCCCAGGTGACTAGTTTCTCGCTTAGCCGAACTAGAAAGAAGGGTTCATATCAGAAACTAGAAGAGCCTGTATATTAGCCTCTAATTTCCTGGACTTGGGAGCAGGCATGTTTTAAGGAAAAAGAAAGGCAGCAGCTTTATTATCACAATTGCAGATATAATCTAGCAGAGATTATGCGATGACAAATATCAGGAATCAAAATTAAAAATTCAGGTCATCATCCAGATTTTCCCAAATGTAATGAATATTTCACATAATAAAGGAGACAATCCCCATAGCTTCAATGATCAAATCCATTCTGCAATGGTAAATTTCCTCTTTATTTCAATCTGAGTGGACATCGCCTGGATACTGAACTTTCATGAATGGTCACTTACCAAAGGGTCTGGGTAGATTTCTGGATCTAAGTGCATTAATTGTGGATAAAGAGCTATGATGTCATCTTTGCGAATATGATAGGAACCGTCCTGCAGGTGCAAAGTGAAATCCTCTTTCGCAGTCCGGATGTTCAGGGAGGCACTGGAAAGCCTCAGAGACTCCTTGATGATACTATCTAAATATTTTTAAAAGGATGAAAAGAGAAGAGGGAGGAAGAGAGGGAAGGAAGAAAGAAGAACACATCAACTATTTAAAGGCCACATAATATACAGTCTGAAATACTTTTGGCAGCCTAGAATACAAAGCTGAACAGACTATGCGAAGCTGGCCAGATAAAAATTTCCCAAACTTTCTTCTCTTAGCACTATGCTGTGATCAATGATTCAGTTGTGTCTGAATGTATTTTTCAATCTGATAATCTAAGATAATAATCTTTTGATAAAGATATAATCTTGGTCATCAACGGGGACTAGACTTTCATAATATTACGGAAAAATAATCTTATTTCTACACAACACTAGACATCTAATATAATTGGGAAAAATCAGTAAATCATTTTTATGTGAATTATTCAAAACTGATCACTTTTGAGATTTAATATACTGATAACACTTTCATATGGAAATATTTTTCTAGATGTTTGATGCAGCTCAATTCAGTGTTTACAAGAACCCATTTGTATCAGTACACTATCTAGTGTTGTATGAGAATGCCCTGATGCCTGGTAAAGATGTAAAGGACAAAAAGAACCACCCTCTGAATGGCTAAAATGTATAGGTCTAATGAGAAGGTCCAGCCTCTATCCTTTTAATTGTCATGTCTTAGGTGCTCATCACATGATCGTGTGTAAAATCAAAGCATGCTAGCACTTTATTTTACAAATGAGAAAAGTGAGGCCCCCAAGAGTGAGGTGACCAGTCGGAGGGCTCCCGCGGCAGAGTAGAGCCCAACATGGAACCTGTGCTGTTTGCCTCCTAGTCCCTTCCACTAAGACACAGCGTCCCTGAAAGCACACATTGGCTTCTTTCCTCTGGAGAAAAACAACAAAACCAAAAAGAAAACTCTTTCTTATTAGAAAAATATAGCGCTTTGTATTTCTATAAACACAGAGAAGCAAAAATAAGAAAAATAAAATAACCTTCAATCCCATCACCCAACCCATGCAGCTGATTGTGGTTTGTTGTTGTTGTTGTTAAAGATGGGCACCTGAGCTAACAACTATTGCCAATCTTCCTTTTTTTCCCTTCTTCCTCTCCCCAACACCCCCCAGTACATAGTTGTATATTCTAGCTGTAGGTCCTTCTGGTTGTGCTACGTGGGACGCCGCCTCAACATGGCCTGATGAGTGGTGCCATGTCCCCGCCCAGGATCTGAACCAGAGAAACCCTGGGCCACCGAAGTGGAGCACGCGAACTTAACCACTCAGCCACGGGGCTAGCCCCTAATTGTGGTTTCTTGATGGTACTTTTTTCCCCTTTATTTCATGCAAATGAATTATATGCTCCCATTAACCATAAAATCAGTGGTAAGAGTAATAACAAAGGAGACAAAGTAGGCAGTGCGGAGACGTAGTTGAAAGTACACGGTTGAGTCCCACCCTAACACCGTAATCGGTTCCACCATTCGATCCCAGGCAGTGACTTAACCTCCAGGTGTCAGTTTCCTCACTTGCTATAGAGAAATAGTCATAGACTCTAGTCATAGGATTGCTGTGAGGATCAAAGGAAACAACACATACGAAATACTTAGCAAAATGCCTAGAACAAGTGCATATCTATTGACGATTACTGTTAGTAGGACAGGAAATGAAATGTAACATAGTAAGCATACCTAGCACTGGCATGTCATTCAGTTGCATTTGATTCAAACAAATAGGACCACCTTCAAAGCTGACTTTTTGACCAGCATTCTCTAGTGTTTTATTCACTTCTTCAGTAGCTGCTTTCATTGCTTCAGGGCTTCTGTTGAAAGTTAAGGGAAAGGAAAAGATATACAGAAAATAACTTTTTTCTATACCAAAAGATCTGCAAACAAATAGTCATGTTCCCCTTCTTTTAACTAGGTGGGCAAAATACCAGAGAGGGTGGGAAAGTGACACTCCCACTTAGTTTTTACTTTATTTCATAATTGTGTTTAAGTCTTTGGATATTAGCAAGAATTGTTGCCTTAAAAAGGCATTGCTACATAGAAGTAAAACTTTGGCCAGACTTTTATAAATAAATGATTCTAATAAGGATGAAAGGATCAAATTAGTCATATATACAGCAATTGAGAAGGAAAATTGCATCTTAGATAATTATAAAGTACTGGGTAAATTGCAAGTAGAAATTTAAATTTACTTTTAAAATCTATACCATTATTTCAGGTAGAATAACAGCTTTTCCATTTAAATCATAATTTATTGTTCTAGCACGTTGACGCGTGAAGGGAATGCTCCTTCATTTCGGTGCATTGCAGTTTACTGGATCCTTAGAGCTGTGGCCTAGGATCTATATGCCATAATTGCAATAAAATGAGACTCAGAAAAGTTTGACTGATGAGATTTGCGTGACTATCATAAAATAGCCATTATTACCTATATGATGGTAAACTGATGCTGTAACCTTATGGTGAATAAGTGAATTTATTCTGGACAAAGCTTTCTCAAGTAAAAACTTTGGAAGACATTTAACATTTGAGATAGGTTAGTAATGGGTTTTTATATCTGAGATTGTTTTAATATATTGTTTATATTAAAGACATAAAATTATCAGCCATCAATGGAAATTTGGCATTCCCGATCCTATGGAATGTTGATTCCGAGTCTATGTGATACTAAACACCCAACTTAATGGGAATAATTTTATAAACCATTTGAATGTCAAATTCCCAAAAGACTAACACTTTAGAAAGAAATCAAGTCATGTCAAATATATGTAACATACAGTTTTTTGTTATGTACAGTTTTAAAAGGCAAAATCTAGCTAAATCTCATCAATCATAGTATATTATGATTGCTCCATAGCTATCGTCGTGGTTGGTCAAATAAACAGTAGGACAGAAATTACTAATGGAGCGATAAGACAAACTTAATAAACAAATGAATAATGCATAGGCACTGCCACTTCTCTGTCCACAAGTCAGTAATCACTTAAATATATTTTTATGGTGATGAAGACTGGATTCACGGACTTAAGTAGGCACCCAGGAACAGCCTGGGGTTAAGATCGAAGACCTGCATCAACCCTGCGCCAGCACCTTCCCTTCTCTGGGACCGGCTCTGCTTCCAGAAGATGCGTTTACCAGACACAGCTGCTTAGGCTTTTGTGGGAATTGGATAAGCTGACAGGTGTTAAACACTTAAAAGGGTAAATGTCACATTCTTGACTGACAGCATGAGAAAGTACCACAGACCACGGGTCTTTTTCTTTAGTTAAAACAGTTGAATTTCTGCTTTCTACTAAAACAAAGAAATAAATGGTTAAGTTGCTAGTTACCTAATCATCTGAAATAAGCTCCAGAAAGTTGCTGGAATGGTGTTTGCTTGCGACGCCCAGAGGACAGCGAGGTGCGTCTTGGCCTTCTCCATGTCGTCTAAGGTGGAGAGCGTGTCATTCATAAAGCTGACCAGTTCCGAGATGTGGTCTCTCTTTCCGAGGGTCTGGTGTCTCAAGCCCTCTGCCAGTTTTTCCCGGGCATGGTGGGCGGTCTTGAACACATGAATGGGGAGGCCCGCAACCAGGGCTGGAAAGATTTTGTCAAATTGCTTGAAGTTGTCAAGGTTATTTAGAATAAGTGCCTTCTGTGTATCTTGCCCTGTAAGATCTCTGCCGAAGAGAGTTAGATACCCAGCTTCAAACATCACTCGGTAGCAGAAGGAATACATTCCCTCCGTCACCCAGGCAGGCATCTGTGATTTAGGAACGACTGGAGCTCTTATGACAAGTTGGAGGTTTTCCATCATGGCTTCTGTGAGGGAGTTCAAGGCATCACCCTGCAGGGTTTTGATGAAAGTTTTGCTTATGTTTTCAGTGGTGTTTCCATCACTCGGGTCAATGCTGCTGTGCCCAAATGCCTGAGCGTAAATAAAATGTGTAAGAAAAGAAATTAAACCTGACCCAGTGTTAGGAAATGGAGGAAAACAGATTAGATACTTTCATAATTCTCTACTAGTTAAAATGAAAAAGGGAAAATGGTCTTCCCACATACGATTTCATAGCACTTTACAAACAAATGACCAAATCATACCCCTCCTTTGAGGCCAACTTTAAATCCCGGGTCTTCAGTGAAACATCCATCAAGCGCTCCAGTTGTCTATTGCTTATTTTTCTTATGCTGCTGCATTTATTTGCACGTTGATTGGATGCCAATCAATAATGTTTTTTAATCATTAGTTCTCTTTTATATTCTTTGTAGATGTATTTTAACCAGACTTTAATCTACTTAGAGACAGAGACCATGTCTAATATTTCTTTGCAGAAACTCAGTAAATATTGGGAGTTCTCTCTATAAAAGAGCCTCTTAGACTACATTTAAATGTTGCCAAAATATCTGGTCAGTTCCTTAACAAAATTAAACAATAGTGTAGCATGAGTGTGGGACATTTATTGAACATTGTTCAATATAAAGTTTTCACCACATGCACTCTGGGTGCTGTGTAGACATCATTGACATGAGTGAGTTTGTACCTATCTTACTCATACAGTGCCATCTGGCTCAGTAAAATATTTAAGTTTGATTTCACTCTCATAAGAAATGACAAATCTATACCTATTTTGACTTTTTAAATGATTAGTACCAAAAAGTTATGTTTGATTTGATTTATTATGTTTCTAAGAATCTCCATGTAAGTGTAACTCTCTTCAACATCTCTATCTTTAAGTCTAAATACATCAAAATGACTAAGTAGATTGACATACTAAAAAGTAGAAAACAAACAAACAGAATGCTGTATAAATGCAAAACTGGTTACCTTTGCAGAAGTAGTGAAGTGAAATTTTTTCCAATCAAGGTATTTTCCATGGCACAAAACTTTATGGTATGACAAGGGATTTGTAATGAAGTGTACATAGTTTCCCATTAGTTTGCAGGTAAACACATGGCCATGTTTCCTTTGATTTGCTCTGAGGAACTCAAGAGGATTGGCACCAAATTGCAGAGCACATCCCAGGTATGGAATCAACCCATTCTCCAGAGGCGGTTCACCCATTTGTCTATAAGATACAAATATGTGATAGATGTGGAAAATTATATGTTGTTTTCTATTTATACTTGGTTTCAAAATTTTTATTACTGACTTCAATCTTCAAAACTCTACAGTTTATAGATATTTTTTTGTTGATGGGGCCCTGCTCTTTTACTAAAATAATGGGTTATATTAACCTAGTAACATGACATGTTGGTGAAAATGATTACTAAATCCATCCATCTATCCATGAATACATTCCACAAACACTTATTGAATGTCTACTATATGCCGGTCACTTTTCCTGATGGTGAGGATAAAAGGATCAACAAGGCCAATGAGATTCTTGCTCTCAGTGCAGAAATGAAAGTAAATTCTAGTGTTTATATTTTTTCTAAGCGTCATTTGCCTAAATATCTCAAAATGTTTTATTTGTTTTCTTTACAGACACATACTAATGAATTACAGAGAGGACTGCAAATTAAAGTTTGCAAAATCTTCATAGTTTAAAGATATTATTTTGTAATGAGAGTTGAAGAGAAGAGTCTCAGTTGAGAAGTTAGCTTGTTATAAAATGAAATGAAGTGAGATAAGTATTGACAGGATCATCAATTGTAATACAATGCTATTTTAAATGCTTTCATTAGACAATATAAACATTTATTTTCCAACATAAAACTCTTCCTCTTGATAGAATAACATAGCATAAAATAATTATTTTTATTTTCTTAGTTCAAAGATAAGTAGTTTGATTAAAAGTAGAAACTATTAGGCCTGAATTAAAAATACATTTAAGGAAAAAAAGACTTGTAAGATATACACAGCACAGAGCAATCTACACAGTTGAAGATGTGCTGTGGGTAATTCTATCTTTTGGAGATTGATATCAGAGAATATTTACATACCCACCCCCCCCTCAAATTCTCTCTGAGATCAGAAGTTAAATAAACGATGGCTATGTACCTGACTCTATTTGTATTTCTTGTATTCTTGAACGAATTATAAATAAATGACACACACAAATAAGAGGGCTGTTGCACACACTTAGCAGTTTTTCAATTCACTATGGTTGATTATCATTAATAAGAAAAAAGTAATAGAGTGATCAATGCATGCTCTGTGCTCTTGTCCAAACTTAGGCTGAGTTTATACAATGCCCCAGAACTAGCTGGAAGAGAACATTTATTTAGTCAGTGCATCTATTTAATCCACATGATAGAAAGAGACCCTTCCCACTGAAGATCATTCTTACCACTTGTATCCCTACTAATCCAGACTTCCTCTTTATATACACATATAAACATACACAGATATCTCATAAAATTTCTGTCAATTATGTTTAACAAGGTTGTACATTTTTGCATTAACACTAGTATACCAATACTAAAAAGGAAACACTATCATTATATCTTCTGTTAGATATAATAAAAAAGATACCACTTTTAAAATTTAAACTGCTTTTTAAATTTTTAATTTAAAAAAATTAAAGAAGAAATGCTAGTGTATGTAAGTATAGAAAACCAAATTTATTGTATAACAATGAAAGTAAAAGAACATTAAATGAATGAACTAAAATGCAATCTAAAGACAAAACTTTCCTTACCTTCTCCTCCTTCCAAGAATAAGCCATAAGCAGCAGCCCACTGCTATAACAATCCCCCAGATCAGAGACACGGTCAGCATTTTGCAAATGAAATGCAGAACTTCTAAGGAGGAGAATCTGCAACTAGAACGGGAAGGATGTCACGGAACAGAGATTCCAGCTAGACTTCTTATATATGGTGACAGCCTACACTTGAGTGATCAAAGCAAACAATTAACCATTTATTCATCCTATTAAAAAAAATTAACTGGCCTTGAACTAAGTCCACAGGTATTAGAAGAGTTTCCAAAACAATCAGTGACCTGCAATACTTGATAAGTTGAAGGTCTCTCACACATATGTTGACTTAACATTCAGACTTGGGAGTGACAGCTAGTATTACAAGTTTAGTGTGTTTATACAAAGAACAAATAAACCTTTTCAGGATGAACGTATCAAATAAAGATGTAAAATATAATAATTTAAAGAAAAATAAGCATAAATTATCATCAAGCTAATGGTTTGATCTTGTTACCTTTTGAAGAAGAAATCAATTTAAATGATTTATGAGAGATACAGTGGTCAAGTTCAGAGGAAAGAGAAGTGGGTGAAAAGCTTCTGCTGCTTCATGTTTCAGTGCTTTTACTAAATCATAGATATTTTACTATATATAGTAACATTACTTACCTAACATCCGAAAGGAAGAAATATCCCACACATAAATGCATATTCCAATTAAACAGTTTATTTTAACATCAAAAGTTTATCAATCATTTTTCTAACTGAAAATGTTTATTAATTTTTCTAATTGTTAAAGTAATACAATTTCATTTCAAATAATTTAAGACTAACTGAAACATATCTTGGTAGAAAGTGAAATTAAATTCATAATTTACCTCCCATACTACTCCCCACTCAGAGCTAACAACTGCTGTTTGGTATATATCCTTCCAAACTTTATTTCTATGCACACATATATATTAATTGAGCACCTGTTCTGTGCCAAGAACTCTTCAAAGGTCTTCTGGTTACAGGCGTTAACGAGCTGGACAGATTCCCTATCTAATGGAGACTCTATTTCAGTAGAGAGACAGATAAGAAAATATGTGTTATGAATAAAATAAAACAGGTGTAGAGAGCTCTGGGGGAATGAGAGCAACTTTAGAAGTGATGATCAGGGAAGGGCTCTCTGAGGAGGTGACATTTGAGATCTGATCGACAAGAAGGGATTAGCCAAGTGAAAGTCAGGAAGAGAATTCCAGGAAGAGAGAGCACCAAATGTAAAGGTCCTGAGTCAAGGATGAACTTGGTTTATCTAAGAACCAGAGAGAAGGTAAGAGAAATCGGAGCAGAGTGAGTGAGGGGAAACTTAGTTAAGACAGGAAGACAAAAAGGTAAGTTCATATATAGAGATGCTTTAGAGCAGGGAGAGAGAGATTTTGGAAGGCAACAGGTCAAAATACTATCTTCAGCTATGGAGATTGCCATGTGTTGTTAAACTGACAATTCAGCTTAAGAGTCTGGAGCTGGGGGGAAAAGCCAAGGTTGGGAATAGAAACCTCAAGTCAAAAGCCAAAAGACTTTATAAGATCACCTAGGAAATCATTTTTGTTGATAGTGCCTTGGAGTGGATTCTGACTTTTTGCAACCCTGTGTACAGCAGGGTGAAACCCTGCTCGGTTTTTTGTGCCATCCTCTCACCCTCTGGTATTATGTCAGACAATGGTACACAGCTATTCATAGGGTTTTCATGGCCACTTTTTTTGGAAGTGGGTGGCCAGGTCCTTCTTGCTAGTCTGTCTTAGTCTGGAAGCTCCACTGAAACGTATCCACCAGTGACCCTGCTGGTATTCAAAGTACTGCTGGCATAGCTTTCAACCTCACCACAAAATGCAGCCACCACAGTATGACAACCAACAGATGAGTGGTGTGTTTCCTGGAAATGATCCTGGGCTGTGTCAGTGAGAGCACCAAATCAACCACTAGACCACCAGGGCTGGCCAGGGAGACAATAAAGCCTGAGAAAAGAAAAGAATCCAACACAAGGCCACAGAGCATTCCATTTATTGAGGTCAGTCAGACAGCGGGAGGGCCAGGAGATGGATAAGGAAGAACTAGGAAGAAAACCAAGAGAATATGGTGTCACAGGAAGCAAGAGGAGAATGCATTTGAAGAAAGATGACTGATTAACTATATCATACACTACTTTGAGGTCAAGTAAGATTTTGTCAACAAAGAAATGACCACTGGAATTGACAACATGGAGATAGTTGGTGAGTCACAAATAAACACACACACAAAGATGGGGTTGTCGACACAGAATAACCAATAACCATTCTATAGATAAGAGAAATGAGGTGAGTTTTGTTATGAGCCAGAGTGAGGATTATAACCTGGGAAAGGCCTTAGAAAGTGTTCTGGAGAAGCATGGTTTTCAGTACAGTCTTATATCTTTTTAGGACAAAGAACATACATTAAATATGCCCAGGATACATTTTCATCAAAGTTTCAGAGAGGCATTCAGTTGCAAATTAGCAGGTCAACATGATCCTGATTTTGGGGTATTGCAAACTAATCTGGGTATTACAAACAGGGCATTATCTATAGAGCATAGGCGGGGAGTATGCATTCCTGTCTTAAGAGAGCGCATTCTTTGCTTTAGTGGATAAGCAGAGGTAAAACGTATGTTGATAGGCCATAAGTCAGGCTTTTTAGCTCAAGCTGAGTCAGTTTTGAACCCGAATAGCTACCCCAGATACCTCAATATGTGAAAATCTCTTGTCAGGATTATATTAAAGACTTTTTTACAGATACATATAGTATTTCAAAACTGAATGTCATATTGTGGACATTTCTCATGACAATACATATATATGTATTTTATATACATATAGGTATATATCTCTTTATTTTTATTGTGTGTATAGTCTTCTATTGACTAAATGTACTATAATTTAGTTAACTGATTGGTTTATTTCCAGTTTTTGGCTATGGAACCCATAGGTGTATTTCATGATTTTTTGCCTTCTTAAATAGGGACCACAAATCTTTTTATTTCTTTTGCATGACTTATGATCATAATTATTAATATCAATCATTGTATGGCAGGACATAGATTTCTCAATTTGTTTAGGTTTTTTTAGGGCTGGGTGCACATTAAACATATTTAGACTGACGTGCTTGTTTCTTCGAATTACTATTTCTGTCTTCTATATGACTCATTAAAAGCCAAACCTTTACATGGCCTGTCATAGCAGGATACCACAGTTAGGGAAAACACCAATCTAATATCCAAACAATTTAACCCTTTAGAGTCACCTCTCAAACAAACAAACAAATAAAAAAAAACCCAAACACATAAAGGAAAGCATACATGGGACCCCTAACTATCTCTGCAACTTCCTGTGAATCTATAATGATGTCAAAATTAAAATATTTTCAGAATGACAAAGGGGAAATACATTCACAATCCCAGGAAAACTTCCTTTAGTCTTGTCTTCTCCACCCCCTCTCAGAGCACCAGCTACTCCTTTCAAACACAGCCTGGCGAGCATTTCTCTGGACGTCCCTTCCCCTGATCTGTTCTCTTTTCTCCTCACTTACTAACCCTCTTCTATACAACGAAAGCCCAGGAAACACACACATCGGTGTTCTTTAGTGGGCCGAGAGGAACAGCAGAGGCTTGATTCTTCATATTCATATTTTTTCTTGTTACACATGGTTTATGAGCTCCTTCTGAGGATGCCGATTCTTGCTGCTGTCCCATGTCCACAAATGGCAGCTCTCACCCCGCTAACAGGCTGCTTCTAATCTGGTGGGTGGGAATTCAGATGCTTGTTACAGTTGCCAAAACTATTAATAGGCTGCAAGGAAGTATCTAGAAGATTTCCTGATGAGGTAAGTGCATACATTTTCGTGCATGGATTTTATGACATCTCAATGTGTTTAGCATGGTGCTCAGAATGTCAGGCACTAAAGAAATGCTAGCTGAGTTGGAAAGTCCTTTGCTTGCTTTTGAACGCTCTGCTATTTTTCCAATTGTAAAGTTTTACCCCCACACCCACTGAGCACACACTCCATGTGTCAGACACTGCAACAACACTGGGGACCCAGCGGTGAACAAGTAGGCGTGAGCCCTGCCCCTGTGGGGTTTCCACTGCAGCAGGGTAAGAGAAAGTGCCCTGATGCAGACAGGAGTAGCTTTAGTTGCCAGAAGGCCTCGCATGATAAACTGAGCCTATCTAAACCCTCCAACCCCTCCGGAGCCTGTCAATTTCCTCTCTCCTAGTAGAGAGTAGTGCAGAGTACACGCTTACTGATGTGTAGAGGAAGAACTTCTGGGCCTCAGAGGACATAGGGCCCAAGTCCAAGTCCAATACCCCATCCCCAGAGGTGTATACAAAACAAGGAAACTCAAACTAGAGGAACAGGAAGCAAAAAGAACAACTAAAACTATCAGCTTATGTAAACTGATAGGTGGTTTCTACTAAGACATGCAGTAAACGTAGTTTCCGTAGAACTCATACATCAGTATGATTGCTTTAAATAAAATAAACTGTGAATATGGTCAAACAATTGAATCTAACCGGTTTTTTCCTGAATTTACAAGTCAAACCCATTCTCTATGGTGAATCATAGTTGCCTCAATTAATGCAATGCTTGCATTTTCCAGGAGCATCAAAGACTCCCATGAATCAAGATGGTACATCAGGTTCCTAATTCAGGGCAAGTCAGTGGGAGACCAAAGAGGAATGGGCTGGTGAGGGCTTATTATGATTAATTCGGGGTTCTCATAATAAGCTCTTAGGAAATATGTCTATTCACATTTGAGCCATGTCTTCAATTATTTTTAGGGAAAAAAAACTCAGTTATGTTACAGCAGATGCAGAATATCTGACTCTCAAATATAGTTTTGAATCTTAAACACATGGTGTGGAGGTTGTAAATGCTCGGTATATCTAAATGTGTCCATTGAACAATTTCATAGGAGTAGAGAATAAGAAGGCATTTATAAGTTTTATTTCAGAGAACTATAATTTTTCATTAGTTTTGATGTTTTCATTTTTTAAAAGCTTTTGACATTTATTTTCCTACTTGAATGAAATAACCAACTCAGGCAGGTATTTTAGCTGTTTTAAAGATGAGGAAATAGAGGCGTGAAGGTTTAGTGGCTAATATCACATAGCTTGAAACAGTTCAAATGGTCAATGGATTGGAAGCTGGAATTAAATCTAAGTTTGCATCTTGGCTCTGCCACCACATATATACCTTTAAACAAGATGCTGTCCTCTCCATGTCTTTGTTTTCTTATCTGTAAAATGGGAATGATTATAGTGCATGACTCATAACATAGATGTTGAGGTGAAATGAGACAATGTGTGTAAATGTTTAGCCTAGGGTTTGGCACATTCTATGCTCAAAAATGTTTGTTGTAATTATTAAGTGGTAAATCCAGGGTACAACCCCAGATTTTTCTGAATTGAAGCTCAGCATTCCTCCTTTACAGCTCAGAACTTCACAAGTTCAGTGAAAACAAAGGGCACCTGATTACAGATGTGGGAAAGAGCACTGTGAGATGGACACTGGCCTCCATTTACAGATGACAATGCTGTGAAGCGCTGGCTCCAAGCCCCAGTGCAGTCCCTGTGATGCTATGCTGTATCACAGGGGGATCTCTTTTCACCCAAGTTAAAGGAAGTCCTGAGGATCTAGAATCAAAGAAGGCTAAGCGGCTGCTTTGTTTTTATGGTAAATCTCAACCTAATCTAAAGCATCTGGAGCTTAATCCAGGCAGCTCAACTGGACAGTGAAAAGAAGCAAGAGTAGTGTTTCGTTGAAATCATTGGGCCCAACCAACCCCACCAGGAGGTTAAGAGAGCTCAGGAAGAGAAGAAAGGAGCTAGCAGCCAGGGCAGAGAAAGACAGCTGAGCCTTTTTCCACCTCTCACGTATTATGAGTAGTGCTGCTATGAAAACTTATGTTCAAGTTTTTTGTGTGAATATATGTTTTAAATTTCCTTGGTATATAGCTAAGAGTGGATTTACTGGGTCATATGGTAAATCAATGATTAACTTTTTGAAGTACTGCCAAACTGGTTTCCAAACTGGCTGCACCATTTTACATTCCCACCAGCAATATACAAAGGTTTCAATTTCTCCATATACTTGTTAACACTTATTATTGTCTGTCTGTTTTGATTATAGCCATCCAAGTGGGTGTGAAGTAATATCTCATTATAGTTTTGATTTGCATTTCCCTTATAACTAATGACATTGAGCATCTTTTTCTGTGATTAATAGCCTTTTGTAAATCTTCTTTGTAAAATATCTATTCAAATCCTTTGCTCGTTTTTTAACTGGGTTATTTCCTTTTTTATAGCTCAGTTGTAAGAGTTCTCTCCATATTCTGGATACTATCCCCTTATCAGGTATGATTTTCAAATATTTCCTCCCATTTCCTAGGTTGTCTTTTCACTTTCTTGATAATGTCTTTAGATGACAAAAGTGTTTATTTTTGATGAAGTCCAATTTATCTATTTTTTATTGGTAACTTATACTTTTGGTGTTATAGCTAAGAAACATTGCCTAATCCAAGGTCATGAAGACATAACACTGATGTTTTCTCCTAAAGGTTTTATAGTTTTAGCTCTTATATTTAGGTCTTTGATCTATTTTGTGCTAATTTTTGTTTACGGTATGAGGTTAGAGGTCCAACTTTACTCTTTTGCATGTGAATATCCAGATGACTCAGCACCATTTGTGGAAAAGAACCTTCGTTCCCATTGAAAACTCTTGGCACACTTGTTGAAAACCAATTGACCCTATCTGTAAAAGGTTATTTCTGGACTCTCAATTCTATATTCTGTTGATCTATATGTCTATCCTTATTGCCAGCACTACAAAGTGTTGGTAACTGTAGGCTTGTAGTTAGTTTTGAAATCAGGAAGTGTGAGTACTCCCACTTTGTTATTTTTCAAGATTGTTTTGGATATTTTGGATCTCTTACATTTCCATATGATTTTTAGAAGCTTGTAAATTTCTGCAAAGAGAAAGGGAAAGCTGGGATTTCGACAGAGATTTCATTACTCTGAAGATCAATTTGGAGAGAACTGTCATTTTTAACAACATTATTCTGATCCATGAACATAGGATGTCTTTCCATTTATTTAAGTCTTTTTAATTTCTCTCAGTGATGTTTTGTAGTTTGCAGTATACAAGTCTTGCACTTTTTTTTGTTAAATTTATTCCTAGGTCATTTTATTTTTATTGATGCTATTGTACAGGGAACTGTTTTCTTAATTTTATTTACAGATTATTCATTGCTAATGTTTAGAAATAAACTGATTTTTTGGATGTTTATTTTTCATTCTATAACTTTGTTGAACTTATTTATTAGCTCTAAGAGGTTTTTTTAATGGATTCTTTAGGGTTTTCAATATACAAGTTCATATCTTCTGAAAATAGAGGTAGTTTCCTTTCAAATATATATGTTTTTATTTCTTTTTCTTGCCCAACTGCCCTGGATATAACTTCCAGTACAATGTTGAAGAGAAGTGGCAAGAGCAGATATGCATGTCTTGTTCCTGATCTTAGAGGAAAAGCTTTTAGTCTTTCATCATTAAGTATGATGTTAGCTGTGGGTTTTTCATAGATACCCTTTATCATGTTGAGGTAGTGCCTTTCTGTTTCTAGTTTTTTCAGTGTTTTTATCATGAGAGAGTGTTGGACTTCTGTTAAATACTTTTTCTGCACTATTGAGATAATCATGTGGGGTGTTTTCCTTATTGTATTAATATGTTGTATTTCATTGATTGATTTCTGTATGTTGAACCATCCTTGCATTCCTGGGATAAATCACACTTGGTAATGGGGTATAATGCTTTTTATATGTTGCTATATTCAGTTTGCTTGTATTTTGCTGAGTGTTTTTGCATCTATATTCATAAAGAATATTGGTTTGTAGTTTATTTTACTTGTAATATTTTATCTGATTTTGGTATCAGATAAAACTGGGTCCAAAGAATAAGTTGGGAAGTGATCCTTCGTCTTCTAGTTTTTGGAGAATTTGCAAAGAATTTGTGTTATTCCTTCTTTAAATGTTTGGTAAAACTCACCAGTGAAGCTATCTGGTTCTGTGCTTTTCTTTGTAGGAATTTTTAAAAATTTCAACTTCAATATTTCCTGTTATAGATATATTCAGAATTTTTTGTTTCTTGTTGAGTCAGTTTTGATAGTTTGTTTCTTTTGGGAATGTGTCCCTTTCATCTAGGTTATGTAATTTGTTTGTACACAATTGTTCTTAGCATTCCCTTATTTATTTTTTCCTTTTTATTTCAGTAATGTTGGTAGTTATGTACCCTCTTTTACTCTTCATTTTAGTAATTTGAGTCTTTTCTCTCTGTCTCTCTCTGTTTTTGATAAGTATAGCTAATGGTGTGTCAATTTTACTGACCTTTTCGAAGAACTAACTTTTAATTTTGTTAATTGTATCTATTATTTTCCTATTCTCAATTTCATTTATTTCTACTGTGATTTTACTTTCCTTCCTGCTGCTTGCTTTGAGTTTATCTTGCTCTTATTCTTCTAGGTTCTTAATGTGGAGGATTAGGTTATTAATTTGAGATATTTATCTTTTTTTTTAATACAGCCAGTTATAAGTTTTCCTCTAAGCACTACTTTTACTGCATTAATTTTTGGTATGTTGTGCTTTTTATTTCATTCATATCAAAGTATTTTCTACTTTCCTTCATGTTTTCTTCTTTGATCCATTGGTTATTTAGGAGTGTGTTATTTAATTTCCACATATTTGTGAATTTCCCAAATTTCTGTTATTGAATTCTAATTTGATTCCATCATGATTAAAGAACGTACATTGTATGATTCCAGTCTTTTAAATTTATTACCACTTGTTTTATGTTATAACATATACAGAGGATGTTCCATGTGTACTTGAGAAGATTTTGTATTCTGCTATCATCGTGTGGAGTGTTCTATATGTGTATATTAAGTCTAGTTTGCTTATAATATTGTTCAAGTCTTCTAGTTCCCTGTTGGTCTCCTATCTAGTTGTTCTATCTATTATTGAAAGTTAGGTATTAAAGCCTCTAACTATTATTGTTGAATGGCCTATTTCTCCCTTAAATTCTGTAAATTTTGATTTATGTATTTGGGATTCTGTTCTTAGGTGTATACATATTTATGATTATTATAATTTCTTGATGGATTGACCCTTTTATCATTCTAGAATGTCTCTAGCAATAATTTTGCCTTACATTTACTTGATTTTTCTCCTATTAATGTGCATTTTTAGAAAATATTAACTATATTCCAACCATAGCACAAACCAGAAGGTAATATGAAAATAAGTTAAATTTTCGTTGTTTTAGAGTTCATTTATTATGTTTTTCCTTAATGTGCAAATACATTTGTGCTAGAAATCTAGTTCAGTCATGTTTAAAGTCAATGCTCATATCGCCCTCTAGTGGACAACCATGTATACTGACATTTCCCCTGTAGTTAAATGGAAGGAAGCAACCATAATTCTCACTGATAGAACCATGAACCCGAATCCTAGAAAGCACTGTATAACCCAACTCATAGAAACAGGGCTCAGCTCCCACCCTACATTTTGGAGACAGGAAAACCTGGGCCTGGGGAAGTCTCCATATTGTTGTAAGCCAAGGCCCTGGTATCTACAATACAAGACAGCAAGACCATTGGGGGGCAGGACCCTGGAAAAGCTCCCAAACCAGAGATACCAGAATTAGCCCACATGACTTTTTGTGTTTTCATACCACATGACTGAACACGGGAAACCCAGCAGTGGGTCAGATTGCCACTCACAGCTGCTGCTTGACTCATACTGACCGTATGATTGTTTTGCCAGGCTGTGGTGCTGGATCTATATGTAATGTTTTCCCCCCTCTGATTGCCTTCAAAATTTTTCCTTTAACTTTGGTTCTCAGCATTTTGACAGTGATACTTTTAGAGGGTTTTTTCCCCATGAATCTGCAGCTTACATTCTTTCAGTGACTTTGGAAAATTCTGGGCCTTCATCTCTTCAAATATTCTTCTACCTCACTTTCCTCCTCTTCTGGGACTCCAATTATGTTAGTTTGTTATTATCCAACAGTTGTTTGGGTATTTTTTTCTCTTTGTGTTTCAGTTTGTATGATTCCTATTGATTTTTTTTCAAATCCACTGATTCCTTCTTCTGTAGTTTCCAGACTACTAGTAAGGTAATTGAAGAAATTCTTCATCTCTGATCTCATGTTTACATTTCTAGCATTTCCCCTTGACTGTTTTATAGTTTTGATCTTTCTAATGAAATTACCCATTTGTTAATGTCTATTGTCCATTTATTCCACTAGATCTTTTAACATTTTAATCACAGTTATTTTAAATTCCCTGTCTGTCCATTCTAACATCTTGGTCATCTCTGAGTCTGGACTTATTGAATGCTTTATTTCTTGAAGACGGATTGATTTTTCTTACTTTTTGTAGAATCTATCTATGATGAGATTTAAACTCTCAAATTTAAGTCTATGTTAAATTTAAATTTTCATTTAAATTTAAAATCTATGTGAGCTAGCAGGAAATAAAAACTACCATGAGAAAAGAGAGACTCCGTACTGGGGACTCTGGTTCAACAGGAAGGCTTAGATGATTCTGATCACGAGCTGAGTCTGGTTGAATATATGACTGAGGTGGAAAAGGCTTTTGAAACCAGGCCCCTAGACAAAGCAGCCAGGCTTTGGAAAAAATAATGAAGTGTGTGAGTATAAAAAAACTTTACAAGCCACAAAATAAAATATCAAATCTAAGACACCCTGCAGCCTCCACAGAGATTCAACAAGTAGCGATATCGCAAGAGGGATACATCTGGCTGTATGGAACTAGGTTTTGTTTGTTTTTTAATAACAGATTTCATTTTTTAGGACAGGTTTAGGTTTACCAAAATATTGAACAGAAAGTACAGACAATTTGCATATACCCCACAGTTCCCCTATTATTAACATCTTGCATTGACATGGTATATTTGTTACGATTGATGAACCAATATTGATACATTGTTGTTAACTAAAGTCCCTAGTTTACAAGCGACCCAGCCTTTGTGTTGTACAGTTCTATGGGTTTTGATGAACCATAATATCATATATCTACCATTGTAGAATCATATGGAATAGTTTCACTGTCCTGGAAATCCCCTATGCTTCTGCTCCACCTGTTCACTACTCCCTCCCTAACAAATGCCTGGCAACCACTGACCTTTTTTACTGCCTTTATAGTTTTGCCTTTTCCAGAATGTCACAGAGTTGGAATCATACAGTATGTAGCCTTTTAAGATTGGCTTCTTTCACTTACAATATGCATTTAAGGTTCCTGCACATCTTTACATGGCTCATTTCTTTTTATTGCTGTATGATATTCCATTATATGGATGTTGTGATGGTAAATTTTATCTGCCAACTTGACTGCGTCATGTGGTGCCAGATACTTGGTTGAACGTTATTCTGGGTGTGTCTGTGCAGGTGTTTCTGGATGAGATTAACATTTGAATCAACAGACTGAGTAAAGCAGATGGTCTTCCCCAACATGGGCAGGCCTCACCCAATCCACTTAATGCCAGAACAAAACAGAAGGCTGAGAAAGAGAGGATTGCTGTCTTTGCCTGAGGGTCTTCAAACTGGGACATCTTCTCTTGTCTTAGGACTCAGACTAGTACTTACATCATAAGTTCTCCTGGTTCTCAGGCCTTTGGAATGCAGATCTTGAGACTTTTCAGTCTCCATAATTGAATGAGTCAACTCTTAATAAAAAATCTCTTTACATATATAAAAATATCTCTATATACATATAAAGCAGATATTTATTTGGAAAATTAAATATATGTGTATATTCATATGTGTGTGTGTGTGTGTGTGTGTATGTACACATACATATGTGCATGACAGGTGCCATATGAGTGGAGCCATATTAAAATAGAGCCAGAACAGCCATTACAGAGGAATTGCATTGCACGTCTTGTTTTCTTTATCTTCCAAACTGGACCAAACTGACAACATTCCAAGAAGTCAGTAAGGACAAGAATATCCTATTTGTAAGGACTGATGAAATTGGACATTACTGATGACTGAATCGCTAATCAATCAGTGAAGTATAAATCTAGCTTTTTGACTGATGATTGAATCTCAGGCCAATCAATGAAGTACAAACCCAGCCTTATCCCATCTAGCACCATTGAGCTCTTCTCTAATACCACTCACCTCATTCTCCCTTTTTCCCATAAAAACCCTAAGCCCCACTCCTATAATCACAACACATTCGGGGCTTCTACCTGAATCCATGTCTCTTGAATCGCAATTCTAATTGCCCAAATACATATCTGCTGTTTGAATTGTAGCGAATTTTTCCTCAGTTGACATTTGTTGGTATAGTTGGCAGGATCCAGAGCAAGTGATGCCGGGCCCCCAGCACCGCCACAGACACGTGAAAGGTACCTCCAAGAGACCCTTGTTGTCTGACATTTTCCGCGGGCGTCAGAATTCCAGCAATAAGTTTTCCTGATTCCAATCCTCCTATTTTCAATAGTAGGTTCAGACCAGATTTTATTTGGGCAGATTAACCAGTTCTGTCCTCACTCCTTTCGAGGGGACAATTCCATCCTCACCTTAACAGGCAGAGGATTTGGGTATAAGGGCATTTCCTAGTGAGTCTTACTTTCACTTTATTCAAAGGCTATATTCTCTTACAGTTTGAAATTCAGCTGTTCTTGATAACCTCTTAATTTCTCCTGTTACTCAAATGAGGGTCTTCTTACTCTGAAGATGAGACATTGCTCCTTCCAACCCTTTTTGGGCTGTTTCTAGGTGACTAGAAACCTATTGGAAGTGTCAGGACTCTGTCCATGATGTGCAGCTGTCAAAGGGCCTCCCAGCAGAAGAACATACCTTGTTCCCGGGTCAGAAGGAACTTCATAATCTCACATGGAAGGTACACATGAAGGATTGGCCATCCTAGTCCCTTGAGCAACCTCACACCACTTGGTGCTCAGGAATCTCTGAGACACTTAAAAGAGAGACCAACAGCCCATTGGTGATGCTTGGGAAGTGGTCCTCGCAAGCAGCACATACCTGACCAGAACATAGACCCTCCAGCCTTGGTCATCCTAGAACAGCCCTCTCTAAATTATGGGGAACAACTGTTTTAGGACAACCATAAATGATCAACCTCCCTTGGGAACTCCAGCTGGTTTTATATTTAAGAACTACGGTCCTTCCTCTTGTAAATTTTTGTCCTAGCAGACTGATAATACCAAAGATGATTTAAAATTACAGTGGTCACTTCAGGCCTGTTTTGAGCTTCCAAAACTTGTCCTTTTGTGCACTAGATTTGAGAACCATGGAACAGACAGATTAAATGCAATCTTTAATTTCTAAAGAGTCAAGCGCACCACCTTCTGGCACACCTGCTTAAAAACTGTGGTCTCAGAAGCTGTAAACATTTACAAAAAAACTCCAGCGAGATCTTACTAAGCTTGTTTTGTATCTTGAAAGCTTGCCTTGGTAACCGTAGGGCTGGGAGCCAAAATAGGGTCGGACAGAAATGTGAGTTGCACTCCATTTGTGGCCAGATAAGGCTGGGCAGAAATGTGAGTTAAACTCCATTTGCAGCAAGGGGTCTAACAAACTGCCAGCCTCAGGGGAATTACATTGGCCATTAGAAGGAATATTCAATTAGATAAAATCATTTAGGAAGTGCACTTAAAAGCAAAGGTTTCAAAATTCCAAAATAGCCTTATTGAAAGTTTCATTGCAAAAAGGATAAAAAAAATCAACATATAAAATACCTAAATGAAAAGACTATACAAAAGTCTAGTAAGCTAGTGGCTTTACTGACACCCCCATATCTACATCTGAAGGAGGGCCCCATGTGGGACCCTCCCACAGTTAACAAGACTCTGAGAGATTTTCTGGCAAATTGCTATGTTATTCCCTTAAACAGTCAAGGGGAAACTAAAATTAAAAATTAATGGAGTTGTTTAATACTGCCAGGAATACTTACTGTTTGTCTTGGCTGAAAGCTGACAAGATATTTAACAGGATTTAATAACTTATGATGAGGAATTTGGCTAAAACGGAAGCTGATATTTGGGGCCTGATTGGAAATTTTATTTTTTTAGGCCTTCTTCCCTAAGTTAAAATAAAACTGTGTACCCAGAGGAAAAGAAGCAAATTAGAGCTGATGTAGTTTGACTGGTTGATGAACTTATGATGTCATTTAAGTTGCAACCCAATCTCTGAGGAACTGAGAGCAACTGTCCTTATCTTATCAATCTTTGTGAAACAAGAAATCTGAGGCAGCTCAGATTTCACTCATTCCTTTTGAGCATCCCCAAAACCTCGCCTATTTATCTCAAAAAGCTTGTAACCTCTCTGGGAACTGTTATCCAGACCATCACCAATTCCTAAGATTGAAGGAAAAAAGAGGCAAACAGCTATGGAAGCTCCCTTGCCCAAAATCTAGCATCTTAAGTGTCTTCTCCCCAAATATTAATAGAAAAAAGCTTTAGCTATCTAAGCAGGTAAGCTTAAGTTATTCATCTGCCAGAAACGAAATTTGGATCAAACTATTCTTTCATAACTAGTGAGCTTTGTATTACTGTACCTGACACATGGCAGTAATTTTAACACACTAGCAGTGGAGTCTTTATGTATGTGTCTATATATATGTATGTTATACATATGTGAAATTTTTCTAACTCCAGATGGTATAATTTCTAAAAGAACTGTATTTAATTGGCTTAAAGTAAGCACTTATACAAATTATTTCTAAATATAATAGAAATTAACTCAAATAAATTTCAAGATCACATGATCTAGGAAAATATTTTATATTAAAGCTAACTTAAGTTTGTTGTCTTTAGAGTTATAAGCTTTAAATATAAAACTTTTGTTCTGGGGCTTGCCCAGTGGTGCAGTGGTTAAGTCTGCACATTCCACTTTGGTGGCCCAGGGTTCGCCGGTTCAGATCCTGGATGTGGACCTACGCACCGCTTATCAAGCCATGCTGTGGCAGGCATCACCCACATAAAATAGAGGAAGATGGGCACGGATATTAGCTCAGGGCCAATCTTCCTCAGCAAAAAGAGGAGGATTGATGGCAGATGTTAGCTCAGGGCTAATCTTCCTCAAAAAAAAATTAATTAAAAAAAAACTTTTTTTGGGCTGGCCCAGTGGCATGGCACTTAAGTTTGCACATTCTGCTTCAGCAGCCCAGGATTTGCTGGTTTGGATCCCAGGTGCAGACATGGCACCGGTTGGCAAGCCATGCTGTGGCAGGCATCCTACATATAAAGTAGAGGAAGATGGGCACGGACGTTAGCTCAGGGCCAGTCTTCCTCAGAAAAAAGAGGAGTATTGGTGGCAGATGTTAGCTCAGGGCTAATCTTCCTCAAAAACACAAAAACCAAAAAACTTTTGTTCTATCTAGGTTTTCCAAAAGTCAAACAAATTCATATTATCTCTGTTAAAAAATTCAGCAGCCAAAAAAAACATTGATGGCTTATTTTGTCTAAAAATGTCTCATGAAATTTTCATGAATCATCTAATTATGAATGCTAAGAACAAATTATATAGATGTTAGTGAAATAAGAATTTTTAGGTGCAAAGATTACATTTTATAGTATGTGTACTTAAAAATAACTTCAAAACTTTTGGCAACTTCAAACCTTAGAGTTTTGCTAAGTTAAATGATAGAAATATTGAATATTTAAATCACTTTCAAATAAGATAAAATATTAGACATTAATTACTAAATATAGGTTCATCTACCTTTGGCTCTTTACTACAGAGAAACAAAATTTGGTTTATTAATAAACATGTTCTGTGCCACACTGAGAAATTTTCTATGAGAAAGCACGTTTTTAGACAGTGTTTGTAAGTCTGCCAATCCACAGAATGCTAACATAAAAGAATAAGTGAAACATCTCTGTGTACAAGGAAAGTAAGATGTATGTTTTCAGTAAAGAAAGTATAAGGAATGGAGATATATTTGTTTGTTTTGTTAAGAAAGTAAATTTGGGGGCTAGCTCTGTGGCCTAGTGGTTAAGTGTGGTGCACTTCACTTCAGCAGCCCGGGTTTGGTTCCTGGGCGTGGACATACACCACTTGTTAGCGGCCATGCTGTGCTGGCAAACCCACATACAAAATAGAGGAAGATTGGCATGGATGTTAGCTCAGGGCGAATCTTCCTCAAGTAAAAAGAGGAAGACTGACAACAGCTGTTAGCTCAGGGCAAACCTTCCTCAGCAAAAATAAATAAATAAATAAATAAATAAACAAACAAATAAATAAATATATTTGTTCCAAAGTAAAATTAGTTATGGGAAAGGGGCAAGTACTTTTTTTGTCCTAAGGAGAAGCTAGGAAGGAGGGATGGCATGGGACAACTTCTGAACGGGAAAAAGAAAGTTATAGAAGGTTTGTGGAAGAGGAACCCTGAGAAAACAGTTTTGTGTGTGGTCAAGTTGGCTCAGATTGAAATGAATCTAATTAAGTGAGTTTTAATATCAAAAGTAAGCTGGTGCAAAATTAGAATTTGGTTTTCTCTCTCTCTTAAAAAGATAGTTTTCTTGGACTTTTAGTCTTCTGTTGATAAAGAGGTTATGAAATATTTTTCTTTACTTTTGAATGTCTACATATAAAAGGCAGAAATTTTATGTTTTGTCAAAATAATTTCCTATGTTCAAAAAGCTAAGCCCTCTCTATTAAGAGAGCTAAGGCTTCTTTTTTTAAATGCTTGACTCTCAGTGTTTGCCTTTAACATTTTCTTTTGTCACTTTGGTTAAATGGATAACTAAGCATTGTTTCACAGTGATCTATGATCCTATTTGACCAAGTGTTTAAAATCTTTTGATTTTTTCTTACAAACTTCCCCAAATTCAAATCTTAAATAAAGTCTTTTAACCTGAAAGTAACTTTGAGAATTTCCAGCAGACCCCTGGGACTTCCCAAAGAATTTGTTCTCTCTTCCCATAAAAGGGGAGATTTTAAACTAATTAGGTTTATTTGGTATGGGAAGTATTGTTAAATAAATGATGGTAAACTTTCTTAGGTTATATTGTGTGGATGAATGTTATTAAAATAAGTGTTCTAAAACTCATATAAAATTCCTAAAATTATTTTTTTTTTAAGATTGGCACATGAGCTAACATCTGTTGCCAATTTTTTTTTATTTTTTCCCTCTTCTTTTTCTCCCCAAAACCCCCTAGTACATAGTTGTATATTCTAGTTGCAGGTCCTTCTAGTTTGCTATGTGGGACACACCCTCAGCGTGTCCTGATGAGCGGTGCTAGGTCCATGCCCATGATGTGAACTGGGAAACCCTGGGCCAATGAAGCGGAACATGTAACCTTAACCACTTGGCCACTGGGCTGGCCCCTAAAATTCTGATATGTCCTGGTATAATATCATATTTCCAGTCACTATCTTAAAATGTTATATGCCACAGAAATAACCAAATTTCCTTGTCAATTGCATAGTAATCAGATCTTTAACCATGACATTTTAAGTCTTTTGCCATTTACAGACAGTTATTATTTTACTCTGATACTTTTGCAAATATGTTTCATCTTCAAAGTTTCATGCACAGCAAGGACTGATATTTACTCTAGAATACAAGTGTCTGATAAACTTTCAGATTATAAAACTGAACTGGGTAAGAAATTACAAAACTCTAATGGAGAAACTGATGACTTCATAAAACTACTAACAAAAGATCAAGAACAAATATTAAGTACATGGGACTACATGAACCGAGAAGGATGTTCTAATGTTTTGTTTTCCCAGATTTAAAGAAATCTTTTCTCTTAAGCTTTCAACAATTTGGTAAGATATAACTTCACAAACAAAGATGAAACATTTATTTTATCTCTCTACCTGATCCTCCAGAATTCACAAAACTTCAGCAAGTATTCTTATTTTCATTTATATAAATCATCAGGCCAAGTTTTTAATGAAAACAAATTAGTTTTACTGTGATTATCTTTGGTAAAAAAAAATGAGGGTAATTGTGGAGAGAAAAATTATGTTGCACCTTTGTAGATACTGGATTTTAGTCCTGTTAATTGTCTTTGAGATTTTATTATATATCTATAGACTGGACTCCCCTGGCCGAAGGTATTGCTTTTGGTCTCACCAATTGTCCGCAGTATCCTCTTTGGGAAACAGGAACTGACTTCATATGGACAGATCAGTGTCTGTTGGTACAAAACCTTCTGCTGATCCCTTGTTGTCTTATGCTAATGTGACCAGCTACTGTAAGTCTCTAATGCCTTATGCTTAAGTCTATCATCAACAGGTTAAAGAATCTTCCTGGATTCCAATTTAAAGGATCTTGTTGGTCACAGTCTAGAGCTTGGTGACTAGGTATTCTAGAACCATCATCAGAAGAAAACAGCCCTCGAGCCCCATTGGAAAGGACCTTACCAAGTGCTCCAACACTGCTGCAGAACTAGAAGGCATTGAACCTTGGAGAGACATCTCACAACCAAAAAACGTTCCACCTGACATCTGGTCCTGTACAAACGCTGGGACTTCCAAATCAAACTGACTATGAGAAGAAGCTGCCAACATCTGAGGCAGACAGCTTTCCCAAGGTGGCTGGAACAGGCATGGTATACCTTTTACTCACTGTTGCTTCTTACCTTACTTTCTCTTTCTTGGACAGACAATATTCTTATTTGCATCTCCCAATATGTTACAAATAGGGGAAATCTTTCTGACTATTGAGTTTATCATCAGAAGCCCCATTCAGTACATGAATCTAGCGAATCCTTTGGTACATTTAACTACCAATCTCTCCACCATTCCTCCCCTAATTCATTGCACTAAGTGTCTAGAACTTCTTGCCTAACCAATTAAATCAACAGAGATTTAAGAGGTAACATTTGTAACTGCTGTAAATACCTCTTGCTTTCCTTAGGTAAACACCTCTGGAAAGGTAGAGACAGAACTTGACAGAATGTGGGCACAAGCCGAATGGTTAAATGCTGTGCCCACTGACATCCTATTGTTCTTTGATCTCTTTAGCTGGCTGCCCTCAGGCATTGCCTCCTGGATCAGATCTATTTTCCAATTTGAACTTAGCATTGTTTGTTATTATAGGAATTCTCATTGTTGTAAAACTTTGTCTCCTCTGCATAGGTCAATGTTATAAAAACACCACCTGGGTAATGGTCGTTCAGAGCTTTGAAATGATTATTAAGGCTTATGAAACTTCACATGAGAAACTTCAAAAAACCACAGAAGATGTTTACCCTTAAAATAACTTGATGGTAGAGACTTCCACTGCTCTAGTACTCTTGTTGCTCAGATGTGGCCTAAAGGTTCCTAAGGAAACCACTTTCCCTCCTACATGGGACATGACATACTGGGAATAAGCCTTCCTGGTGACAAGGGACTAATGATGCTGTGATGGCTGATCAGCAATGCTTTCCAATAGTTGATCAGCAATGCTTTCCAGTGTTTGATCAATGATGTTTTCAGAGAAAGATCTTGATCAAAAGGGAAAAATGTGAAAGATGACATGGAGCCTTATTAAAATAGAGCCAGATCAGCCGTTTCAGAGGAATTGCCTTGTACATCTTACTCTCTTTATCTTCCAAACTAGAGCAAACTACTGACAGTCCAAGAAGTCAGTAAGGACAAGAATAGTCTCTTTGCAAGGACTGATAAAACTGGACTTTGCTGATGACCGAATTCCTAACCAATCAATGAAGCGTAAATCTAGCCTTTTGCCTGATGATCGAATCTCAAGCCAATCAATGAAGTGAAACCTAGCCTTATCTCATCTAGCAGCAGTGAACTCTTTAATACAACTCCCCTCATCCTTCCCTTTTCCCAAAAAACCTGAAGCCCCTCTCCTGTAATCGGAACATGTTTTGCATTTCTACCTGGATCTGTGTCTCCCAAATTGCAATTCTAATTACCCAAATAAATGTCTGCTGTTTGAATTATAGTGAATTTTTCCTTAGTCAACAATATATATCTTATTGGTTCTGTTTCTCCAAGAATCCTGACCACTACAGATGTACTACAGTTTGTTTATTCATTCACTTATTGAAGGATATCTTGGTTTCTTCCAATTTCGGGTAAAAAATTTATGAATAAAGTTGCTATAAACATTTGTATACAGGTTTTTTTGTGGACAACTTTTCAACTCATTTGGGAAAATATCTAGGAACACAATTATTGGATTGTATGGTAGACTATATTTAGCTTTGTAATAAATTGACAACTGGTTTTTCAAAGTGGCCATATCATTTTGCTTTCCCACCAGCAACGAATGAGAGTTCCTGTGGCTCCACATCCCTGTCAGCATTTCGTGTCGTCAGTTGGAACCAGTTTTTTTTTTTTTTTTAAAGATTTTATTTTTTTCCTTTTTCTCCCCAAAGCCCCCCAGTACATAGTTGTGTAGTCTTCGTTGTGGGTCCTTCTAGTTGTGGCATGTGGGATGCTGCCTCAGCGTGGTTTGATGAGCAGTGCCATGTCCGTGCCCAGGATTCGAACCAACGAAACACTGGGCCGCCTGCAGCGGAGCGTGCAAACTTAACCACTTGGCCACGGGGCCAGCCCCTGGAACCAGTTTTTAATACTGCCATTATATGTGGCAACAATATTTTAAAACTAGAATCCACTGGCAAACAGATGGGATTTTGTAACTGTCTCTCTTTATGGTATTTGGGAACAAGCCTGACCCCTTTGGATTAAGTGGACACTTCTTATATCTTGTTGATGAGAAGAGCTTACAAGAGGGTACTGGATGTCCTTCTAATTTAGATGGTTGGGTACTTAAGCAATTAATTGGAGACATAAAAGTGATATTGGTATAATTTTACCCAAACTAGTGAAGGGAGTAATGTGTCATAAAACATTGGCACTTATTTGGAAAGATATTTTATATAAAGTACTTAAATGTCTATCCTTTAAGAATCTAACCAACACCTGAAGGTTTAGTCAGCTGACTGCCAAGTGAAACCATGCGCGTCTTTCTTTTGCCTTCTAGCCCTCCACTTCCCACCCCTCCTTTACCAGTCTGAGACAGAAAGAAGTGAGTATAAATGTCTTATAATAATTCCAATCCTTAGCTGCTTATAATTATTTATAAATACTGACCCACAGTAGACTTTGGCTTTTTAGCTCAAGGTTTTAAGAGAATTTTAAGCTGGGATTTAAAACTCTCCCTTTTCCCATTTATTCCAAAACATAAGAGGAGAAAATACCTTAGCAATCTTCATTACTTTCAGATAGGTGAATATAAATAACATTTCCAACAAATTGAGTAAATTAATGATGATCTTTAAATTTCAAGTCAAGAATAGTCAATTTTGGGTAATGGGAAAATGGGTATGCAATCTTTCTTCTTTTTTTCCTACACTTCTACATATAATCTGAGTTTCTCCAGGCCACACTTGCCTAGGAGTTCAGGAGACAAAGACCAATAATAAAACAGTGTTCTCCTGGTTCATATTCCACCCTGTGAATTATGGGTTTTCCTGTTCCATTCTCCAACACCATACCCCCAGCTCCACACACACCTCAAATTCCTCCCAACTCTTCTAACTCTGTGTTCTAGGCACTAACCTTGTCCATTGGAAGAAACATTGATTAAGTATCTGGAAATGAAAGCAGGATGTGTCCCAACTGCAGTGTTACAGAAGGCCCAAGGGATAGGAGGCATCACTTATCATTTGCTATTAGATCTTTTCCTGCCCCCATCTGGCCTTGTGAATATCTAGCTCCCAGGATGCCCCATACGGAGGAGTATAGGTTAGTCTGGCTCTCTGTCCAGGCTGTTTTGTCCTCTTGCTGTAGCTTCTTGTCAGTCTTTGATCTGGGCTGCAAGGTTACTTAACCTCCATCCACAATTTTACCAAATGCTATTCACAAGATATAAAGTTGTTCCACTTTGCACTCCCCATGTCTAATAGAAAATCTTCTTATCCAGCTAAAGAGCAGAATCTCCTCTTCCAAGAATCTAGTATAAGATCCTCAAAGACACGGTCAAAGAATAGTTTGCTTGTTGACTGAGTGTTTGAGCTTCTACTCTCTCACATCAATACTTCCCAAGAGGTTTCTCAGTCCTACATTCAAACACATCCAGTGTCAGTCTATCCTAATACCACTGACATGGCCATATATGTAATACACATTTGGTATTTCACTTTCTTCTGACAATGGAACTCAATTTTTTTCCTTGGGGAATTATCCCTTTCCATTCAAGCTGTATAGTTCAGGTAGGCTGACTCCATCAATGGCTTCTATAGTAGATTAAAAATGGCTACAATTTGTTACTCTTCCAGTTGAGAGATATAGACTAATTTCCCTCCTATTAAGCCTGAGCCGCCTTAATGACTTGCTTGCCCAATATGATGTGACAGAGTGAGGTTCTGGGACTTTTAAGTCTAGGTTTTCAGAAGCCTTACAGTTTCTACCCAGGGCTCTTGGAAGACTCATTCTGAGGAGTGCTGGATATTATATAAAAAATCTGACTACTTTGAGACTGCTATACTGGGAAGAAACTCAAGCTTCCACATGAGAAGGCCTGAAGGAAAGATAGATGCCTGGCCAGCCCCAGCTGTTCCAGCGTAGGCATTAGATATATGAATGGAGAATCCATCTGGGATATTCCAAGCCCCAGCTGATGAAATATGGTGATTAACCAGAAACCCAGATAGAAGTCAACACCAAGGTCCTAGCCATATGGTCCTAGTTGAAATGTCCCAGTCCTCTCCAGCATCAGATCAGGCCTCAGATATTTTGAAGCAAAGATAAGCCATGCTTTCCATGCCCTGTCCATATTCTTGACCACAAAATCATGCATATAATAAAGCTTGACACCATTAAACTTCAGGGCAGTTTGTTACACAGATTACTGAAACTGCTCCAGATGTGGGTCTTTAATTCAGATGCAGATAATCAGCACAGTGAACAATAGAATTTGGTTCAGATATGAGCACATGACCCAGTTCTGGCCAATCATTTTCATCCCCCTAGCTATAGTGGTTGGTTAGGAGATGAGTTTGTGATACAAGATGGTTCAATGGCACACAGTATCTGGAATTTTATACAAAGTGGAACAAGAATCTCTCTTTCTGTAATGTTTCTGAGAGAGTGAGATGTAAGGATTGAAAAACAGAAAGTCATTGTATCTCCACCAGCTTGCCTAAGAATGGAGGAGGAGAGAGCTTACCTAAGAAAACAGCATCAAGAGACAGAGAAAGACTGGATCAAATAACATCATTAAAGCCCCACCTACCTTGGAGTTTTAAGGTAAAAAAGCAAATGCATTCCTTATTCTGCCTAAGCTAATTTGATTTTTTGTTTTGTTTTAGTTGAAATCAAAAGTATACTAATTTCTATATATGTGAATCCTCTGTGTCTACTGGTTCTATTAAATATGTCTAATTTTAATCATAATATTTTAAAGCTCTATTTTTTTGTAATTTGAAGCTGAAATCTCATGTAACTATAAAACATGCAGTAAATAATCTGGTGGTGGAGCTTTATCATCACCATAACTTTTATTAGAAAAGACTGACAACCTCATTTAACCAATTTTCTATAAAATGATGAAGTTGATGAAGAAAATCCACTAATCCAGTAAGTGCTAAAGCAAGAATTTGAACTCACATCTGGTTCTAGGTGCCATATTTTATCCAGTATAGTCCTAGGAACAGCTTCTTAGAAGCTCTGAAAAATTTGATAAGATGCTACACACTGGAACACATAATCAAATGTATGGTCGGTACATATATAGATCCCATATGGTCACTTTGGTTTTGTTAAATCCTGGAGACAGATGCAATTACATATGGAAACAATACATCTCACTGTCCCCAAACCTTCCCCTTTTCCTCCTGCATATTTTTTGTAAATTTGAAGTTTTTAATTTCTATTGTGACCAAAAAATATTTTCTAATGTCATTATCAAGTGGACAATGGATCAGAAACTGAGAATCAGGTAAAAAAATTCTGAGATGGTCTCCATCTCTCATTCCCCCCACCTAACCCCAAACCTCCACTGTACGCCTTTGGCTGTATTGGCCTGTTTGCTTCTTAGTTAATAGTAATGTAACTCTTTATAAAGTTTTCATTTTATTTAATTTTGAAACAGTCCTGAATTTACAGAAAACTAGGGAGTACAGCACAAAGAATTTTTTTTCCTGTGCCACTTGAGAGGAAGTTGCTGACCTCATGCCCCATCACCTACAAATACTTAAGTGTATATTACCTACAAATAAGGACATTATCAGAACAATCCTCGAAATCAGGAAATAAATAATTCTCAGATTCCATTCAAGTTTTTCCAATTGTCTCCAAAATTGTCTGTTAAAACCAAAGGATTAAGTTCAGAATCTCATGCTGTATCTGGTAGTCATGTCACTTTTGTCTTTGTCAATCTGGAACAGGCTAGAACATTTCCTCTATCTGTCCTTAACTTTCATGACTTGGACAGTGTTCCATATTATAGGCTAGCTATTCTGTAGACTGTCCCTTGATTTAGATTTTTCTAAAGGTTATTCTAGATTCATGTTACGCATCTCTGGCAGAAATATCACAGAAGTGATGCTATGTTCTTGTCGTTATGTCTTATCAGAGGCACAATGTCAACTTGTCCTGTCACTGATGATGTTAACACTGATCATTTGATGAAGATGATATCTTCCAGGCTTCCCCACTGCAAAGTTATCCTTCTTCAAATATAGAGAACATACTCACCTCCTTTCTAAGCAAAATAATCCAGAGTCTCATTAAGTTACTTCATTCTGCTCAAAATCCAACATCTCGGGGTGATGTATAGCCATTTCTGTTGTGTCCAGGTGTGGGTCTTCATGGTCTAGCAAGCCTGTCAACTAAAATGCAAGTTAGCCTACTCTCTCCCATGTCTACCCAATACCCTCCTTTAAATGGCTGAATGGAACGGCAATAATTGCAAAAGACACTTTCATTTGGTAAGGGAAGAATGGGTGAGACATAGCAGTCACAGGTCTATAACAATTATTAAATCCTACTGGGTAGGAGGTAGAAATACTTGCTAACCTCGCAGTAGAGTCAGTTCCTTGAAAAGCCTATCCGGATACCCTTCGTTCTGTTCTCAGAGATTAACACTCTAGTCCTTGAGCCTTCTGTGGCAGGATATTACTTGTTCATGGTCTTATGTGGCCACATTTGATGTAAGCATTAGGGAGAATGTCCACCCTGAGAATTGCACATCATTTTTCCAAGTCAGGCGACTGAAGGTGTCTTTAAGGCTCAAAAAAAATCAAAGGATTTTGCAGAACAGGCTTGAGATTTCTTTGCCAATGTGATGTCTTCAAAAAGGCAGTTGCCTTAGAGTCTTTGCATCAAGGCAGTTCCACGTGCTAATAACCATCCAATGATGATTCTTTTCATCTTGCAATATGCTTTAAATTTCCATTTACTTAGGTCTTTTCTTCTAATCTTCAATAAAATTTTCATTTCATACAATACATATTTATTTGTTCATGAACATATTAAAATGTATTGTTATTTTATTCTTATATGTATATTATGGAAGTTTCCTTTTATTTCTAGATTAGTAATCATTTTAAAAATCAAAATGAGTATTCCATTTTAGCAAATGCTTTTTCAGTATCTATTAAGATGATCATAGAGTATTTTCATTTTAAATTTAATATTGTCAGCACAAAAAAAATTATAGTAATACCTATGTTCCCATTACCCACTTAAAGAAATACATTACCAATACAATTGGAGCCCCTATATATGCTTCCCTAATTCTTTTCTCCTCTGATACTCTGAAGCACCCCACTATCCTGAGTTTGATTTTTATTATATCTGTACTAGCTTTATACTTTGCCATACATATATATTTTTCTATTAAATATATAATATTGTTCAGGCTTTTAATATATGTATTTAAGTTTCACATTGTATGAACCTCTCTACAAATTACTTTTCTTAACATTGTTCTTAAGATTCATCCTGTCTGGCACGTGTATTGCTAGCTCATTTTGACGACAACTTAGTGTTGTACTGAACGAACACACTAAATTTATTTATCCCTCCTCCTGGGGATGGTCATTTACATTGTTTACACTTTTTTTCTTTTGCCATTTCAGTGTTAGTATGTCTTTCTCTTTGTGCACATATGCAAACTAGGGTTGTCAGATTTAACAAATAAAAATACAGGATACCCAATTAAATTTGAATTTCAGATAAGCAATGAATAATTTTTTTTAGGATGTGTTTCCCAAATATTACAACCCTACAAAGTTTTCTTTAGAGAACACAGTAAGAAATGTTGTATAAAATGACCCAACACACAAACACATACAAAGTAACAAAGGTTATAATTTCCAAAAATAATTACCCTTATTTAATGCTTTCTACTCTAGTTATTCATTTTCTATTGAATTCAATTCTATTCTTTCCCATCCCATTCCATTCCTTAAAAAAGGACATGCCTTGTATCATGAAGTTAATTTCACCACGTACCAGTGAGCCAAATCCTATAGTTTGAGGAACACAGTGGAAGGGTATATATAGCCAGGAGAAGAATTGCTGATTTGTAGGTATTGCATTTTCAACTTGACCAGAATAGCCACCTGTTCTCCAAACGGGTGGTATATGAATGTTCCAGTGCCCTACAGCCTCATCAACACTTTTTATTGTCCAACTGTATAATTTTGAAGTCTTATGAATGTCAAATGCTGTCCCATTTCAGTGTAAGTGTGCATTTTACTGTTTATTAGTGAGGCTTACCATCATTTTCATATGTACTGATCATTTGAACTTCCTCCTCAGTGAACTATCATATCCTTTATCCAATTTTCTATTGGGTTGTTTGCCTTTTTCTTATTGAATTCTGGTAGTTCATGGCATAGTTTGCATACTAATTCACTGTGTGTTATGTGAATTGCATGTGACCTAATATGTGATTTATCCTTTCACTTTGTTTATGTGGGGTTTTTTGGATATACAAAGACTTTCATTTTAATGTAGTCGAATTTTTCAGTCCTTTAAAAAGTAATCTCTGCTACTTGCATCTTGATTAAATAAATCTATCCTATCCCAAGGTCATAAAGATATAGATATATAGATATATATCCTCTATATTTTCTTCTAGAAGTTTTAACATTTTAGGCAGTGATCTTTGTCTGGTTTAATTACCACTATATTCCAAATGCTTGGAAGAGTGTTGGTGCATAACAGGCATGCAATATTTGCTGAAAGAGTGAAAGGAGAGGAAATGCTCAGGAGCAAAACAAGGTGAAAGTGGAAAATCAGAATATTGAGGGGAAACTGGAATTTCTTTGATTTGTGCAAGGGGGAGCACTACACCCGAGCCATAGAAAGCCAGGACCCTCAGAAGGCTGCATCCAAAGAGAAAGGATTGACAAGAAAACAATGCTTAGCTCAACATTTAAAAGGATACTTATTTTATTTTATCTAGTATTTTAGAGGTTTTAGCGGAAGCGAGGAAATTCTTCGAGAGGTTGGCTGTGAGGATTTCTCTGGTGACAACTGTCGGTGTGCTGTGTGCTTTCAGAGGGTGGAAGGATGAGGAGCTTTCCCATCTCCCTTCAAACCAAACGAGGGGTTTTCAGAGAACTACTCTAGGAGCTTGTCATGTGCCCCCTGGCATTTGGATGACACAGCTAAGAGATTTGCTGGAGCCACTGGGGTGACAGAGAAGACAGAAGACTTCATAGGAAGCAGCCAACACCTCTATAATTGGGCAGGGCCCAATATAGCCTCAGAGAAACTCTCTAGTGTTGAGTCATCTTGAAAAGGACATGCCCAAAAGGTTGGTCTGATGGAGGGGGATGGCTCCAATAGGGAGGGTCTATGTAGGATGAGACTTCAGACAGCAGGAGCTGAGGGTGGGTTATAAGGAGGGGCTTGCTGGTAGGAGATCCCCCACGGATGGGGCTCTAACACTATACCTGACAAACAATCAGAGAAAGAACCAAAATGATTGTCTGAACCAGAGATGACATGAGGCCGGATGACAACTGCTCCAGCTTATAAGGCTCCACCCTCAACTCTTGCTGATAGACTTGGGTGGGTAGGGGGGTTTGTAATCATTTTATCTAAATTTCCAAGTGTGTTGATAGAGATGTACATAGAATTTTCTCATAACATTAAAAATCTCTGTCTGTAGTTATATCCCTTTTTTGCTTCTACTGTTGTTTATATGTATCTTCTCTTTCTTCTTAATCAGATTTGTCTATTTTAGTGAGTTTTTCAATAAATAAGCTTTTGATTATGTTGGTCAAATCTAGATTTTTTGTTTGTTTCCTATTTCATTAAGTTCTGCTTTTGTATTTATTGATTCCTTTCTTCTGTTTTCTTTGGGATTATTTGATACACTTTGTCTTCCTGAATTGTATGTCTAGTTTTCAATCTTTTTAGTTTTATAATATTTGTTTTTAAGGCTATATTTTCTCTTGAATAACATTTTAGCCTTGTTTTAAAGTTATTCTTGACCAAAGATTGAAGAAACACTCTTTTTCTTTCACAGTACCCAAGTCAAATTTTTTCATAACGCAATGAGATTCAGAATGCCAAGAGACAGGTCTCAGGTGAAACAGTTTTTCAAGATAGTCCTATTTCTTTTCTACTGAAGATCACTTAAGTACTTGGACATTCTCTGCTCTGATTTCTCAACCATCTTTAGACTTCACCAACATCGTTTCAGAACTCTGTACAGCGAAGAAATTCCTCTTTTCATGTCTTAGGAGGAACACAAACATTAGAGGTATCTTCATGGACAAGTTCGTTATTGCAACTGGAGATAATTGGCAGTGATAATATTTAATTGCATAACTTTTTATTTTGTCACCAGGAGCACTGAAAGACAGATTTTCTCAATTTTCTAAAAGATATGGTCTAAATCAGCAAGCATGAGTCAATTTCCATGACTCAGAGCAAGCAATGATGATTCAGCAACACAATTTATGTTTTTGTTTTCCTCCTTTGCTATAATTTATATACATTTCCTCTTGGGGAAGGGATAGCCTCAAATTTTGTGGAACCAAGCTCTCCTAAGGGACAATTTACGTAGTCTACCTTTTTCTCTCAAATGAAGGAAGTATTGTGACATGGCAAATCGCCAAGAAGCTTAGCTTGCAAGACACAGTTTCTAAAGACTCCTTGGCATACTCTACTTTTCAGCACTTCTTATTTATTGGAAATCAATGGGTTCCTATTTAGGGCATGATAAATCCTTGTATTTGGCCATTAACCAAGACAAAGTAGAAGAAAATAGCTGCTGTCTGGCTCAGCTGCGACATAAAATTAGTGAAATAATGACATCCAAAGGCAGGGCTGTCATGCATGGGTGGCTTTGCCCAGCTGCTTAGAGAGCACCACTTATGAGTTCTAAACTGGTTACCAATTTAGCAATGTGTCTACCCTGTTGTTAGGTTTGTTTAATGAATAACTTTATGACTCTATACTGTATTGACTTTTTATATATCATTAGATAATGTTGTTTTATTTGGGCTTTAAACTGATAAAAATTATCTAAATTTTAATCCAGTGGAGACAATGATGTTGTTTCTGGCTCTCATAAGTTTTGATCCAAACATCAAATTGTCCTTTTGAGGTGTTCTATCTTCCTTCAGCCAATGAGGAGATACTTTCCATAGACTCACAGGCTGTAGCTCTCAAAGCAATATTGATAACAACACTAACTACTTTAATTGAATCAACATTCATTGTTCATTGAACCAATACAAGAACTTCCCAGTATTTTCCCAAACAGTAGTGGTATGACAACCCCCCCACTGTCCCTTAGGCTTGGAGCAAAGGCAGATATTTTTCAGGAGCTGCAGTGACAGACTGCCAGGGTTCCCAAACTGAGCCAGGAAAATCTCCTCCAGCATTAGCAGCATGGAAAGGGAGGGCGTGAATCACCAGGATAAGTTAAAAACTGAAGACATCTGGTTAGAAGAAAAATAGAGAACTGATACTTCCGTGGATGTGGAAACTTCCTGAGCAGATGTTACATCTTTACATACCATGGGACTCTGACATCATACCCTAGAACTGAGGCATATTTTTAATCTCTCATGAATTATCTTGCTTTTATCAATTCTGTTTCTTGTGTGACAAACATATTTAGCATACCATGACTCATTATAAAACACTACTTTCCAATTTATCTGAATATGTTTCGTCATTCCACTAGTTGTCTAGACCTGGTCCATGATGCCTGTTGATTGCGCACAGGCGTTATGTTGGGTAAGTTAACCTATAAAGATAGCTAGATATTGACGGCTCCAAAAACATTGCATTGTGGGCTATGCACAGCTGAACCCTGGCCAAAGATTTCTACAGTCCCCACTCTACCCCACTGTCCTCACCTCAAGCCTCCCTCCCACTCTGTCCATTCCTACAGTCAGGTCAGACTTTATTGTGTTCTACGCTTTCTTATTCCAATTTTGCATGTTTCTCTAGTCCACAGAATTTTTAATGATTGGCTGCAATGAATATGTCTCCACATGGTATTCCCATTATATAATACAAAGTTGAAAAAGAAGAATTTCTCCATGCATTCTATCACTCAGAATTGTGTCAGTGAGCACTTACTAAATATTTTGCTTTGCTGATACAAATATTTAATTTATACTTGAATATTGTCAGATGCTTTCTGCTATATTTTCTCACTCTGCCCACACATCAGTCATCTAGACATTGTTTTAACGTCTATTGTGTAGATACCAATTATCAATATTACCTATTTCAATACGTGGATTACGCTTATCAATTACTTCAAAGAAGAGTTTGATCACGTCTCTATAGTTGGGTTTGCTCCCATACAGCTCAATCTCTTCCCACAGACACCTCCCAAACCTATCATCAGGCATTTTTAATAATTAGAGTCCTTGGTTTTCCACATAGAGGCCACCCTATAAGAGAAGGCAGGTACACCCTCAATCTTTCCTAAATATAAGGATTTATCAGATAGTTAAAAGTCATGCCACTTATCAGTAGAGGGAAGAGTCTCTTATTCTAAATACATGGAACTCCAGCCTTGAAGAGTAGTTACTATCACCAAGAGCAATAGAATTAGGAAAAACATACTGGAAAAGGAAAATAAAATTAAAGGATCAACTTAAAAGATTACAGAATCTTAAGTTATATTATATTTACCAGATATCCTTTCATCCGCAGATTCAGTATGACTCAGTATTACAGAATTACTTACTTAATTCTCCAATTTGTGGCTTAGCTCCTAGATAGTTCATTTTGACAAAGTGAATTTTCCTTTTTTACCTAAATCTTTCTGGCACATAATAAAGTTGCAAATGCTTATTCTGGTTTATTCAGTAGATTACTATGAAATTATTTCTGTAAGTTTATGTAAACAACAATTTATAAGGACCAAGCAAACAAGTAAAGTTGGAATCTAACCCAAATAATGAATGATAAGAATCAAGTTTGTTGATTTTGTTAAAAATGGTTAGTAACTGGGGCTGGCCCCGTGGCCGAGTGGTTAAGTTCGCGCGCTCTGCTGTAAGCGGCCCAGTGTTTTGTTAGTTTGAATCCTGGGCGCGGACATGGCACTGCTCATCAGACCACGCTGAGGCAGCGTCCCACATGCCACAACTAGAAGAACCCACAACGAAGAATACACAACTATGTACCGGGGGGCTTTGGGGAGAAAAAGGAAAAAATAAAATCTTTAAAAAAAAAATGGTTAGTAACTATCAATATTTGGTGTGTGTTTTTTTAATATATTTAATTGATACAGGAAAAGTAATACCCTAAGATAGTTAATTTAGAACCCTTGTTTCTATTTTTTCTTTACCCAAGAGTTATTTAAAAGGGTGATTGTAAATTTCCAAATGGAGGGGGTGTGTTTTATTTTGATTTTTTATGATTTTGTTGTGAATTTCCACATTTTCTGCATTGTGGTCAGAGAATGTGGTCTTACGTGAATTCTGCTTTTGAGGCTTTTTTAAGATTTTCCAGTGTGGCCTAATATATCATCAATTTTGGTGAGTATTCCACGTGGATTTCACAATGAAGTATATATTTTTACATGTTAAGCATAGGGTTCTATATTCTTTTATTAATCAGAATTTTTAATTACATTAAAAGTTTTTATATCCTTACTATTCTGTTTGATATTTTGATTTCTGAGTTATAATAAATTTTCCTACTATGGCTCAGGATTTGTCAATTCCTTCTTATCATTCTGGCCATTTTTGCTCACTGTACATTTGAAGCTGTGTTGGTAGGTACATACAGGTTCATGATTAAGGAATGATTTTCTTATTAATAAAGCTTTATGCCATATACTCTAGTTTTATTTTTATATTGTTACACTTATCTTCTTTATATTACTATTTGCCTTGAATATCTTTTCCATTCTTTCTTGTCATTTTTTATTTTTAATGTGTGGTTTTTAAATATCAAGGAACTGAAATTTGTTTTTATCCCGGTATGAGAGCTTCTGTCTTTTAATAGAATGAAATTATCTTCTTCATGCTTATTTTGGTTTTTCATACCCATCCTACTTTTTATTTTCCAACTATCACTCTTTCTTTTTTTGTTTTTGTTTTTGAGGAAGACTGGCCCTGAGCTAACATCCATGACCATCTTCCTCTACTTTATATGTGGGACGCCTACCCACAGCATGGCTTTTGCCAAGCGGTGCCATGTCCGCACCTGGGATACGAACTGGTGAACCCTGGGCCGCAGAGAAACAGAACATGCAAACTTAACCGCTGCGCCACCGGGCTGGCCCCAGTTATCACTCTTTCTTCTTCCTTATCCTTTTCCTGCCTTCGTTGGATTGAGGTTTTTTTCCTATATATATTTAATTTTCATTCTCTCTTGTGGCATAGGATATATTCACATATATAATTTCAATATTAATGGTGCTTATACTCATTTTTAAACACATGTATTTAACTTTTTATCATCCCAAATATAAGAAAAAATTGAGCATGATCTGATTTCCCTCCTCCTTATATCCCAGTATCTCCTATGTAGAGATAATTTGCAATTTAAGTTCCACTTTGTCATTTTAAAGCTTTAGCTCTTTTCACATTATACGCCAACAATTAGACTTAACTATATATTTTGTTAGTCTTACTCACCACTATTTTTCATATCCCACATATATGTCCCTTTTTTTGAGCCATTTTTTTATTAGAGTCATTTTTTATTAGAGTCATGTTTAATTTACTAGAATATATCCTCAAACAGTTCTTTCAGGACAGATGTGTGGATATACCCTGAGCTTGATTGTCTTTGAGTGCCCTTCAGTTTCTCCATAAATCTGTCACCTAAAGCAATTTTTTGCTTATCGTGCTCCAGTTTCCACACTCAGTGTTTTGCCTGTGAGGTGATTGTGATTGCCCTTTGTCCACATGGAAGGAAAGAGAGGAGAAGAGTGAGTAAATATACCTCCTTGATATCCAGCTCCCCATGAATAATTCTCCCAACTATCCGAACGATTCTCTCTTGCTTCTTGTATTTACTTACTTAGGCTTGGAGTTGCTATGAACCGTGCATGCCTGCCAATCAGAGCCTTTCTGCACATGCTTTAGGCTAAAATTTTCCTTCAGCATTTTTTTCTGGTAGGGCAAGAAGCCACTTTTCAGCACCCGGCCGGTTACCCAGGTGCTTCTGAGCATCCCAGGGGAGGAGTCTGTTCAACCAGGGCCTGCCTCAGTGTGCTCACAGCAGCAGAGGGGCCTGCCACTTGAGTCAGATATGGCTTTGGTGAGTTGCATACAAAGCAGAGAAGCTAAACAGTTTCTTGTTTTCATAGTGGCCACATGTGCTAATAAACACTTATATTTAGGAAAGATTGAGTGTGTTTCGAGGGCGGCAGACAGAATATGACCTCCCAAAGATGTCCACGTACTAATCCCTAGAACTTGAAGATATGTTAACTTACATGGCGAAAGGGACTTTGCAGGTGTGGTTAAGTTAAGGATCATGAGATGGGAAGACTATCTTGAATTATCAAGATGGGCCCAATGTAATCACAAAGGTCCTTAAAAGACAGAAGAAAAAGTGTTCGAGTCAGAAAAGTAGATGTGGCCACAGAAGCAGAGTTTGGAGGGATGCACTTTGAAGATGGAGGAAGGGCCCAGGAGCCAAGGAATGAAGGAAGCTTCTAGAAAAGCAAAGAAATGAATTCTCCCCTGGACCCTTGAGAAGAGACATAACTCTGCCAACACCTTGAATCTAGCCCATAACTTCTGATCTCCAGAACTGTAAGGCAATGGATCTGTGCTGTTTTAAGGCACTAAGTTTCTAGTACTTTGTTACAGCACCGAGAGGAAATGAACACTGGTGGCATCTTTCTCCAGCAGTAGTGATTCTTCGAGTGTGGGTTACCTATTCCCCATACTGTCTTCAAAGAAGGATGGTCCCAGCCAAACCAGCCAAAGCTCTTCAGGTAAACCTGTTTCCTCCTTCCCTGCGCCAGAGTCAAGAGAATGGACAGGTGTCAGTCACCTGACAGATGGGAAGCCACGGAGGTTTGCACTCCAGTAGGACAATGCTATTGGGTCTTGTTGGCTGCTGGAAAGGGAAAGTGGCCCAGGAATGTAACTGGGACTGTTGAGAGACAGAATATTGTTTAGGAATGTGGGGAAAAGAAGCAAGCAAAAGAAGGGCCATGTGCCCGGATGAAACCATTCCTGAGAACAGTTGGAAGGTATGGTCTTACTGGCTGAGTCCTCTGCTCTGGCTGCTCCCCCAGAGGCTCTTGGTTGCAGATCTACAGGGGAAGGAAATCTCCAAGATTATGTTTTTACAGTTCTGTAGCCCAATTCTTACAGCTAGAAGCAACCTGCTCTTCCAGATGTGTAGGTGCCTCCTACGCACAAGTTGACTTCTGGACACTGGGCCAGTTCCAGTCCCAGGACCCAGCCTCACAGGACTCAGATGAACCATCCCTTCACTTCTCTCTTTGACTCCGTATAAGAGCTGGCTTCCCCACTAAATTTACAGTAACTCAGTCTCAGGGGCCCCATTTCCCATCCCTAGCCCTGAAATTTTCTCTGGGCCATCCTTGTTGATTCTGGAAGATCTCCATCACTTCAGATCCTAGAGAACAAGGATTAGAGTATAGTTTTCTTTCCTCCAATAAGTCTCTGAACTCTTTAACCAAGTTGGTTCTTGCTCTTCCCCACATAAAAAAAATCTGCTTCAAGGTGATTTTTCTGTCCCTGGAAATAACTGTAAAGTAAGTGGCAATCTCTCTCTATAAAGAGGAATGTTAAACAAATGTAATTTTTGGCAGTGCACTCTTTGGGTAAGGCACCCTTCTGTGATTGGGCTTGAATCTTAAGTTCCGCGACTTACTATGAATTCTTAAGACTAACTTTGCGCATCATCTTATCATTTATCTTTAATGACAGAAATCAAGATTTACTTATTTTTGACACAGTTTCTAGCATATTAAAATGCTCAATACATATTAGATATTTAGAAATAATACTTCTGTGAAGAATGCTGGTTGCCTCACAGTTTCCATTCTCTCTTCTTCTTTAACAGCAGAACCCTGGGAAATGTGCTTGGCTCCAAGAAGATATTTCTTAGACCCTTATGCAACCAGATATGGCCAATAAGATATAATTTAAGTGTTCTCTGAACCTTCTAAGAGGGCTTCATAAAAGAAGGGAGGGACTTGTGCCTTTTGGTGCATCTACTCTTCCTCCTTTCTTCTGTCCGAAAGGTGGATGTGATGGCGGGAGCAGACAGGAATTTTGGATCATGAAGTAATCTTCTGGATTTCTTTTATGTGAAAAAAATTAATGTCATCTTGTTTCAGCCACTTTATTTTGGGTTTCTGTACGCAGCTAAACATAATCCTAACAAAATCAGGAATAGAGAAAAAAGGAAAAGAAACATGGAGAACGGTGTGAGGAAATGGGGAAAAAGGCAAACCAAAACAGTGTTAGGATTCCAGGGGTGGTGTATTCCCCAAAGCCTTTCAGAGAACAAAATGTACAGTCTGTTCTGCCACCACATGTATTTTGGCAATGTGAATTAGCTCATACAGAGTTGGTAAATGGGGGATGATATCAGAGTAATAATGCCAAAGTTGCTTTGGTTCATACGCAATTTTTCCCAGCATGTGATCTCCAAGAAATTAGGAGCAAACTTTCTCCACAATTACAGAGCAAGCCTCAGCAATATATGAAGACATTAAGAAAGAAATCCTACAGAGGTACCTTCCTCTAGTGAAAGCAAGGGCTGGGTCAGTGATTTCAAGAACTGCTATGCATTTCCCAATGTTAAGCCATTGGGTGAAGCTATGAAGACAGATAAAGAAGTTGCAAAAATATTTCCCTCTGTGTTTAAAAAATAAAAAAATGATGAAGGCTCCTGGATCAGATTTTTAATTTTGATAAGTCTGGTCTCTAGGAAGCAAATGTTCCTGTATCTCAAAGAAGAAAGTGCAAGCCGTCAATGTCAAAGGCTGCACAGGGCAGGCTGCTAGTGGAAATGGAGCCATTTAAAAAAAAATACCTGGTTATTTTTTTTGGTGGTGCTCTTGTTATACAGTCGGGCAGAGTGGTCTGCCCCTAACCCTATTTATCCCATATGGCCCGTTACTTTTAGTGTGTGCTTTTGTAGAATGCAAAGATTTAAATGAATGCATATATGATTTTATAAAGAACTGTCTATACCTAGAAAACAATAAGAATAGCTTCAGAGCAAACCATAACTGATAAAATATTCCTCTTTTCACATCTTAACACCAATTCTTCAGTCAAGGTTGGCTTTCCAATCTGCTACCTTCCGTAATTTTACTTTCTTTTTATCATCTAGAAAAAAATCTTGAAAAATGTGAAGCCTTAAACATTTTACCTCTCATGCTTCTTTTCTCAGGAAGCTACTAAAGGATGTGTTCTTCCAAAATAAGAGACTGAATGAGGGGATTCAGGAGTCAGGGACTCAGCATAGGAGAGAATAGTGGGGTAAGGTCTAGAATGAGGGCAATGAAAGTTCCCAGAAAACAGCTCTGCCACTGACAGAAGAGCAAATTGCCCAGAAGGGATTCTGGAGGGAGGTTCCAGGGTAAATTGAACTGAAGGGATATGCTTTAGTATGTGGAAAATTAACGTCTAAAGGTATTTTACAGATCTAGTGGGGAAACCAGGAAGAATAAGGTATATGACCATAGAGAACCCATTCTAACTTGATTTGAGAAACAAGAGATATGACAGTACTTGTGGCTCCCACTATGTAGAGTAGATCACGCATCCTACATTGGCTCTTAGGATTTAAGAATAAAAACATGGATGTCATCCTGTTACTTCTTAAGAGTTCCAGTAACAACTCTGCGCTTTTAATAGGAGATTTACTTGTACTAAGCACACGGAACACTTGCTGCTTTTCTGCCAGGGGCATAGCTCAGAGGGCTGCTCAACCTCCCAAGATTCTGGTCAGGAAGCCGCATTGCTGCACCTCTCCCACAGGTGTAAAATTCTGATCATCCATGTTGCTCTTTCTGAGCATCTTTATGCAGACCTTTGGCTTCAAGTAATAACAGTACACCTATTTCTGCCAGTCTTCTATGTTCAGCCCAGATCTTGCACCTGAAAGATTCCCCTGCTCATTTCATACACCTCTTTAACAGACGTTTGGTTTGTTGTGATGAAGGCCTCCCTTGCAGAGGGTGGGCTTTCACAGAGTCAATCACCGGAGGAGGGACTAATCCCTAGAGAGGAAACTAGACCTCCTAAAATACGTGCAGGGAGAGATAAGGAAATCCCGTCTCTTTCTGGCTTTGTTTTGCTGCCTTTAACTGCACAGACAATCTGCTTCTTTCCTAGCCGCTTTGAATCATTTCATTACGTAATCTTTTTGAAGTTATTTTCAGCGACAACAAGGAATCCAAACTTAAGTTAAAAATGTAACCATTGGAGGGGCTGGCCCAGTGGTGCAGCAGTGGTTAAGTTCACATGTTCTGCTTTGGCGGCCCGAGGTTCACTGGTTCCGATCCCAGGTGCAGACCTATACACTGCTTGGCAATCCATGCTGTGGCAGATGTCCCACATAAAATAGAGGAAGATGGGCATGGATGTTAGCTCAGGGCCAGTCTTCCTGAGCAAAAAGAGGAGGATTGGCGACATGAGGGCTATGAATGCACATAACGCAAGAGATGACAGTCTGTTCAAACAGTACTTGTTGAGCATGGCTAAAGGGGACATATGAGCAGGTCAAGAAAACTGTCTCAACTTTCTCTTTAGCCTGGTAGCTGAAATATTCTACTGACCTTGATTATTAGGGAAATCTTAAGTTCTGAGTTGTGAAAATGTGAAAAACAATGTGGATCCTAGAAACAGGAAAATATGGCAGTTCTACAATTCCAGAAAACTTTTCTGTTCTTTGGGCATTGTGCCAGGCATCAAGGACTGTTTAAAGCATAGCCCCAGCCCTCAGGAATTTTCTATAAGATGAAGTAACGATTAATACAGAAGAAACAACAGGGAAGAAAAGTGAAGAAAAGACCACTTCTGATTACATGTAAAATTATATGGTAAGGACCATAACAAGAGCTGAAGGAAGAGGGTAAGATACAAAGGTCATATTAATACAATTGTCTAATTATCCACACACAAGAAACTAAAAGAATGAAGGAAACTATCATAGTTTTCCGTATGAATACAGTTCAGAAATTACGCATTTTCCTGGCTGTGTAAATACAACGAATACGGTTGATTCTGAACATCTGGAACATTTTTGGCCACGTGTAACTAGGAACAGAGCATTTGGCATCCTTTTTAAGGGTGTGTGTATCCACAACTTAGGGAGGAATCCCAAATAGAATTCCACAGTCAAAAGCAAATACAATTTTTAACATTCAGAAAGAGTTCTGCCCTTTGTGGTGGAGAAACACGAGCCAACAAATGATGAAACCCAGGGCAACCCAAAAATCAATGTGGCACATCTCCTGTGGAATGTGGATGTATTCAGAGACATCAGTGATTTTTACCTTCTTAACAGAACCCAGATGCTCTTAAATATTTCAGATGTTATTAAAAATTAAACTGAATATAAGTGGCCACAAAATATTGTACTTAGTGTTCCTATAACAATTGTTTTGAACACGATGTAGAGAGAGCTGTTTCCTTTTACCAACACGGCTATTTCAAATCTACTATAGTAAATTCTTATACATTACTGATCACCTCTTTATATTTTCTGTAATAGGAAACCCGTACCAAGTAGGCTAACATATACTTAAATTTCTCTCCTTGTAAGTATTTTTCATCATGGCCAGTGCAAAAAGGTAAACAAATAGAACCTTGAAACCGAACAAATGACCCAATTGACAATTGAAACTCCCTCTTTCTTTTTCTTTTTCTAAGCCAAAAGTCACTTTACCTTTGCTTAAAAATTTTTTGGTAGCTCCACAAAGTAGAAATATTCGTTCCAGGAACGTCAGCCGAGGAGTGTCTTAAGTGGCAGCTTCACTGTTCAACAAAACTTTGTTCATAATCTTGCTGCTATAAAACCTAAGGAGAGAAATGTGCCCCAAAATGAAGGCTAACATTATAAGGAGTCTAGGGCAGTCTGGTTTGTCATGTGGCTGAGATTTTAAAAGGAAGAGGAAGTTACATAATTCGATAGAGCAAGTGACCTGCTAGAGATGGACTGTTTTTGTCTTTATGCTGAGGTTAAATCTCTAGAATAACAACAATGCTATTTATGATAGTCCTAGCTATTATTACTCTTTCAGCAACCTTAAAAAGACAAAATCATCAGTGCTGAAAATTGAATAAAAATGTATTGTAATAATTCTCATCTTTCCTCTTATCCGTAAGCAACATTATAAACCAGGAAGAGATCTAAGAGACATCCTTTTAAATAAGAGCGCTGTCCTTTAGGCATGGCATAGAATACTAAAGAGATTTTAAGATGCAGTAATATCTTTGGTTAGTCATACCCTAGCATGGTAATTGTTGGAGTATATTCATACCCGTGGATCTATTTTCGTATCAGACCACTGAAAGTCCTAAAGAAAGTAACGTGTTCTGGAAAATAACTACATTAGTGTCTGCAGCTAACCTATGATCATGGTTTGGGGTAAATTAATGATATGTTGATCTTATTACGTCTACATAAATACTATTCGAAGATGAGTCACGTAGAGTGATATGATTACATTTCTTTTCTTGTTCAATTTGCCTCATTTTTTTTCACTGCTTGGAATTTTAATTTCGTATCATTAACTCACCTCCCCACTCTCAGAAGCAAGAATCCCTTACTACGTTCAAATATATTACTTTTCTTGGGGACATTCCTCCTAGAGCCCTCTATCATCCAGTTTCAACTGGGTCTCCTGCATGGTTGTCTTCCCAGGAGCCCCTTCAACATCATCCTTCAACTTTTTGCTGCTCTCTTATGCTGAAGCCTCTGTGCTGTGAGAACCTTCTCACCCTCTTTTCCTTTTTCTTGTTGTATTCTTATTTTTGTGCAGCAAATACACATTTACTTTGTCATTTACTTCCTGACATAGGGAGCATGAGAGAGAAACTTTTCGATTCCTTGTATATATAAAAATGTCTTCATTTCTATTACACTTGAATGATATTGTTTGGCTTAGTATAGAGTTCTAGGTTAGAAATCACTTTCCCTTATAATTTTGAAGGCATTGCTTCATTGTCCCCTAGCTTCAAGCGTTTCCAATCCATTCAGATTCTCAATCAAGGGTATATGACCTGCTTCTACCTGAGAACTTTTAGGATCTTCTCTAACGTTCTAAAATTTCACAATGCTGGCCTATGGTATAAGTCTTTCTTAAAATGAATTGTTCTGGATACTCAGTGGGTCCTATTAACCTGGAGATGTCTGTGCCTCAGTTCTAGTACTGTTCTTGCATTAGTTGTTTGAAAATTTCCTCCTCTTTATTTTCTCTTTCTGGAACTTCTACTATTTGGAGGTTGGACTTCCTGGATCAAGCCTTGATCTTATTATTTCTCTTCTGTTTACTGTCTTTTTGAAATTTTAATTCTCCTTTCTGGAAGATATCATTGACTTTATCTTTTAAACTTTCTAAAAAGTTTTTATGCTTTTGTCATTATACTTTTTAATTTCAAAGATGTCATTTTTAAAGCATAACATTTTGAATATCCCTTAAAAATATTATCCTGTTCTTCTCTTATGAATGCAATAACTTATCTCTTTGAAAAAGATTAATGCTAGATTTTTAATATTTTTTGTCATTGTTTCTTCCTATTTCCCTTTTATCCTGTTTGTTTCTTCATAATAGAGGCTTCTTCAAATTTTGGGGAATCTTTGGGTACCAGCTCATTTTTAAGAGGGGACTAACAACAAAGATGGGCATGTTAACTGGGAGACATTTTTATAGTGCGATTAGGTCAACTGTCAGTATGTTAGGTCTTTTCCCTTGAGTTTCTCCAGAGAGGTACCTTTCAATCTACTGCCTGCATGGAGGCAGGGAATGGCAACAAGCCTGAACATGAGCATCCTTGAAACCAATGGACAGATGGAAAAAAAAGGGACCAGGTGTTTCACTATTCGGTATATGGATTTTCACTTACCCTCCCTTCGTTCACTAGAGAGTAAATCTTCAGTTTCCTGCAGACACAGGTGATGGACACATCAGGGTGATTCTGCAGATTAAGATGTTGACAGGGCTGGCTCCTTTTGAAGTCTCCAGGGGAGAATTTGTTCCTTATCTTTTCCAACTTCCAGAGGCTGCTGGCATCCTTTGGCCTATGGCCACATCATTTCAAATTCTGCTTTCTTCCTCACGTCTTCTACTACCAACTTTCATTCTCTAGCTTCTCTCTCTCTCAATCTCCCCATCTCAAAATACTTAACCTAGTCATATCTGCGAAGTCCTTTTTACTATATAAGGTAACAGGTTTACAAGTTTTGGGGATCAGGACATGAGCATCTTTGGAGGAACATTACTGAGCCTACCACAACTGATAACTCACATGCCATTTCAAACTTAATAAATCCCAAAACATTCTTCTAATCTTCCCACTTCCTATTTCTTTCATCTTAGTGTACCCTACCTTAGCAAATGTGCCAACATCCAGCTCCTCACTCATGCCAGAACCTAGTAATTACCTTAGGTACCTCCCTGTTTTTAGTTCACTTCACCAACTACTAAGCCTCCTTGAATCTTTATTCTAATATCGTTTTGATTTCTCTGATTTTCTCTGTCTCCACCGTAACTGACACATCAGGATGACTGTAGTAGTCTCCTAGTGTGTCTCTGCACATCCCACACTTATCCACACATACAATCCATCCTCCAAGCAGTAACCATAGTAATTCTTTTACGATGCCAATCTAATCATGTTACTCCTCAGTAGCATCTGTACAGCCCTGCCTACTTCTCCAGCTTTATTTTAAATCATTCCTTCTCTTACTATTGTGTTCTTCCCAAGGTGGCCTTTTAGCTCCTGAAATGCATCAAGCTTCAATTCAACTGCAATGCTCTTGAGTTTGCTATTCTCTTTGCCTGAAACACTTTTCCTCCATTTTTGTCACTTGGCTAATTCTTACTCTTCAGCTTAAAAGCCCCATCTTCAAGGATGCCTTCCTTGAACTCCTAGACTAATTTTGGTTCCCTTGTAATATCTTTCCATAGTCCCCTGAGCTATTTCTTCAAATATCCATCACAACTCTATTTGTGTAATTACTATATTTTTAATTAATAGATTTTATTTTTTTGGAACGGTTTTAGGTTTACAGAAAAATTGAGCAAACAGTTCAGCGAGTTCTCATGTACTTCCTTCTCCTCAAACACAGATCAAGATGTTTACCCTATTATTAACATCTTGTATTAGTAGTGTACATTTGTTACAGTTGATGAACCAACATTGATACATTATTATTAACTAAAGTCCATAATCTACATCAGGGGTCACTCCTGGTGTGGTACAGTGTGTTCCATTCCATCAACAATTCTTTGACACCAGCTAGGTATCCTACAATTTAATTTAACTCCAGCACTAACTACCTAGAGGCAGTATCAGATTCCACAAGTTAAAAGATGAGATCTCTAACAAGACTGCCCCCACTTCAGACTGGAGCTGCAAATGGGGTTCTCATGATATCTGCCCTTCTGTCCAGCTTGGCTACAAATTCAGTGATTTCCATAATCTGCCTTCAATTTTGATAATTAGCTAGAATGACTCACAGAACTCACTGAAAACACTATACTTACAATTAAAGATCACAGTTTTATTATAAAAGATTAAAATGAACAGCCAGATGACAAGTTACATAGGGCAAGATCTGAAAGAGTCTCAAGTGAAGGAGCCTCTGTCCCCATGGAGCTGGGGGTGCATCACTCTCCTGGGACATTGATATACTCACCAACCAGAAAGTTCCATCAAGCCCTGGTGGTCAGAGTTTTTACTTGGGGTTTCATTACACACGCACAATTGATTAAAATATTGGTCCCCTGTGTGAATTCAGTCTCCAGGGCCCTCTCCTCCCTGCAGGTCGGGGACTGGATCTGAAAGTACCGACCATCTAAAGATGCTTGATCTTTCTGGTGACCAGCCTCCATCATGAAGAAGCTATTTAGAGCCCCTTCTTACGCCAGCTCCAGCCAGGAGCCACCTCCTTAGCATAACGAGGACACACCTATCACTCATGAAATTCCAAGGGTTTCTGAAGCTCTGATTCAGGAATGGGGACAAAGACTAAATATATAAACAAAATTATACCACAAACTGTCCTGTGGCTTTTGACAAACGCATAACGTCAGATATCTACCATTATAGTATCATACAGAATAGCTTCACCATCCAAAAAAAATCCCCTGCGCTTCCCTTCCTTATTCTTCCCCATATTCCCCAAACTCCTGGCAACCACTGATCTTTCTACTGCATCTATAATTTGACTTTTTTCAGAAGGTAATAGTTGGAATCATACAGCGTGTAGCCTTTTCAGGCTGGCTTCTTTCACATAGCAATATGCATTTAAGGCTCCTCTATGTCCTTGCACGGCTTGATAGCTCATTTATTTAGTTTATTTATTTACCTATTTATTAGTTTTGGGCTTTTGGGGTTAATTCTTTAGGATTTTCTACACAATCACACCATCCACAAACAAAAGCAGATTTATTTCTTCCTTCCCAATCGTGCAATTATTTTTAACTGTCTATTTTATCAGCTAGACCACAAACTCTCTGAGAGCCAAGTTTTCATTTTATTTACTTGTCCTCTCTTTTATGTTCAGATTTTTATTAGTTTTACCATAAACTATTGTGGCACCAAATTTAGCTAGAAATAAAATGCTCCTAAGTTAATGTTATTTGGTCAAGTACTGTCTGTTACTCCATGGTAACTACAGTAAGCTTAGGTAACAGGTAAACTGTGCCTCAGTGTCTTTGTATGCTAATGAGAACATTTTATCCAGCTAATAGATTTATGTAAGAACCAAATAAGACTATATACATCAGCTTCTTGGGACAGTGCCTGTAACAGAGCCCTCAAAAAGTATAGATTTTTAGTTTTTGAATTAGGATACAGCTACCACTTTTGTGCAGTACCACACATAAGCTTCAACAGCCAAAGGAACTTGAGCACAGATGGACAAAGAGTAACAAAAGCCAAAGAAAAAAGTTGTCACACAAAGAGGGCAAGAGTCGAGAAGCGTTAGTGGAGGAATGTTTCTGAGTCTGTCGGTGGAGCAGTAAAGCGAGAAGGTAGTGAAGAGGAGGACCGGAGTGGTGAAGTCCAAGGTTGGCGAGGAAACCTCCAAAGGACAGGTTCTCAGGACTCTGTATCGGAGGTGATGGGAACCAAGTGACCAAGAGCGCAAACCGACAGAGCAGTGAGCGGGCGGCACGGGACCCCCGGGCACGGACGGTGGGCAGGGGGAGAAGGTACTGAGCACCACGCGGCGCCAGCGTGGGCGGCTCTACGTCGCCCCATCCCGGGGACAGCAGGAGGGGGCCCACAAGCGCCCTCTCACCCAGCTCCCTTCGGCCCCGTTACCTTGGGGACCGGGTCACCTGACCGGGCGCCGTGCGCCTGCGCGGGCCGAAGGCGGGGGCGGTGCCGTGACGCGCTCGCGGGCGGGCCTTGGGCGCGCGCCGCTCTCCTCCCCTCGGGTCTCGGAAGTCCGTGCCAGCGACCGAGGCGACCGTGAGCGGATCCCAGCGGCCTAGGTGAGCAGCTGTGCGGGAAAGAGGGACGCACAGTCGCGGGGCAGGGCGCGGGGACGAGGGGCGGAGGCGTGGGGGCCCCGGGCCACTGAGCCGAGAGCGTCTCGCTGGCAGCGCTTTCGGGAGGCAACGGCGACGACGCCCTCGCCTCGGTGGGCTCCGGCCCCGCCTGCCCGGGCGAAAGTTGGCGCGAGCGGCGCGCGCTGCTGCCCGCGACCCGCCGCCTGCCAGGGCCCCCGGCGCGGGGACGGAGCTTCGAGAGCCGGTCCGGGCGCGCGGCCACCCCCGCCGCCGCTCTGCGGCTTGTTCCCGTTCCGGTCCCTGCCGCCGCTTTGTGTTGCCCTGGGACAAGCTCCGCAGAGACCGGTGGCCAAGGACCGCAGGCTGCGGTGCTGCCCCGGCGCCGCCTCCCGGGGCTCCACCTACTCACCTTCCTGCGCGGCTCGGGCGGAATGTCGCGGAGCCGGGAGGAAGGAGGTGTTTGCTGAGTGGGCGAAGCTCTGACTTTCTGGAAGGGGATGGATGAGAGGTGGTTCGCTGTGCGCTTACTTCTGGAGAAATTGGAGGAAAGGGGGAAAGGTTTCCAGCAAGGGGTGTGTGCAGAGGAAATATCCCTTGAGATCTAGTGACTCAGAGCTTTCATTTCAGGATTTGCTAGCAATGATGGGAAAGTGAAAGCATGTGGATGTGAAAAGTTTTTCTTTTCACCAAAGTGGAATTAGAAAATCATGGAGTCTTCTAATGTGCCAACTTTTGAAAGGAATTTCTAGGTTTATCTAGTCTGTATCTATTATCTGCATACACGTTTACTGCTCGCTCTTCGAGTATGTAAATACTTTTCTTAGAAAGCACATTTAGTTTACCAAACTCTTAATGTCTACTTACTTCAAAGAAAAAATTGATTAAAAAGGAAATTACATTGAAAAACGGCTGAAGGCTGTTAGTTTTATCGCAAATACATGTAAGTGATTAGTTCGAACTCAAATTTGTCTAGTGTTTAGATTTTCTACTTGAGCTTGAGGACAAACAGTAAAAAATGTGTTTTTTTCCCCCATTTTCTCTGTTACCAACTTAGTTCTAAAACTTTTGTACTTTAAATGGTACAGAAATATTATAGATCCGCAGAATAAAAATAAGGAAGTGGAATGTCTCTTAAAAGGTTCAGGAAATAGTCACTCCATTGTAATCCAAATTTAACTTTGACGACGTTAAACGTTTTAGTTATGTTTGTACATTTTAAGAGAGGATTTAAAAATCATGACCAAAAGAGGAAGAATTTATTAATAGTTGGCAGTTGAATGTACTAGTTGATAAAACAGTTCATTAAATTGAGAATGAGTCAACTCTTTTTTTCCTGTTTTGCCAGATTTCGGTCCTCCTTTTAGGTAGTGTATGCCAAGAGTTTCTTACGAGAGTCCTCCCAATACTTCCTGTATCTAGTAATAGTTACATTAGCATTTATTAGTTTCTTTCCAAGTGCTGTGAACATTTTTTGTGCGTTTGTTAGTTTTCGAGGAGGTAAGCAGTACTATGGCTCAAAGTTTAAGCAATAAGAAAAGTATACAGTATAAAGTCGTTTTCCCTCTTGCTCCTCCAGTTAACCATATTCCCTTCCTATGGGAACCAACCAGTTTACGTTTCTTGGTGTCCATCCAGGGATATTTCATACCTATACAAACGTATAAATATATTTCCCCCTTCCTGTTTAAAATTTTATTGTGGTAAAATACACATAACATAAAATTTACCATCTTAACCATTTTTAAGTGTACAGTTTAGAGGTATTAAATACATGGACATTGTTGTGTAACCGTCACCACCATGCATCCCCATAACTCTTTTCATCTTATGAAATTGAAACTCCATATCCGTTAGACAATAACTCCCCATTCTCTGCTCCCCCCAGCCCCTGGCAACTACCATTATTGTTTGTGTCTTTATGATTTTGATGACTCTAAGTACCTTGTAAGTGGCATCATACAGTGTTTGTGTTTTGTAATTTGCTTATTTCACTTAGCATAATGTCCTCAAGGTTCATCCATGTTGTAGTGTATTGCAGAATTTCCTTCCATTTTAAGGCTGAGCAATATTCCATTGTCAGTATATGCCACGTTTTGCTTATGCATCATTTATCTGTCGGTGGACGCTTGAGTTGCTCCCATGTTTGAGCTATTGTGAATAATGCTACTGTGAACATGGGTGTACAAGTATCTCTTCACACCCTGATTTCAGTTTTTTTGAGTATATACCCAGAAGTGGAATTGCTGGACATGATAATTCTATTTTTAACTTTTTGAAGAACCACCATACTGTTTTCTATAGTGGCTGCACCATTTTACATTCCCACCAACAGTGCACAAGGGTTCCAGTTTCTCAACATCTTCACCAACACTTGCTTTATTTTTTTTCTTTGATAGTAGTGTTCTAATGGGTGTGGGGTGGTATCTTGCAGTTTTGATTTGCATTTCCATCATGGTTAATAACTTTAAGCATCTTTTCATGTGCTTATTAGCCATTCCTGTATCTTCTTTGGTGAAATGTCTATTTAAGTCCTTTGCTAATTTTGTTTTTTTGTTGTTGTTCTTGAGTTTTAAGAAGTGTCTAAATATTCTGGGTATTAATTCCTTATCAGATATGTGATTTGCAAATATTTTCTCCCATTCTGTGGGTTGCCTTTTCACTCTGTTGGTAGTGTATTTGATACACAAAATTTTAAAATTTTCATGAAGTCCAACATGTCTGTTTTTCTTTTGTTACCTGTGCCTTTGCTATATCCAGGAAATCATTGCCAAATCCAACATTGTGAATCCTTATGTTTTCTTCTAAGAGTTTTATTGTTTTAGGTCTTACGTTTAGGTCCTTGATTCATTTTGAGTTAATTTTTATGTATGGTGTTAGGTGAGGGTCCACCTTCGTTCTTTTGCTTGTGGATGTCTGATTTTCCTAGCACCATTTTTTGAAAAGACTGTTTTTCCTCGTTGATTAGTCTTGGCAACCTTGCCGGAAATCATTTGACCATATATGTGAGGATTTATTTCTATGCTTTCTGTTATATTCCATTGGTTTATACACTCTTATGCCAGTATCATACTATTTTGATTACTGTAGCTTTATAATAAGTTTCGAAATCAGGAAATGTGAGTGCTCCAGTTTTGTTCTTTTTCAAGTTGTTTTGGGTATTCGGGGTCCCTTGGGATTTCACATGAATTTTAGGATGGGTTTTTCTATTTCTGAAAAAATATCATTGGGATTTGATGGGGATTGCATTGAATCCGTAGATCACTTTGGACATTTAAACAGTATTAAGTCTAAAAACCCTTGAACGTGGGATGTGCTTCTATTTATTTACGTCTTTAATTTCTTTCAGTGATGTTTGGTAGTTTTCATTGTACAAATCTTTTGTCTCCTTGATAATGTTAATTCCTAAGTATTTTATTCTTTTTGATGCTGTTGGAAGTGGGAATTTTTTTATAATTTCTTTTTGAGATTGTTCATTGTTCCTGTATAGAATGTAACCGATTTTTTTGTATTGACTGTATCCTGCTACATTCCTGAATTTGTTTATTGGTTCTAATAACTTTTTTGTGGAGATTTTAGGGTTTTCTTAACCGTAAACATAGAAGATCGTATCATCTGCAAACAGAGGTAATTTTACTTCTTTTTCGGTTTAGATGCCTTTTATTTCTCTTTCTTCCCGAATTACTCTGGCTAGAACTTCCACTACTCTGCTCAATAGAAGTCATGAAAGCAGGCATGCTTGCTTTTTTCCTGACTTAAGTGGAAAAGCATTCAGTCTTTTGTCATTGAGTATGATGTTTGCTGTGGATTTTTCATGTATGGCTTTTATGTGGAAGTAATTTCTCTCTGTTATTATTTTGTTGGGTGTTTTTATCATAAACGGGTGTTGAGTTTTGTCAAATGCTTTTTTGGCGTCAGTTGAGATGATCATGTGTTTTTTTTTCCCGTCATTTTGTTGATGTCACACATAACATTGGTCAGTTTCTGTATGTTGAACCATCCTTGTATTCCAGGAATAAATCTCACGTGTTAAAAGGTATGTAATCTTTTTAATATGCTGTTGAATTCTGATGCTATTATTTTTTGGAGGATTTTGCATCAGCGTTCATAAGGGATCTTGGTCTATAGTCTTCTTTCTTATAGGATCTTTGTCTGACTTTGGTATCAGAGTAAAGCTGTCCTCATAGAATGAGTTAAGAAGTGTTCCCTCTTCAGTTTTTTGCAGAGTTTCGAGAAGAGTTGGTATTAATTCTTTTTTCAAATGTTTAGTAGAATTCACCAATGAAGCCTTCAAGTCTGGGGCTTTTCTTTGTTGGGAGATTTTTGGTTACTTATTCTATCTCCTTACTAGTTATAAATCTGTTCAGATTTTTTATTTTTTCATGATTTGAGTCTTGGTAGGTTTTGTGTTTCTAGGAATTGTCCATTTTATCTAGATATCCAAGTTTTTGATGTACAGTTGTTCATAGTACTCTTTTAGAAACGTTTTTGTGTAAAAATCAGTGGTAATGTTCCCATTTTCATTTCTGATTTTAGTATTTTGAGTTTTCTCTTTTTATTTCTTAGTCCATCTAGCTAAAGGTGTGTCAATTTTGTTGATCTTTTCGAAACCAACTTTTAGTTTCTTTGATTTTATCTATTTTTTCTGTTCTGTGTTTCATTTGTCTGTTCTGATCTTTGTTAGTTCCTTACTTCTGCTAGTTTGGGTTTAGTTTGTACTTCTTTTTCTACTTCCTTAAGTTCCCTGCTTCCTTTCACCACAAATGTTAGCATACTTTATATACTGCTCTAACTCCTACTTTGTTTTTTCAGTTAATGATAATTTGAATATTTCAATGTTAGTGTATATCAAACTTCTTCCTTTGTTTCAAGTCTTTTGCTATTACAGTCAATGCTTTAGTGTGTAAATGCTTAGATATGTCACTTTGTAATGTGCAAGTAAATTTGTAGGCTAAAGACCTGAAGTGGTATTGCTGGGCTGGAGGATATCTGCATTTATAATTTTGGTAGATATTGCGAACTCACTATCTATGGAAATTGTACAAGTTTACACTTCCACTAGTGATGTACGAGTGTTTCTCAGAGCCTAACAGAGAGTGTTGTCAAAATTTGGATTTTTGCCAGTCCAATAGGGGAGAAATGGAATGTTATGGGTAAAAAGAAAGTAATCTACCTAGAGCAGACTTTATATGACCATGTTTCTCAATTGCTTATCATCAGAATCTCCCTGGATATTTATTAAAGAGAAGAGTTCCTAAGTCCTTCAGTGAAATCTGTGTCAGCCTGGGAAACTATTTTTAGCTAGTGCTCAGGTAATTCTGATCTGATGATTAGCTAAGTTTGAGAATCGTTGCTTGGAAGACTGTTGAGGACTTGTATTCCTTGACACCTATATGAACCATCTGGAATGCTTATTAATCCTCAGTATATTAGAAAACATGGCCATCACCATTTACCACATGGGTCCAAGGGACATTTTTTGTTTGGTTTTTATTTTTTGTATTTTAGGTTATTTTATGAATAATTTGCAGAAGTGAAAATAAAGGGATAGTGAAACACGCTTTTACTAGAAACACAATTTTAATAACTTGAACATAAGAAACCTACATTTTTATTCTAAATTTTCCTGGTTTTGTAGGTATGGATAGGTGAAATGGGTAACATATTTGAGTATAACTAATTGCTCATCAACTGTCTTGCATGAAGTTGGAAGATATCCATCTTCTAAATATAGTTCCAGATTTCCAATATGTTCTAGCTTATTGTTTCTTTTGTTTTTTTTCCATGCACTTGTTTGTCAAAACACGATACTGATTCTGGATTTCAAATACATCTCTAGTAGGTTCTGTTGTTACAGTCTGGTAATTTTTGTACTTGCATTGGCTTATGACTTTATTGAGAGGATGACCGTCGTCTTTGTTGTATATGTGCAGAGAATTTTCATTTATACTTTTATAAACACCAGTTAGAATAAACAGTGTAATGAGTTTTTAAAAACTTGTCTACATTACTGTTTCCTTCCAATTACTTTTATTTAAGCACCTGCCTTCATTTGGCCACTTAGAAACCATGTCAAGCACATCTTGGTGTACAAAAGAAGATGGTAATATCTTTTTAAAAAAACAGGATCCAGGAACCTGTTTCAATATATTGCATGATAAAGTCCTTCCTTCTGAATGACTGACTGAATGAAAAAAATCATATTCCTTTTATTAGTTAGTAGTATATTGTTTACTCGCTGATTGTTAAGTTCGATAGCTTTAGGATATCGTGAAAATTTATAGTCTGAGATTTGCTTATATGATCAGCGTCCTTATTATCGTGAGTCTAGAGTACAGCTACTTTTGCATTTATCTTCTCATTTGTCTGATAACTGTCTTCCTCCTTTGGTTTTCTTCTCTCTGCCATCATAGGTAAAAAATGAAAAATTCCAAATTTCCTATTGTGTTTGATGAATACATTTTAGAAAAAAGGCTACAAAGATGATGTCTCCAGACTTTATACATTCGTGAAAGAGGGTGCAGTACTTTGGGCAGTACAAATTGAAGGATGACATAATGTGATGATTTATTTCACTATTGCATCATCATTCCAGGTGATTTTATTTTTGTGTTCCTGTTGCCATTTTAGATTTTTTAGCATAGTTGAGAATAACTGATGAGTAATGATGAAATAATTCCTAGATAAAATAGCAAAAAAGTTTCAAGTTATAGGAAAAGTAAGCTCACTAAGATCCCATAATGGATCTTAGATTTATAAAAGGGTCAGTTGAACCCTTATGGTATTTGTAAGATAGAATGATTTTACTCTAAAGATTTTTCTTCCTTTCTTTTCTTTGGAAGATTTCTAAGAAAGAATACAAGTCATGAAGTAGAACTGCTGAGAAAAGAAACTCAAAAACTAAAATTGAGTCCATTAGACCCTGTTGGTATACAAAGGATTAAACGGCTGATTTCTGGATCCTACTTCAGACTCACTGTTTCAATTTCTGGGGCTAGAACTCAAGAATCTATGTTATTAACAAGATTTCTAGATTATTCTTATGGACTTTAAACTTGAAGAAACACTGTTTTAGAACCTTAAGATGGTTTTTACTTTGCTACCATATGCTTGTACTTTAGGTTACTGCCCTGATGTGTGTTTTAGTTCTTTCTTGTATTCATTAAAAAGGTTCTGTACCATTTTTCACTTTACAACAATTGAAGCTAGTTTGAGTACTCCTATGTTTAAGTAAGGGGATAGTTCGATATGGTGTATTCTTATGGAAATTACTTACGAGACTAGGATGTTCAAGCCCTTTGCTGTTGAAGTGTTACAAGAATATAGCTTGTAGTAGGAGATATTTAAAGGACAAATGTGTCCTAAATCTTTTGCTTTATAGAAAAGATACCTTGTTGATTTACTATGTGTATGTCAAGCTGAGACCCTGGAAATCAATTTACATTGGTGGTAGAGCTGGGACTTGGACTTGGGTTTTTAAAATTTTTGTACTATACTTTCTACTTAATTTTTTTTTCATTTTTAAAATTCAGATGTAGTTGACATGTAACATCATATTAGTTTCAGGTGTACGACAAAATAATTAGATATTTGTATTTAATGTGAAAGGATGGCCATAGTAAATCTAGTTAATAACCATCACTGCACGTAGTTACAGTTTTTTTTCTTGTGATGAGAACTTAAGATTTACTCTCAGCAACTTTCAAATATACAATACAGTATTACTAACTGTAGTCATGCTGTACATTACAGCCCCAGGATTTGTTTATCTTGTAACTGGAAGTTGGTACCTTTTGACCTCCTTCATGCATTTCTCCATCCCCTGCCCTGCCTCTGGCTCTCACCAATGTGTTGTCTGTGTCTGTGAGGTTTTTTTTGTTGTTATTTAGAGCCCGCATGTGAGATAATGTGGTATTTCACTTAACACGAAGCCTTCAAGGTCCATCCATGTTGTCGCAAATGGCAAGATTTCCATCTTTTTTATAGCTGCATGATATTCCAGTGTGTGTGCGTGTGCACTTGTGCGTGTGTGTGTATTACATTTGTTTAGCTGTTCATCCATCAATGGACACTTAGGTTGCTTTGATGTCTTGGCTATTGTAACTAATCCTGCAGTGAACATGAAGGTGCAGGTATCTTTTCAGTTTAGTGTTTTTGTTTCCTTCAGATAAATACCCAGAAATGGAATTGCTGGATCATATGGTAGTTGTATTTTTAATCTTTTGTGGAACCTCCATACTCTTTTCTATAGTGGCTGCACCAATTTACATTCCCACCAATGGTGCACAGGGGTTTCCTTTTCTCCACATTCTCATCAACATTTCTTGTGGTTTGTTTTTTTTTCTTTTTTTGCTGGGAAAGATTTGCCCTGAGCTAACATCTGCTGCCAATCTTTCTCTTTTCTTTTTCCTCCCCAAAGCCCCAGCAGATAGTTGTATATTCCAGTTGTAAGTCCCTCTAGTTCTTGCATGTGAGCTGCTGTGACAGCATGGACACTGACAGACAAGTGGTGTGGTTCTGTGCATGGGAACCAAACCTGGGCTGTCGGAGTGGAACACACTGAACTTTAACCATAGGCTCTCAGGGCTGGCTCATATTTTTTGTCTTTTTGATAATAGTCATTCTAACAGATGTGAGGTGATATCTCATTATGGTTTTGATTTGCATTTCCCTGATGACTAATGATGTTAAGCAGCTTTTCATGTACCTGTTGGCCATTTGTATGTCTTCTTTGGGAAAATGTCTATTCAGATTCTCAACCCATTTTTTAATTGGGTTTTTTGGGGTTTTTTGCTGTTGCATTGTATAAGTTCTGTTTTATTTGGTTATTAACCCTTTATCAGATGTATGGTTGGCAAATATTTTCTCCTGTTCCTTAGGTTGAGTTTTCAATGTATTAATTGTTTGCTGTGCAGAATCTTTTTAGTTTGATATAGTCTTAGTTTTTTATTTTGCTTTTGTTGCCTTTGCTTTTGGTGTTAAATCCAAAAAGTCATCGCCAAGACCAGTGTCTGCGAGCTTACTCCCTATGTTTTCTTCTAGGAGTTTTATGATTTCAGGTTTTACCTTCAAGTCTATCATCCGTTTTGAGTTGATGATTGTGTATGGTGTAACATAGTGGTCCACTTTCATTCTTTTGCATGTGTCTGTCCAGTTTTTCCAGCACCACTTGTTGAATAGACTGTCCTTTCCCTATTGTATATTCTTGACTCCTTTGTCATAAATTAATTGACCATAAATACATGGGTTAATTTCCAAGTATTCTATTCCATTGGTCTGTGTGTCTGTTTTTAATGCCGGTACCATACAGTTTTGATTACTGTAGCTTTGTAATGTAGTTTGAAATCTGGAAGTGTGATGCCTCCAGCTTTGTTCTTCTTTCTCAAGATTACTTTGGCTGTTCAGGGTCTTTTGTGTTTCCCTACAAATTTTAGGATTGTTTGTTCTATTTCTGTGAAAATTGCCTTAAATCTATAGATTGATTTTGGTAGTAAGGACATTTTAGTAATATTAATTCTTCCAGTCCATGAGCACAGAATATCTTTCCATTTATCTGTATCGTGTTCAGTTTGTTTCATCAACGTCTTATGGTTTCAGTGTACATACTTTCACCACCTCGGTTAAATTTCTTTGTAGATATTTTATTCTTTTTGATCCAATTGTAAGTGAGATTGTTTCCTTAATTTCTCTTTCTAATGGTTTATTAGCATATGGAACTGAAACTGATTTTTCAACATTGATATTTTTATCCTGTAGCTGTACTTAATTTATTAGATCTGACAGTTTTTTGGTGGAGTCTTTAGACTTTTCTATATATGATATCATGTTCCCCCCAAATAGAGTTTTACTGCTTCCTTTTCAATTTGAATGCCTTTTATTTCTTTTTTCCTTGCCTAATTGCTCTGGCTAGGACTTTCAATACTATGTTGAATAAAAGTGGAGAGAGTGGGTATCTTGTCTCTACATTTTTACTCCCCCTCCCCTACATTTTATGTTTTTGATCTCACAATTTACATCTTTTTATCTTGTGTATCCCTTAACAAATCAATGTAGTTATAGTTATTTTTATTTTTGTCTTTTAACCTTCATACTAGCTTTATAAGTGTTAATCCATCACCTTTACAACGTTAGATTTTTCTGAATTTTAGTATGTATTTACATTTACCAGTGAGATTTATATTTCCTTATGTTTCCCTGTTACTAATTAGCACCTTTTTGATTCAGCTTAAACAAGTCTTCTTAACGTTTTTGTAGGGCTCGTCTAGTGGTGATGAACTTCATTAGCTTTTGCTTGTCTGGAAAACTGTTTCCTTCAATTCTGAAGGACAGCTTTGCCAGTTAGAGTATTCTCGGTGGCAGCTTTTTGCTTTCAGCACTTTGACTATATCATGCCACTCCCTTCTGGCCTGCAAAGTTTCTGCTGAAAAATTTGCTCATAGTCTATGGGAATTTTCTTGTACATAACAAGTTGTTTTTCCTCTGCTGGTTTTTAAGATTCTCTTCTTATCTGTAATTTTTGACATTTTTGTTATAATATGTCTTGATGTGGCTCTTTTTGTGTTCATCTTGTTTGCAACTCCCTGGGCTTTCTGGATCTGGATGTCTATTTCCTTCCTCAGGTAAGGGAAGTTGTCAGCCATTATTTTTTGAAGTTTCCTATCCCTTTCTCTTTTCTCCTTCTGAGACCCTTATAATGTGAACCTTGTTCTTCTTGATGTTGTCTCATAAGTCCCTTAAACTGCTGTAGGAGAGGAAGACATGTGCTCTACCCTGTGGGTCCTTTTGGCTGGGCCACGAATTAAATTGACACGAGACAGAGTAACAGGAGAAAATCAAACAAAGCTTTAATAACATGTATACATGGAGACACTCAGGAAAACTGAGCAACTTGCCAAAATGGTGGAGGCTCTCATCTTAAATACCATTTTCAGCTAAAGACAAAGGAGGATGTTGGGGGGGGGCGTGGTTTGGGGCTTTAAAGGGGAGGAAGGCAGTTCACATGGAAATGGAAAAGCAAATGTTTGGTAAATAGAACTTTGATAAGAGTGGGCTTAGCAAGGATCCACCAGGTCTACCAGATACCCAGGGGATCCACCAGATACCCACAGTTATCTGGTGATGACCTGGCCTGGAGACATGCCTTTATTTTCAATTCCTTTTAGGCATTTAGGGGGAAGGTTGAAGTTTCTTTCAGAGTATTTTGTTGTTAAAAATAATCAAGCTGAGGCAAAGAGGCACATTTTGGGGTGGCCCATTCTGATCCCCCACACTACCTTGACTCTTTTTCATTCTTTTTTCTTTTTGCTGCTCTGATTGGAGTTCCACCGCCCTGTTTTTGAGTTCACTGATCCTTTCTTCTGCTTCATCTAGTCTGCTGTTGAAGCTCTTTACTGTATTTTTCAGTTAAGTTATTGTATTCTTCAGCTCTGTGACTTCTAATTGGTACTTTCTTATATTTTTTGTACCTTTTGAAATTCTCACTTTGTTCATCTATTGTTCTCCTGAGCTCAGTGAGCATCTTTATGAATGTTACTTTGAATTCTTTATCAAGTAAATCACTTATCTCCGTTTTATTGAAACTTTTTACTGAGATTTTATCTTGTTCTTTCATTTGGAACATATTCCTCTGTTTCTTCGTTTTCCTTGATTATGTGTGTTGATTTCAATGATTAAGCCACCTCTCCTAGTCTTGAACACCTAGCTTCATTAGGAGATGAACCTTATTCTTCAACCCTGCCCTAGCTCTTGTCTCTCATACCTTTTTAGTTGTCCAAGCAGCCTACTTTATTCTCAGTGACCCCCAGTAGTTCAGGGTGTGCCACGATCTGTGTGTCCCAAAGGGGAGGATCTCACTCAGCACCTAGATTCTAGATGATTGGAAGCTAGACCCTCAGGCAGCACCTTTAGAAGTATGCAGATAGATCTCAGGGGAAGACTGGGAGATGGGTGTTTTTGTCTGTTACTTCTGCTCTGAGCCCTGGGGTGATAGCCAGTTAACTGTTTCTTTGTTTGCTGCTGTCCTGCTGAACCCATGATTGAGGTCATCAAAGCTGCCTTCGCAGAAGTGGCTCTTAACTAGGATTTTGGTAGAGAAGTCCTAGAAGGACATTCCAGGAAGAGAAAGTAGCTTTTGCAAAGATAGGGAGGCACAGAAGCACTTGATCTCTGTGGGAAATAGGAAGTCGTTTGTGGCTAGAACATTGTAATGCTTCGAAAGAAATTGGATGAAATGAGGCCAAGAAAATAGTTTGAAGTAAAATCATTGTAGAATCCTTTGTATTTTAGAAGAATGGTGCAAGTTAATTAAAATCAGCATACTTAGAGCAAACCTGAAACTAAGTTTCAAAAAAAAAAATGTATCTGTTGGGGTGATACTTGTTATTTTTTACAAGTTCTCAAAAGCTCATTCTTTTCTCTAGGCTTGCGTGTCTGGATATGAGTGATTTCAGAGTTGTTCAGACAACTTCAGTTAATATTTGTTTGAATGAAAGCTTCTATGGGGAAAAAAATTTGGAAAACTACTCATCAAGTTTTGAAATGAACCAACTCATCCAGTTTGTTTTTCATGAGGAAAATGGGATCTTGCAGGTAGCCAGTCGCAGAACCAAAAATAGAAACCAAAAATAGAAATTGTATTAGATTACCACTCAACATTTATTCCAGTGAATTTAAAATGATTTTGTTTGTGATGTTGACAAAATGATTGAAGGTTTAAGTAAAATGTGTTTAAGGGGAAGTCTGCTAGGGAACGGATCCTTTGAGACACAGAAAAGGTACTCCATTTTGTTTCCCTGGATTAATAGAATCAAGTCATATTTGACTGTGCTTTCTCAAGAACCTGCATTTTATTCTCAAAGCTAAGCCCTATTTTCCCCTTAAAAACTGTATCAGGCCACTTTTATTCAGCATTTTATTGGAGGTTCTAGTCCAGGGCAAGTAGGCAAGGAGAGGAAGTAACATGAGTAAAGGATTTATATAGACATTTCTACAAAGATATACAAATGGCTGATAAGCACATGAAAAGATGCTCAACATCATTATTCATTAGGGAAATACAAATCAAAACTACAATGACATGGTGCTTCACATCTACTAGGATGATGTAATAAAAAAGCCAGACAATAGCAAGTATTGTTGAGGATATGGAGAAATTGGAACCCTCCCTTGTGTGTTGCTGGTGGGAATGTAAAATGGTGCAGCTACTTTGCAAACCAGTTTGGCAGTTCCTCAAAAAAGTTAAACATAGAGTTTCAATATGACCTAGCAATTCTGCTCCTAGCCATATACCAAGAGAATTAAACATATGTGTTTACACAAATATTTGGATGTAAATGTTTATTACTAGCATTATTCTCAGTAGTCAAAGTTCATAATAGTGAACATGTGTAAAACAGTCCAAAATGTCACCAACTGAATGAGCAGATATCCAAAATGTGGTATATCCATACAATGGGATATTATTCAGCCAGAGACAGGAATGAAGTACTGGTAAGTGCTGCAACGTGGATCAACCTTAAAAGCATTATACTCACTGAAAGAAACCCGACACAGAAGGCCACATCTTCCCTGATTCTGAATTAAATGTCCAGAATAGGCAAATCGAGAGGCAGAAAGTAGATTGGTAGTTGCCTGGAGCTGAGGGGAAGGAAGAATGGGTGGGCATGAAGTTGCTTTTTGAGATGATGGAAACGTTCTAATGTTAGATGGTAGAGGTGGTTGTACAACTCTGAATATACTTAAAACTACTGAATTGTATACTTTAAAAGAGTGAATTTTATGGTATGTGAAGTATATCAATTGAAAAAAACCTGTTGTTATTTAGCATCCAACCAAGACTCAGAAACCACCTAGTAATTTGAAGAGTGAAAGTTTAATGTGCAGGATTATGAACTATAGCATGATTGAAGAAAGAGGGATTGGCTAGTAAGAAGTAAAGAGAACTTTAATAAATACAGGAAGAGGAGGTTTAATAAGTATCTACTAACCCCAGGGCTGACGTAGAGTGCCCCAGGAAGATCCAGGCCCTGTTGGCGAGAGTGTAGCCATCCCTCAGTGGGTGGTGAAGTTTCTGAGCTACCAAAGTTACTGGAAATTCTCCCTTTGGGGTGCTGAGGGAGACCATCCACGGGGAGGTGCTGCACCTTGGAACTTGCTGCAAGCCAATTGATGAGTTGCTAGGGGAAGTTACTCATGGGGACATGCCTTGCTGATGGCACCATGCTGGGAAGCTGCTGAACAGAGTGCTGGGGTCACTGTTGGCTGCTGTGCACTGCAGGAGCTGGGTGTTTAAGAAGCTGCTCCCTACAGGAGCAAGATGTGTAGAGAAGCAGGTACTGCAGGAGCCTGGCAGAAGTAGTACACTGGAACTTGGAAGAAAAAACCCTTTCTCATTCAGTGTTTCTCCACCTCCCTCTACTGACAGAGATTAACATCCTGCCAGCTGGTGAAAGAGCAATATTTAAAGGGCCCATCTCCATTATTGCAGAGCAGCCAATAATGGGTGGATTTGGAGATGAGAGGTAATAAATTGATAGCCGGCTCAAGAACCTATGTCAAATCCTGTACCAATTTAGGATATATTCTGTTTTGTTGGGTTTAAAGAAAATACCAGGTAGTCATCTCAGAATAGCTTAACAAAATTTCAAAGTACATAACCTTATGATACTTTTAGAGAATTTTGTTTTAAATTATGGTCGTGCACCACATAACAACAATTCAGTCAACGATGGACTTAATTTACAGTAGTGGTTCTATAAGATTAGTACCATACAGCCTAGGTGTGTAGTAGGCTATACCATCTGGTTTGTGTAAGTATACTCTGTGATGTTCACACAACGAAATTGCCTAATGATGCATTTCTCAGAACATAGCCCCATTGTTAAGCAACACATGACTCTCCAGAAAACAATTCGTGGTCACTAAAAAACATTGAACAATATAGAAATGTTTAAAATGTAAAAATCTCCCTCTTATCGCTCTGTCTCTTACTATCTATTTCATTCATGTTTTCTGAAGATAAGACTATTGTTAACAGTTGGCGTATGCTTTTTTTATGTACATAAATGTGTATATATATTTGATTTACTAATGATAGAGGTTGTACAGACATTGCACATGAACCGTTTTAGGTTTTTATCAGAGGGATATAACCCTCATTCAGTTGCCAAACACTTGTGTAAACTAGGGAAGTCACATAGCCGTTCTCTTTGATTTTCTAAACTTTTGAAATGAAGGGACTTTTCCTTGAAAGAAGTTTAAAATCTGTAGTGGATGTGGTTTGATGGTAGTAGGAAGGGAGGGGAGGGAGAGGTAGTTTGGTAACAGTTAACAGTTTTTAGTATAGCCTAGCTGTTCATATTTTCCATGCATTTTGCAATTTAAATGTTTCTTATTTTAAATATTTACACGTTTATATGTATGTTGTTGGCTGCACATACTAGTTAAATTTTCGTGAAATTTGAATTACAGCAATTTATTTGTTTGACTTTTCTTTAGAAAAATCCTGCAAAAATGTCTCTGTACCCATCTCTTGAAGACCTGAAGGTAGACAAAGTAATTCAGGTACGTTGAAGTTATTTAAGTACTGCTTTTTTTAATACTATGCCATACATTCTAGTTAGAGGGGAAGCGAAGCAAGAAACTTAAATAACAGATATATTTGTTCATTTGTCCACTTCATAAACTTTTTTTCAATTTAGTAATTGCAGACTAAAAAGTTACAGAAAAGCCAGCGATTCTTTTTCATTTCAGTATGATTTAATGGGCAGGGGATATTTCTTTAAAACTGGACCTAAACTCTTCAAAGATAGCTATTTAAAATTTAAATTAAATGCAACATATTTAAGTTGGTAAAATAGACTCCAAATTTTTGGACGTTCATACTTTTGTTCAAAATTAGTACATTGTTCTTTTGGATCTTCAAGTATGACCAATCTTTAAAATAATTCCTTCCCTTCTCTTTAAAGTTAACAATTATAGAAATATTGAAGTACCTGCTGCTTTTAGAAGAGCAGTAGTGTAAAAGCAGAATGAAAGTATAGTGATTTATTTCCTTTTAGATGTAAGCCGCAGACATTTCATGTATTCACGGTCTAAATGACTATGTTAAGGATTATAGTATTTCTAGTTTCATAAAGTCAAAAATTTTATAGTCCTTCATGTAAATATTAGCTCTGAAGACAGATACTTCTGCTTAAGAAGAAGGTTTGGGATTGAGATCAATCCTTGCTATTTTTTAAAGTTTTATTGTTGTTTTTAACTGGAGATAATTTGTAGTGTTTAATAAACCCATTTTGTTTCATTTACTTTCACCTTGATTTCTTATAAAATCAGATTTTTTTCAGCTGTTGTTTATTCTTTTAATTTGACAAGATACAATTTGACAAGATAAACTCTGTTGTACTACTTTGTTCCTAGAATTTTTTTGGGGGGGGAGGTGAGGAAGATTGGCCCTGAGCTAACATCTGTTGCCAGTCTTCCTCTTTTTGCTTGAAGAAGATTGTGGATGAGCTAACATCTGTGCCAGTCTTTCTCTGTTCTATGTGGGATGCTGCCACAGCATGGCTTGATGAGTGATGTGTAGGTCCATACCTGGGATCTGAACCTGCAAACCCCAGGCTGCCAAAGTGGAGCATACCAGCTTAGCCACTACACCACTGGGCCAGCCCCCCTAGAATCTTTTTAATACAATAAATGTGATGAAATTCTTTTTGAGTTGTTTAGTGCTTCAAAGCTTCTTACACTAAAGATCATTTTACTTGAGGCCTTGACTTCAGTTTACTCTGAGATTTACTTCTTAATAATTAATATAATGAGTGTAAAAAGTTTATTACACATTTGTGAGAAGTCTTAAACAACCTCAAGAATATAAGCGTTTTTTAGACAAAATGTTAACCTTTTTATAGGGTGAAAAAAAACCTGGCAATACTAACAAATGTGTGGCTGGAATTATTAACCTTGTGGCAATGATTGGGAAGTATGAGGGCCAGATCCGGAACACATATTTTCCATCATAGATCCACTAGGGACGTCAAAATGTGGTTTGTAAAATCTCTTGAAATCTGGGGCTGGCCCAGTGGCACAGCGGTTAAGTGCACATGTTCCACTTTGGCAGCCCAGGGTTCGCCGGTTCAGATCCCAGGTGCAGACATTGTACCACTCATTAAGCCATGCTGTGGCAGGTGTCCCACATGTAAAATAGAGGAAGATGGGCACGGATGTTAGCTCAGGTCCAGTCTTCCTCAGCAAAAAGAGGATTGGTGGCAGATGTTAGCTCAGGGCTAATCCTCCTCAAAAAAAAAAAAAAAAATCTCTGAAATCTGCTGTTTGGCTGCCGAGGCTTTGATGGCTCCCAGTTTTAAGTGGCCTGTTCAGTTATCCTAAATGCTCTATTGGTTCTTTCTTCAGTGTGTTGTCAGTATTTTCCCATGTGGTTTTTATTTCCACCAAGTTCATGTGAATAAGCACACTCTTTTTAAGAAGTTTTTTCCTGAAATATTTAGCATTCAAGAATAACAGATAAACCATTAATATGACATCAGAACACTAAGTGATAAGGATTTGCAGATGGATATGAAAGAATGACTAATTTCTGTTTTCACCCTTTTTTGTTAGTTTTTATAGAATTGAACTCTTAAATTAACCATAGTTGACTTTGAGCAGGTTTGTTATTTGAAAATAGCAGAAAAAGGAGGACAGAGTTGATATTGACAAATGTTGGCTTGGAAAATAAAGAGGGCTATCCAGACTGACCTCGTTAAGCAGAAGCAAAATACGTGAATATTTCCATTAGAAGATGTTTTATGGTTCCAAGCAGGAATCTAGCTACTGCTTGGAGATAGAGCAGTGAGTAAGGAGGGAGAAATGTGGTTTTTTTATTCTCGCTGGATTTAAAAGTATTCCTAACCTAGCCACTGAAGTCTTGGGCTGTATTTTTATTTTTGCTTCATTTTTTATGGTAGGTGGTTTTGTTGTTCTTGTTCTTGAGATGCCCCTGAAGAGGTAGTATTCATTTTCTAATCTTTTGGCCTTTTACACCACAGCAAAGCTAACTGCAGCAATGACCTGGCAGTTCATATTTTGTAAACTGTTTTACAATAGCCATTAGGCCGTGGCTTTCAGCCTCATATAATCCCTGAACCTCTCTATCCGTTGTGAACCCTTAGCAGGAGCCTGTGGTTGCTCTGCCTATACAAAATAAGCTTTTAAGAAACAATGATACAGGGATCCAGTGCTCAACAGTTTCCTAACACAGTGAGCAGAGGTTGACACTGGTGGCTCCACAAGCATGATCTCTCCACATGCTTTCTGAAATGGCAGAGACAACATGCCAGTAACTGTGTACTCCTTGGGCACCTCCCCCCCCCCCTTTTTTAATAGTTCGAGATTTCAAGTAAGTGTGAAATAATTTGTTACGTTTAGTGGCTTACAGTCCTTAAGCCCTTGTTGTACCATCTTTCTTTTGTTTTATTTTTACTACAGATTATGTAATAATTAAATATATAACTTTGCAGAGAGCTTTCTGTATATATTCTTATTTTAGTATTCTTTGGATAAGAGCAATAACAATGAATTAAAAAAAAGAAAATAATAGCCAATGTAAAAAGAAACAATTTTTTACTTAATAAATTCTATTTAGAATAGTTTTAGGTCACAGCAAAATTGAATGAGAAGTAAGAGTTTCCACAGTACACCCATCACCCCCAACCCCTACACAGTGCACATCCTTCCTACTATCAGCATCCTCACCAGAGTGGTACGTTGCAGTTGATTACCTACACTGATATTATTACCACACAAAGTCCGTAGTTTACATTAAGGTTCACTCTTGGTGTTGTACACACTATTGGGTTTGACAAATGTATAATGACATAGCCATCATTGTAGTATCTTACAAAGTACTTGCACTGTTCTAAAAATGCTCTGTGCTCTGTTTCTTCTTCCCTCTCTCCCTACTAATCCCTGGAAATCACTCATCTTTTTAGTGTCTCTGAAGTTTTGCCTTTTCCACACTAGTTGGAATCATACTGTCTTCAGCCTTTTGGATTGGTTTCTTTCACTTAGTAATATATGTTTAAGTTCCTTCTATGTCTTTTCATGGCTTGATAGCTCATTTCTTTTTAGTGCTGAATAGTATTTTTTTTTCTGAGATATTATCCAAGAAGTAATCCACTGGCCACTAGCTCCTTTTAGCTGATAACTGGTTGAGGAACTTTCAAAATTTAACATACTTTGAGTTTGTGGATCATTACTTAAAATTATATTTTCATGCCACGTTTTATTTCAGTTTCAAATATGACAAATTATGAAATAATGAACATTAAACAATGACTCGGTAACAAGCATATGAGAATACTCTATTCAGCAAGGTTATCATTCAGAATAGAAGGAGAGATAAATAGTTTCTCAGACAAGCAAAACTTAAAGGAGTTTATCACCAAGAAGCCAGTTCTACAAGAAATGCTGAAGGAACTTATTTGAGTGGGAAAGAGAAGACCATAAATAGGGATAAGAAAATTATCAAAAAAAAAAAAAAAAAAAAAAAAGCAATAAAACCACTGGTAAAGGCAAAAATACAGTAAAGATAGCAGATCAACGACCTATGAAGATAATATGAATGTTAAAAGACAAAAGTACTAAAATTACCTATTTCAATGATAAGAGGGTAACAGATAGAAACACAAAATTAGAGATTAAATATGATTTCAAAAACATAAAATGTGGGAGGAGGGGAGTAAAAGTGTAGAACTTTTAGAAAGAGGTCTAACTAAAGAGACTACCAACTCAATATAGATTGCTGTATACGTAGAATATTATATATGAACTCTCATGGTAATCACAAACCAGAAACCTATAATAAATAAATAAGAGGAAAGAAATCAAACATAATACTAAAGAATGCCATCAGACCACAAGGGAAGAGAGCAAGAGAAGAAGAACAGAGAATTACTACTAAAACGCCCAGAAAAAAAAAGTAGCAAAATGGCAAATACATATTTATCAATAGCTACTTTAAATGTCACTGGACTGAAGGCATAAGGTGGCCGATTAGAGAAAAAACAAGACCCATGTGTATTGCAGCATACATGAAACACACTTCAGACCTAAAGACACTCACAAACTGAAAGTGAAAGGATGGAAAAAGATACTCCATGCAAATGGCAAAGAAAAGAAAGCTAGAGTAGCAATACTTATATCAGGCAAAATAGACTTTAAAATAAAAACTATAGCGAGAGAGAGAAGGACACTACATAATGATAAAGGGAACAATCAAAGAAGAGGATATAACACTTGTAAATATCTCTGCACCCAACATAGGAGCACCTAAATATATAAAGCAGTTATTAACAGACATAAAAGGAGAAATAGTAACATAATAATAGGAGGAAACTTTGACACTCCTCTTACACCAGTGGATAGATCATCCAAACAGAAGATCAGTAAGGAAATATTGGCCTTAAATGACACATTAGACTGGACAGACTTAGTAGATATAAATATATAGAGTATTTCATTCAAAAACCACAGAATACACATTCTTTTCAACTGCACATGGAGCATTCTTCAGGATAGATCACATATTAGGCCATAAAACAAGTCTCAAGAAATTTAAGATCGAGGGGCTGGCCATGTGGCCAAGTGCTTAAGTTCATGTGCTCTGCTTCGGCGGCCCAGGGTTTCGCTGGTTCGAATCCTGGGCGCAGACATGGCACTGCTCATCAGGCCATGCTGAGGCAGCATCCCACAGCCACAACTGGAAGGACCCACAACTGAGAATACACAACTATGTACCAGGGGGCTTTGGGAAGAAAAGGAAAAAACCTAAAATCATAAAAAAAAAAACACTCAGAAATACTTGCAAAGACTTTCTGGCTTAAAAAAAAAGAGAAATTTAAGATTGAAATAATACCAAGCATCTTTTCTGACCACACTGGTATGAAACTAGAAATCAACTACAAGAAAATCAGAAAAACCACAAAAGTGTGGAGATTAAACAAAATGCTACTGAACAACGATTGGGTCAGTGAAGAATTCTAAGGAGAAATCATAAAATTCCTGGAGACAAATGAAAATGAAAATACGGCATGCCAAAATCTATGGATACAGCAAAAGCGTTTCTAAGAGGGAAGTTTATAGCAATTCAGGCCTTCCTCAACAAACAAGAAATATCCCAAACAAACAGTGTAACAGTGCAGCTAAAGAAACTGGAAAAAGGAGAACAAACAAAGCCCAAAATAAGCAGAAGGAAGGAAATAATAAAAATCAGAGCAGAAATAAACAGAGACTAAAAAAACAATAGAAAAAATTAATGAAGTCAAGAACTGGTTCTTTGAAAAGATAAACAAAATTGACAAACCTTTAGCTAGACTCACCAAGAAAAAGAGAAGGCTCAAATAAACAACATGAGGAATGAAAGAGGAGAAATTACAATGGACACCTCAGAAATAAAAAAGATTATAAGAGAATACCATGAAAAGCTATATGCCAACAAATTGGATAATCTGGAAGAAATGGGTAAATTCTTAGAATCATACAACCTTCCAAAACTGGACCAAGAAGTAGAGAATTTGAGTATACCAATCACCAGTAAGGAGATCGAAACAGTAATCAAAAACCTCCCCAAAAATAAAAGTCCAGGACCAGATGGCTTCCCTGGTGAATTCTACCAAACATTCAAAGAAGACTTACTGTCGATCCTTCTCAAACTCTTCCAGAAAACTGAAGAGGAGAAGAAGCTTCCTGACTCATTCTGTGAAGCCAAAATTACCCTGATACCAAAAATCAGACAAGGACAACACAAAAAAAGAAACTACAGGCCAATATCAGTGATTGACATTGCTGCAGAAATCCTCACCAAAATACTAGCATATCGAATACAACAATGTGTTAAAAAGATCATATACCGTGATCAAGTGGGATTTATTCCAGGGATGCAGGGATGGTTCAACATCTGCAAATCTATGAACGTCATACTCCACATTAACAAAATGAAGAATAAAAATCACATGATCATCTCAATAGATGTAGAGAAATCATGTGACAGGATGCAGCATCCATTTATGATAACTCAAAATAAAATCAGTATAGAAGGCAAAATACCACGACACAATAAAGGCCATATATGACAAACCCACAGCTAATATTATTCAGAATGCAGAAAAACTGAAAGCTATCCCTCTAAGAACAGGAACCAGACAAGAATGCCCACTTTCATCACTCTTATTTACCATAGTATTGGAAATCCTAGCCAGAGCAATCAGGTAAGAAAAAGAAATGAAAGGGATCCAAATTGGAACAGAAGAAGTGAAACTGTCACTCTTTGCAGACAACATGATTTTATATATAGAAAACCCTAAAAAATCAACTAAAAAACTTTTAGAAGTAGTACATGAATACAGTTAAGTCACAGGATACAAAATCAACATACAAGAATCAGTTGCATTTCTATACACTAGCAACAAAGTAGCAGAAAGAGAAATTAAGAATACAATCCCATTTACAATTGCAACAAAAAGAATAAAATATCTGGGAATAAACTTAACCAAAGAGGTGAAAGATCTTTACACCAAAAACTATAAAACACTGTTGAAAGACATTGAAGACGACGCAAAGAAATGGAAAGATATTCCATGCTCTTGGTTTGGAAGAATTAGCTTAGTTAAAATGTCCATTCTTCCTAAAGCAATCTATAGATTCAATGCAATACCTATCAAAGTTCCATCAACATTTTTCACAGAAATGGAGGAAAGAATCCTAAAATTTATATGGAACAACAAAAGACCCCAAATAGCAAGAGGAATTCTGAGGGAAAAGAGCAAAGCTGGAGGTATGACACACTGTGATTTCAAAATATACCACAAGGCTATAGTAACCAAAACAGCCTGGTACTGGCACAAAAACAGACACTCAGATCAATGGAACAGAATCGAGAGCCCAGAAATGAATCCACACACCTGTGGACAGCTAATATTTGACAAAGGAGCCGAGAGTATGCAATGGAGAAAGGAGAGTCTCTTCAGTAAATGGTGTTGGGAAACTGGACAGCCACGTGCAAAAGAAGGAAAGTAGACCATTATCTTACACCATGCACAAAAATCAACTCAAAATGGATTAAAAACTTGAATTTAAGACCTGAAACCATGAAACTTCTAGAAGAAAACTTAGGCAGTACGCTCTTTGGCTTCGGTCTTAGCAGCATTTTTTCAAATACTGTGTCTGACTGGGTAAGGGAAACAATAAAAAAAAAAATGAACAAATGGGACTGCATCAAACTAAAAAGCTTCTGCACAGCAAAGAAAACCATCAACAAAATTGAAAGACAACCTAACAATTGGGAGAGGATATTTGTAAACCATACATCATATGAGGGGTTAATATCCAAAATATACAAGAACTCTTATGTCTCAACAATAAAAAAACCAACAACTCAATTAAAAAATGGGCGAAACATCTGAACAGAGATTTCTCCAAAGAAAATATATGGATGGCCAACAGGCACGTGAAAAGATGTTCAACATCATTAACAGGGAAATGCAAATCAAAACTACAATGAGATGATCACCTCACTGCAGTCAGAATGGCTATAATTAACAAGACAGGAAATGACAAGTGTTGGAGAGGATGTGGAGAGAAGGGAACCCTCATACACTGCTGGTGGGAGTGCAAACTGGTGCAGCCACTGTGGAAAACAGTATGGAGTTTCCTCAAAAAATTAAGAATAGATCTACCATGTAATCTAGCTATTCCACTGCTGGGTATTTATCCAAAGAACTTGAAAAAACAAATGCATAAAGATACATGCACCCCTATGTTCATTGCAGCATCATTCCCAATAGCCAAGACTTGGAAGCAGCCTAGGCGCCCATCAAGGGACGAATGGATAAAAACGATGTGCTATATATACACAATGGAATCCTACTCAGCTGTAAGAAATGATGAAATCTGGCCACTTTTGACAGCATGGATGGACCTTGAGGGTATTATGCTGAGTGAACTAAGTCAGAGGGAGAAAGTCAAATACCATATGATCTCACTCATAAGTAGAAGATAAAAACAACGACAAACTCACACATGGCAACAGAGATTGGATTAGTGGTTACCAGAGGGGAAGTGGGAGAGGGAGGCGGGCAGAAGGGGTGATTAGGCACATTTGTGTGAGGTGATGGATTGTAATTAGTCTTTGGGTGGTGAACATGATGTAATCTACACAGAATTCGAACTATATTACGATGTAAACCTGAAAGTTATATAACGTTATTATCCAACGTTACTGGAGTAATAAAGAAAATTTTAAAATTAAAAACAAGCATATGAGAACATTTACAATCCAAATGAGTGAAGTACTATTTAATACTTTTGTAGGCTGTACTTATTTAAATTAAGCTTCCATCTCTCCAAGCATCTTTGTGACTACCCTTAGCATTAATTTCAGGACTAGATTGAGATATAGGTATAAACTTCATTACTTAATCGACATATTTCCAATTAAGTAAAAAGTTATATTAGAGATGGGCTCATACAACTTATTACCAGCCTTGTCTCTAAATGATGTATGGCTGTTTGAGAAAGTGAGATCTATCTGTAAAGGAAAAAGGATTTCCATCAGTGGAGGACTCGCCACAACATGGGCTATGAAGGCAGCCCCGAGAAGAGTTGCTGCCATGCTTGAGCATGAGTAGCATTGATAAATATATCCATTGTCAAAGTGATTTTGGCAAGTTTGTTTAACAGTTATAAATTACATTACTTTATCATCATTCATGTCAGTGATAAAATGTGTTTTGCATACTTTGTAATACTTTTGTATTTAGTATAGCATAACCCTTTCTTATACTTGCTAAAATGAAGATACAGATTATTTCAATGAGATATGCTAAAATGGCAAAATAAATATTAGCAACTTAAGTGTTTAGATTTTAGGTGTTTTTCTATGTGACTTTTTATATGAATGTGGTTGAGCTTTTTTCCTCATGCAAATAAAATATTTTTACTTAGACTAATTAGTAAAAGAATAATGAAGATGTAAAATGTATACATTTTATAATGAATTTTGAAAATATTAGTTTATTAATTTGGAACAGCACTGTGAAATATTGGTTATAAGATAGGTAGAATGCTGTTTAGTCAAGTTTTATATGCTATTGTTAAAATATTTAGAATATGAAATGTATTTGTGATTTGCAGATTTTCTTTGAAAAACGTATTGCTGAAGTGTTTGAAATTAAAATTCCTTGAATAAAATTTAGGTGTTTTAGTTTCTTTTTGGAAGTACTGAATTTAACTTAGAAATTATATAAGAATTTTAAATAATTATATAAATAGCATTGTTAGAATTTTCTTTTTTTCTTTTTCAGGCTCAGACTGCCTATTCTGCAAACCCTGCCAACCCAGCAGTTTTGTCTGAAGCTTCTGCTCCTCCCGTCTCTCAAGATGGAAGTAGGTTTATACTTTGGGTTTAGTTTCCTTGAACAGAAATATCTGTTAAGTGTTCTTTTGCTGAAATAGAGAATCCAAGATTTTCTTTAAAGATTCAGCATAAAATTGTTGGTTAAAGCTCTACCGGTAAGAAGAAAAAAATATTCATTTCAAAAAATAATCCTGTAATCAAGAAAATGAGCTATGAATATGAAGATGTTTAACGGCTTAATGAAAATTAAGTTAATAAAATTAAGTATCGCCTCTCACAAGTCCCTACCTGATGACTGATTCATTTATGAAAAAACCTCCTATGTGAATTGTGCCGCCTGCTACTGCTCTTGAACTTCTTTTCAACTTCCTGAACTGTCCTCTATCTTTACAGAATTGTGGGGGTGAAATTTCCAACCACATCCTTTTGGGGGAGCTTCCCAAATCCTGGAATCTCGCCCCAATCTCCATGCGCTTCTCTTTGGTCCCTCTTCCTCTGAGTTCATAGGGATTCAGGACACAGCCCTTAAATAATGTGACTTAAGATACGTACAGAGTATTAAATAGGTTTTTGTGGACTATCATAACTATTTATAACAATAAATTTCTTTTAGAAAATCCATTTTAAGTCAGAAATCATGTAAAAAAGCACTTTGGGAAATAGTACCTAACTCTGCTACTAAGTTAAGTACTGTTAATATTTAACTATATTGTTTCCAAGAGTTCTTTGGAATGTGGTTAACATTCTTAAAATATGACACTAAATAAATTTACAAGCTTTGATTTTTTTTTTTTTTTTTGTAGTTAAGAATCGTTTCATAGCCATGTTTACTAAATGAGTTATAAAGTAGCTGGCTTGACAGTAGACATTTTGTCAGTTGTTCTGAATTGGAGAATCAGTGGTATGCTTACAAAATTGCTAGTTACATAGGTTTATTTTAAGAAAACGGAAGGGCAAAATAGCTTACTTGGAAAAATCTGTACTCTTGAGTATTTAGAAATCTCTGGTTATTTCAGTTCAAATGTCTTCATATTTTATGACTTTCATCTTAAATTTTTTCTGTTTTCCACTTCTAATTGTCCTTACAGAGATAGGGAAGTGCTTTTCCAGATTCCTAATTTAAATTCATCCTAGATTTTATAAATTAAATGTAATGTAATTTTTTTAAAACAATCATAAGCCCACAATAACAACAGTTTTCATTTTGAATATTCTACCAATGTTTTTTTCTTTATTCATTCATTCATTTATTTATTTATATTAGATCTCTATCCTAAGCTGTATCCGGAGCTCTCTCAGTACATGGGCCTGAGTTTAAATGATGAAGAAATACGTGCAAATATGGCCATGATCCCTGGAGCACCAATTCAGGGGGTATGTATAGTGTAATTAATTTTGAATTATATAAAATTACACTTTACACATGGATATAAGCTCTCCTCTTTTTGGCTAACACACAAGTTTATAACTGTAGTATTGACTTCTCAGAAATTTTAGACTGCCTTCTGGATATCACTTCTTAAATAGTCTACTTCTTTTTGTGTTATTACCACTTTCACTTTTAATTTACTAGCAGTCGAAGATTCAGATGCCATTGACTAGTCCAGTCTTCTTTGTTGTCTGCATTTAGTCAGTTACTAAAACCTATGACTCTGTCTCTACCATGTTTCCTGTATTCATTTTATTCATTCCAGTCCTACCATAACCTTATTCAGGATTTCTATACTTCTAACCTAGATTATTACAGTAGTCTCTTACGTTTCCTCTCATAACTTCTTATATCAAACAGTACTAAGCTGCTGCTAGATTCATCATTCTGAAGTACAGGTCTGTCCTATCTTTTTTACTCATAATCTTTTAACATTCCAAAGTCTAAAGCTCCTTGTGATTAGACCCCAAATTCTAGGCTTAAATATAATGTATCTTGTACCCTTTTTTTATTAAGGTCATTGCTATAAGACCATAGCCCTTCATAGCACTTATTATAATGGTAGTTAAATACTCACTTCATCAAGACAGGGTCCCAGCCTGTCTTGTTGCCATAACCCCAGTGCATAATACAGTGCCTGGTATTTATTTATTTACCAAATATTTATTGAAAACTTGCTTGTATCAGTCAGGGTCCTCTTGGGAAAACAGAAATCACAGTAGATATTTTAACCGAGATAATTTAAGAAAATTAGACAAAGAGGTTGAAGAATTGAAAAAAGCAAAAATGGAACACAGATGTGATTGCAAAAAGTAGCTGCTCCTCCACGGATGTGGGTAACACAGGGAAGAGGTTGGTGTTATCAGAACCTGGAAGCTTGGGGAGGAGCTCCGTGGAGCTGGGCCTCAGGCCTTGGAGGAGGCGACACTGCTGTCAGTGCTGGTACCTCTGAGGGGTTGCAGTGAAGCTGGTTCTGGGAGTGTCAGTAAAAGCTGGAGAATGGAATCAGTTGCTGCCACCATGATTAAGGGCTAGACCCGGGCAATGCTGGCAGGAACAGGAAGCAAACAGGAAGGGACAAGACACTTGTCCCTCCTCCAGCCTTGCAATCTCTCTAGTGTGTCATGTGGTGGATGCTAATCAGAAACCTGCTGACAAAGGAAAATGTAATTTGCACAGTTCAAGCTCCAGCATCAGCGAATTGAGTCTAGGAGAGCTGTGGAGCTGACAGTAACTTAATCCCTGGCACCGCCTACTCCTTTGACTACTCACTATATCCACACCCTTCTACAAAGCATTTTAACTTCATGTGACAGCAATGGCAGCTTTATAGTTTCCCCTTAAAAGGTGCAAGTCTTCATATAATTGAGGTTCAGCAAACTTTTTCTATTAAGCGATCCATAGTAGTAAGTATTTTAGGCTCTGCTGGCCTTACATGGTCTCTGTCACATATTCTCCTTGTTTTCTGTTTGTTTACAACCTTTTAGAAATATAAAAATCATTCTTAACCCAGGGGTGTACAAAATTAAGCCAGTTACATCTGATATAATGAAGTTACTCTTACCCTTTCCCCAAAATGGGATGACACCAGTTATCTTGGCCATCTCTGGGCAGTGGTCCATGGTATCAATTACTATGTGATACTAATTACCATTTTAAGTACAGTCCTGCATTGCATAATGACATTTTGATCAATGACAGACCACATATATGACAGGGTCCCGTAAGATTATAACAGAACTGAAAAATTGCTATCACCTAGTGACATCATAGCCGTCATAAAATTATTGCAAGAGAAGAGAAAGAAGCCCAAAGAAAATTCACAGTGGAGGGTTTAGCAGAAGCTTTTGCAGACCTCAACAAGCTCCTTAAAAAGTTTGAAGACATGAACCCCAAACACTGAAAGGTTTTCATTAACAGAGAGGAATGTTCATGGTGATTATCTGCTTACAAGCAAATCTGTGATGGAAAAAAAGGAACAAACCAAGCCAACCACCATGGACATATTTCTGAAAAGAGTGACACCTCCTCAAGAAGAGCCTCAGGCAGGTCCTTCAGGAGGTGTTGCAGAAGAAGGTATTGTTATCATAGGAGATGACAGCTCCATGCATGTTACTGCCCCAGAAGACCTCCCAGTGGGACAAGATGTGGAGGTGGAAGGCAGTGATATTGATGATCTTCACCCTCTGTAGGCCTGGGCTAATGTGTGTGTTTGTGTCTTAGTTTTTAACAACAGTTTAAAGAGTGAAAAAAAAAATAAAATTCAAAAATAGAAAAAAGGTTATATAAATAAGGATATAAAGAAAAAATATTTTTGTATAGCTGTTCAGTGTATTTGTGTTTTAGCTATTATTACAAAAGAGTCAAAAAGTTTTAAAAAATTTGAAAAGTTTATAAAGTAAAATAGTTATAGTAAGCTAAGGTTAATTTTGCCAGCGCTGGTGGCCTAGTGGTTAGGATTTGGTGCTCTCACCACTGTGGTCTGGGTTCGTTTCCCAGCAGAGGACCACACCACTCTCTATTGGTTGTCGTACTATGACAGCTGCGTGTTGCTGTGATGCTGAAAGCTATGCCACCAGTATTTCAAATACCAGCAGGCTCACCCATGGTGGACAGGTTTCAGCGGAGATTTCATACTAAGACAGACTAGGAAGAAGGACGTGGCCACCCACTGCTAAAAAAATTGGCCATGAAAACCCTATGAATAGGAGCAGAGCATCATCTGATGTAGCGCTAGCAGGTGAAGGATGGGGCAAAAAGACCAGGCAGGGTTCCACTCTGCTGTACACAGTGTTGCTAAGAGTCAGAAGTGACTTGATGGCACTAACAGCAAAGGTTCATTCATTGAAGAAAGAAAGATATTTTTTTATAAATTTCGTGTAGCCTAAATGTCCAGTAGTGTCCAGTGATGTCCTAACCCTTCACATTCACACTGATCACTCACGGACTCACCCAGAGCAGCTTCCAGTCCTGCAGGCTCCATGCATGGTAAGTGCCCTGTACAGGTGCACCCTTTTTTGTCTTTTCTACCATATTTTTATGGTACCCATGTACCTTTTCTGTGTTTAAATATGTTTAAATACTCAAACACCAGTGTGTGACAGTTGCCTACAGTGCTCAGCACAGCGACATGCTGTGCAGGTTTGTAGCCTAGGAGCAATAGGCTGCACCATAGAGCCTAGGTGTGGAGTAGGCGGTACCGTCTCGGTTTGTTAAGTACACGCTGATGTTTGCACTATGATGGAATCGCCTATTGACACATTTCTCAGAACATATCCCTGTCAAGTGACCATTGAGTGTATTTACATTCCCTGCTGAATATTTTTAACCTGAAGACAAAAGTATAAAGTTAACCACTCCCAACAATTCATGTATCAAGGTGATATGAAGTGGGGAGGAACAGAAAGATAAGTTGTTGCATTTACGGAAAATTTACAGATAGAGCAGAGAAGATAGTGATCGCTGCTGTGCCGCTGCTTTTGGGTAACTAGTCATGAAGCCGTAGTTAATATTGTGACTCCCTGTGTCTGCTACACATTTGTGACCCTCTTCCCCCTTGGCTTGCACTTGAGCTGGTCTTTTCTTTTTTTAATACCTAGTGGGGAGACCTAAACCTTCATTTGTGAAGTGTCTGAATCTCCAGGGCTCTTTAGTGCCCTGCATTTTCTTCCTTTTTTGTTTTAATTTATTTTAATTTCTTGCTGGAGATTTCTATGAACTCTTCTCATCTAGTGAATTTTTCATTTCACTTATTGTATTTTCCTGGTCTAGATGTTCCATCTCGTTTCTGTATCTTCTGTTTCTCTCATTTCTTGTTTCCTTTAAATCGTTGAGCATATTTATAGTAGCTCTTTTAAAATCTGTCTGCTAATTTCATGATCTGTTGTTTTAAATCTCTTTCTATTGACTGACTTTTCTCGTGATTATGGGTTACATTTTCCTCCTTGTTCACATGCCACGTATTTTGTTCATTGGAGATGGACATTGTGAATTTTACATTGTCAGGTGCTGGAGTATGTTGTATTTCTTTAAAGTGTGTTGGCACTTGTTCTCCGGGCAGTGAAGTTACATGTGGATCAGCTTGCTCCTTCTGAGGCCTGGTTTTACGCTGATGGCGTGGGTCTGAAGCAGCCTTTACAAGGGCTAGTGTAGCCCCACTGCTAAAGAAGTACGTCCCCTCTGGGCCCTCCACTGAATGCCCTGGGTATTCACCGAGCACAGTCCACTCTGGCTGGTGGGAACTTGAGAGTCTCCCAGCGCAGTGTGATCTCCAGAAACTTCAGCTTACAGCTCCTGCATGCTCTTTGCCTGGCCTTACGGAGCTTCACCTCACACATACTTGGGTTAGTATTCAGCAGCAGATCCAAGGGGTCCCATCCGGATTTCTGGAGCTCTTTCTCTGTGTCACTACCTCCTCTTAGGGACTCAGCCCTGAAAATTTGAGCTGCCTTACTAGCTGCTTCGGCCTTCCTGACCTCTGATCTTAGTCTCCTCAACTTATCAAGAGCACAGCACTCTGCTTTGGGTTCGCACCTCAGGCTCCAGTCTGGACAGTGCTCCAGGCAGAAAGCCAGGTGATGATAGGGCTCACCTCATGTGTTTCCCTTCTGTCAGGGATCTCTGTCCTGTGCTGTCTAATGTCCACCTTCCAAAAATTGTTGCCTCCTATTTTTCCAATTTTCTAGTTGTTCATGGCAGGCAGGCAAGTCTGGCCCCATCATGACTGCAAGCATAAGTCTGTTTTTCTATTAATTTCACTGTTGGACATAGAAGACCTAAAAGGCATCTCAAAGAACCTCCTGAGTTCCAGACATAGTTTAGAACCCATTATCTAGCAGCAACCCATTTCCTCTTGGAAACCAGAATTAATCACCCTAGCCAGGTCAGTAGCTTCTTTTTGTCTTTATTTCAGTGGCATGTGAAGTCTAAAACAGTTAACGTGGTGATCTTCTAATTCATGGGAAACATTATTGTGTCCCTTCCTGGAGGCATTCCTCCCTTGTAAGACAGACCTCCAAACTACAGAGCTCAAAGATGTGGGGATGGGATGCAAAAGTTTTGTGCATGGGTGTTTAGATGTAACACCAAGAAGAACCATTCCCAAAGCTACACCTTGGTTTCCGGAACTTATTTTCAGGCCTTGAAAGAAACCGCATCGTATATTTGGTTGCTCATTCAAAGCCTATATTATATCCTATAAGGTCTCTACCACCAGCCTCTCAACATTCGTCTCCCGCTGGCACCTCAACTTAGTGGAGATGAGAGCCAGTAGCATGTTCCAGGCACTGTGCTAGGAGTGGTAGACAGAATAGTGAACCACAGTATCCCCGCCCCCGACTCTAGTGAAACTCACATTCTAGACAAGTAAACCAATACTATGACATGTGAAATGAATGGAAGAAGAGTAAGTGAATAGAGTGCTAGGGCTCTATTTCAATATGGCGAGCATGAACATTCTCTCTGAAAGGTTGACGTCTGAGCAGAGAACTGAATGAAATGAAGGAGTGAAGCATGTGATTATCTGGTGGGAGAACATCCCAAACAGTATAGACAGAAATCAAAGGCCTTCAAAAAGAAATGAACATAGTAGACCTGAGAGACAGGTCTATGTGATGGGCAGAGGAAACAAGGCAGAATGTGGCAGCAGATGGCATTGGAGGGGTAGTCAGGGCCAGGTGGTCCATGGCCTTGTAGCCCATGATAAGGGATTGGGATCTGAGTTATGGAGTGGTATAATCTGATTTTTTTTTTTTTTTAAAGATTTCTCTGCTTGCTGTGTGGAGAATGGATAGTAGAAGGGCAAGAGTGGAAGCAGGGAGACTATCTAGAAGGTTATTGTAGTCGCCTTCACCAGAGATGGTGGTTTGCTTAGAATGGGGGAGGGGCCAGAGGTAACATGGTGTTGGTTATAATGATCGTAGTAAGGACACAGTAAGTACTTAAAAAATACTTGCTGGAAAAAGTAAAGATTCTTTTCCAAAAGTAAAACCCACTTCAAAGCCACCCGTTTTGTCCTGTATTCCAGCTAAACTAAATAATTCATTTGCTTCTTAAGTTTTTCTTTTTCTGTCCTATCACCTGATTTTCCTGTGTCTCGTGTAGCTGTAATTATTTCTTTCAAACCTTTGTGATCCTTCGTAAGAAATACTTTCTGGCCTTGTGTTCTGATTTCCAGTATAGTTGTGTATGTGTTACTCCTGTTAGACTGTCAGCTTTAGAATATGCTGGCATAATTAGCACGAATTCTGAACAAAAAAATTTGCAAATGTGTATGTGTAGCTGAGGTTCCTCTTTACCTGTCATTGTGGCTCTGACCGAGCATCACTATTCTTGGCCAGAACAGAGCTTTTTATGACAAATTCTGATTAAAAAGCCTCGGTAAGCTCTTCCCTCACTGTCTTTTTGGTTGAGGAAAAGGTCCACTTAAAACAAGAAACCAGTTTTGGTCAAGAAAACTTGAAAAAAATGAGAAACTGGAAACTTGGTGCCTGGCATGTTGTGGCAGCCTGGTTTGTGCGTACAGTTGTTTAATCTGTAGATGTTCGTCCAAGGCGACGAGAAGTAACATTTGACTGTCCTGTGTGTGCCAGCACTTACACAGCGTGCACTGTTCTTTAAATCCTCACAATGGCGCTGAGAGGTAAGAAGGTTGCCCCTTTTTTAGAAGCTCTGAAAGGATAAGTAGATGACTAAAGATCAGACCACATAAAAGAACACTGGAAAATGTGTGAATTTCAAAAGTGTGATATGGCCTTTCAGTTCAAGGATAATAAATTTGAGTTGAAAACAAGCCAAAGTACATGTGAAAAAATGCCAGTGAATTCAGAAGGCAGCAGACAGAGAGTGAGTTACTGAATCTGTTGGAGATGATAAATGTAGGACTAAGTTACCTGAGGAATTAGTAAATAAAAACTAGGGGCATTTTTGCATAAATCAAACTTTATCTGAGGGAAATAATTTGCAGATTACTTTTTGGGAAACCACACTGAGTATATTCAAGTTGATTATCTTTTTGTTTTTTTCACTAGAGAATGTTTCTAAATATTGATGTGTTGTGTACATTTTTGTCAGCAATTGGTAGCAAGGCCTTCCAGTATGAACTATATGGTGGCTCCTGTAACTGGCAATGATGTTGGGATTCGTAGAGCCGAAATTAAGCAAGGGATTCGTGAAGTCATTCTGTGTAAGGATCAAGATGGAAAAATTGGGCTCCGGCTTAAATCAATAGATAACGTAAGTATTTTTAAATCTACTTGAATATATCTAAATAGTTTATAGAATATTGGATATTAAGTGATCAATGTTAGAATAATTTAAAATGGAAATGCTTTAATTCATTACAGTGGTGTATCTATAATTGAGAATATTTTAAATCTGCTAACTTAAATTTTTTGCACTTGGAGATGCCCTGGTTTGAAGAGGCAGAGTTGGGACTTCTAATGTTACCTTGAATTAATAGTTTTTTCCTTTTTGAGCCCTTTGTAATAAATTCACTGGTCTGCATATATTATAAATAGTTCATACAAATAGAATTCTGGTATTGAAATAGGGCAACAGATGTGGAAGTTAAGAGACTGACCACTGAGAATTGGTGGTCTTATGATGTATATTTTTAAACCAAATGATGATCATTTAACTTGTGAAGTGGTTTTGCAGGTCTCTTATTTCCATCCTTCAACATGGATTTAATAGGTCATTTTCTGAGCAAAAGTGACTAATTGGGGCAGCCATTATTTTATCTTTATAATTACTTTATCTCTCACCTTACCATACTGAAGAAATTAAAGTTACTCTCTGAGGAAGCATTTAGGATTGTTAAGGACATGCTGAGTCTTTGCTCCAATTTATGATTTTAGGTATTACCTTATTGGATTCCTTTTTAGTCATAAGTCTCGTTACCCCAATGTGTCCCACCTTTTCAGGTAGAACATAATGAACGTGGCACATGGCTGAGGCTGACCTTGGCAGGAAGCCCTGACCCTCCCTGCCTACCCAGAGGACTGAGGACATCAATGTCTTTGCACATTTGTAGCTTATTCAAGACCCATCAGCGTGCTTCTCTGGGAAGCTCTGACTTCGCTGCTGTCTCTTCCTCTGTCCTAAAGAGACAAGACAGTCTTCGTAGGCCCCTGTTCCCCACTGCAGTTACCCTTGCAGTGAATTTGTTCCCTTGCCAAAGCTCAGTGGTCTGACCACTTCGCAGGGTGCCACCTAGTTTTCATGGACCGCCCTAAAGTGGAGGACGCATGACAGAGATCTTCTCTGACCCAGCTTCAGATGGTAGCAAGGGTCTAACCTTGTAGGTGCTTTCATGTTTTACCAGGTTTACTCTTCTTTTACAATTGTTGGTTTATAGTTTGTTCAACACCTGAGATGAGAGTTTACATAAGTAACCATATCCATGTGGGTTTAGTTCTTAGCTAACTGTACTTTTCTGTTTTTACTCATAGTGGATTCTTTATAAGAACTGGAGTGGTATTGAATGTGCCCACCATTTTAGGCTGTTAAACCCTAATCTTATTTGATTATGCATAATGTAGCAAATGAGTAAAGCAATCCTTCAGCTTGAAAGGTAGAGTTATGACCTTAAAACTGTAATTTTTTAAACTGTAAAAGAAATCACAAAACTTCTAATACTTGACTCACTTTCCCCCTCAATAATGCTCATGAGCTACTACCTGGATTCTGTGAGACTCCCTGAAGCCTGCGTGTGTTATAGGAATCCTGTCTTATTTTCCTTGGTCTTTTTTCATTCCTTGGTGAAATGGGCGTTTGAGGTTGGTCAGGTGGGTCCTGATTTGAGGTAGAAATGACCACTGAGATCTAATTTTTTTGCCTTATTTCTTGGGGTTATTGCCTTAATAAAATTTTCAGTGTCTTTTTTGGGGGTAACGATACATATAGTCACGTAATTTTTCTTTTTTTTAATTAGTAGGGTAGATTCCTAACCCAAGTTGGTTTCTAATTTTCCAGCGTTTTTAAACCATGTTATAACAGTGGTAAATAAGCAAAGTTACGTTCTTCCCTAGGGAGTATTTGTGCAGCTAGTCCAGGCAAATTCTCCAGCCTCGCTGGTTGGCCTGAGGTTTGGGGACCAAGTACTCCAGATCAACGGGGAAAACTGTGCAGGCTGGAGCTCTGATAAATCGCACAAGGTGCTCAAACAGGCTTTTGGAGAGAAGATTACTATGACTATTCGTGACAGGTAAGCTGACTAAACAGTTCAAAGGAAATTCAAGACCAGTTCTCCATTTTCTTGAGCTTTTAAGACTCAATAAATATAGTATTTTGTTGCAGAAAATGATCAAATGTTATTAGCCTTATAAAGTCTTGTAGTTGTGTGGTGCAGATTTTTCTTACATAGTCTGATTCTTTTTAAAAATAGCATTCTTGTTTTGCATACACCTTCTTTCAAAGCTTATAGAAGTTCATCCTCTAAGAAGTTAACTTTCCTGTCTTAATCTGTTGCTCTAGAAAGTAGAAAATGAATGTTGTAAGAGTGAGCAGCATGGTGCCCCTGGCCTCACGTTCCAGTTTACTGCTCAGACATCCAGCCTGGGGTGCACACACACAGTGCCAGGGTCCCTCACAACTCCCACGTGGTCTGCAGCTTCTACAAACCAAAGCAGGCCTTTTGGCTGGTTATGAAGCTCTAGTTGTCAAGGTGGGAGGATGGAACATTTTATTTAGCAGTTTGTTTATAATTTAAACATATCGCACATGAAATATGGACCTCTGTTTTCTTGGCTTGGTCCTCACAACTGTTAAGAGTGGTCCTATATCACATTGTTACAGTTAGCTTTTGGGTTTTTATTCTTCTCAAACGTCTGTTTTATCTACCCTTGTGTTTCCAGTTTCTCACAGCTGGTAGCTATTTAGTAGATGTTTTGTAGATGAATGCCGTTTTTGTTTTATATATAAGGAAAATTTTTGACTAACTTGGACCAACAGGAAGATATGCCTCTTCTGAATTGTGGAATGTAAACACAGATTATCATAAAACCCGTATAATGACGTGATAGCAGAGTTGTCGAGAGGTGAGCAAGTGTAACTGGCATGACAGCTTTTAGAGGAGACCGCCCGCTGCCTTGTTCCAGCGGCGGCATGCCGTCCTTTCTGAAAGGGGCGTGAGGAACTTCAGTCCTCTTGCTTCTGCAGTTCTTTTAAAACACAGCAAAAATGTGTTCTATAAAATTTCCAAAATCAAGATCTGAGAAATATTATAAAAGTTTTAAATAAAAAAATATTTCCTAAGAGCAGTGAAGCTCCAGGAAATTCTAAAAGTTAATAAAAGATAAAAATTCATTTTTAACACTGCAATTTTTGTTCAAACCTATCTCATTCTTTCTGCTAAGTTACAGTGAATTCTAAAGGAAAAAGCATAGTGATAAACTGCATTGAAGCATTATGTTCAGTTAAGTCTTTGATACTTAAAAGAAGGAAATCTAGATTAGTCAGTTAGGCAAACCATAATGGAGAGATTTTCTTTTTAATGATTTTTTTACACTATGATGTTCTGTGAATGTCCAATATCAGAGCCAATACTTGCTCTTATTAGAAACACTGAGTTTATTATAGCAAAGTAGCCAGTAGGGCAGAATAGAAATCCATTAAAATGTTTACCTTGGAATTAAATTTTTGATTGAACTCATTATGTTTACAGGCCCTTCGAACGGACAATTACCATGCATAAGGATAGTTCTGGACATGTTGGTTTTATCTTTAAAAATGGAAAAATAACATCCATAGTGAAAGATAGTTCTGCAGCCAGAAATGGTCTCCTCACAGAACATAACATCTGTGAGATCAATGGACAGAATGTCATTGGGCTGAAGGTAAGGAACAGAACTTGTCTTGTTCTGCTGCAGTTTCACTTTAGCAGATGCCTTTTTCATGTGTCTGTTGAGGTGGTGCCATTTTCACATTGACCTCCGAAGGAGAGAAACTCAGTGGGAAGGCGGGCAGTGTGGGGGCTCTGGCCATGCTCTGTGCTAGCTGTGCGCTCAGGCCAGTTAAAGGAATGGTCTGGCTATTACTGGAGTGACTGGACTTAGATGATCTCTGAACTCTGAAGTCCCTCAAACTAGAATTCTGTAGAGACATGGGCATTGAAGATTTTGAGGACATTCTGAATGAATGATTGCCTAGCTTTTGTTAATCCAACAATTGTAGGAAATGAGTAATAGTTTCTGCTCATAGTAGTACTTTGTTTTTATAGGTTTTTTCCCCTCCACAGATTCCTAAATAGGGCTATTTTAAGGTCTAAAGGTTTTCATTAAGACCTGTTCATTTCATATACTTTGTTTACAAATACACAGTTAACTGAGGGGCTATAGTAGTCGTGTATCTGGGGAAATTATTTAATTTTAAATAATGAAAGGATGATTTTTTTGGCTAATATAGTCAACTCAGTTTACTTAGCAGTTTTTTTTATCACCTATTCAATCGTGATTCTGTACAATTAAACTTGCTAAGGAAAACTAGGAAAAATTATAAATACCAAGGGTCAGGATTTTAGATATTAGCCTAACATAAGAGGACATATATAATTTTTTACCAAGAATATTTATTAAATAACACCTCAGTGGAGTTACTTTTCATTGTGTGTTTCACCAGGACTCTCAAATTGCAGACATACTGTCAACATCTGGGACTGTAGTTACTATTACAATCATGCCTGCTTTTATCTTTGAACATATTATTAAACGGTAAGTCGACAGTTCCACAACTTGATGCTTATGGTCACGTGACTTAACATAAGTGTGCTTTCTTTTAATTCCCAAACCTTTGGCTCTTTTACCTAAGGGGTGGCATTGGTGTTTACCTAGAAATTTAAAGTAAATTAGTTAAATCAGAGGAATTGGTTGGTGAGGAGACCCTTCAAAACTTCCCAAGTATGGAATAAAATTCACCATACATTTCCAAAATTTTGACATTCCTCGTAGAAAAAGGGTATATGAACAGAGGTGGGCAGGCTTTCAACTCAGCTGTTTTCAGTGAAATTCACTACAGCTTCACTCTGCCTACAGCTCCTCTGCTCAGGAGGAATCTACTCATGGTAGTTCATCATGGGGAATTCTTGCCTATGGGGTGTTAGGAGTAATGGTTTTTATTCTCTTGAGCATCTCAGGAGGCAGGTAGAGGTGCGTGGTGATGTGGTGCTACTGTCTGTCCTTGGGAGCTGAGGACTGGAAAGCTGAGTGGGGAGAATAGAAAGGTGGCAGCAAGGGTTATCTTCCCTAGAGCTTTTAAAATCCTGGCTTCTATCGTAGCTGTTCTTGCCAAGCCAACTTAGAACCCTTCTTTCAGAATCTGTCTTGCATGTGGAAATGAGAGTAGAAAGATTTCAAAACACCTGTGATGAAATTTTTGTTTGTTTCAGCTTCTGGGTAGAATGCAGCTAGCTTACTCTTAGTGGGGGGAAAAGGGAGTTATTGTCAGGACTAACCATTCTAGACTTCTCTTAAACCAGTGGTAGGTCCCCCCCACACACCATTCCCCCCCAATTCATAACAGCGTCTCATTTTTTTTTATAAATCATCAAACAACTAGATTACCTGTGACCCTTAGGTCTGAATTCATCAAAATGACCTTCCTCCTCCCCGCCATCCCACTTGACGTTAACAGGTGCTAAGTTTGAATTGGGGTTTTCTTGGATCAACATAGCATTTTTGAAAAAAGAAGCCCAAAACTCAGTATTTAATAAAAGTGACTCTCTTGTAGGATGGCACCAAGCATTATGAAAAGCCTGATGGATCACACCATTCCTGAGGTTTAAAAGTCATGGCACAATGGAAACTTCGCTGAACTTCTCCAGTTTACTTCTTTGGCAACTTAACTTTATATTATGCACATGAAGCTTTCTAGGAGCCAGAGAGCATATGCTGCATGAGGACCTTTCTGTCTTACATCATGGCTGGGAGTCTTACTGTTTGATCTTATACCTTGTTCAAACTTCAAGATAGTTGTATAGCCTTATCCTGGTTTTACAAATGTGAAACTACGAAAACATTTACTGACTTTCATAGAATAGTTTCTCTACTGGAAACCTGATGCTTTTACAAGCCATTATGATTAGGATGACTGATACAGGCTTAGCTTTGTGTTAGAACCAGTTACCTTTATCCTAGAAATCAAGTAGTGCTGTTTAATTACTTTAGTTCTATGGGATATTTGCATTTTTACTGTGTTTACCATAGTACATTTAGAATGATTGCTTTTGATAGTTTTTTTTTTCTTTTAGTTCTGTGTGTTTGTGTGTGTGTGTGTGTGTGTATAAAACACCAATTAAGTAACACTGGTTTCATTCCATTGTAAGCATTAGACAGTGTATGTAGGTTGCAAGAGATTGTGTAGATTATCACTAAATTTTAACTACCTTCACTTAATATGCTTAAACTGTCGCCTTAACTATGCTAAGCATCTAGAATAAAAGCCAAAATGTAACTACTGCTGCCTTTCTGAAACCCACCATGCAGTTCTGTATTAACTGAAATGTTCAGCAGCCCAGAGCAGTTTACTGGGAGATACTGAGCTATAGCATAGCTGCTTAGTTGCATTTGAGATTTTCTAGTCATTGTGTAATGGAAACTTCTTTCTTCTAAAAGTTACTGGTATCACTTTCTGAGAAATGAATCACTATATATTTAATGTAAAAATTCTTATAGGAAATAGGACAAACTTCTGACTCCCTTCTTTCATTTTTAGATTAAGTGGGATAATACCTAATTTGGGCATTTTACTCTTAGCATTATGTAACCGTGCTACTTTGGCATGGTCATAGAATGTTTCCCTGGTAATTTGTTCCATGTCCTGACTCCTCCCTGCAAACAAAATGGCAGTGACACTTAACCTGATTTTTTTCTTCTTTTTGATTTATGTCTATTCTATTTTAATTAAATATGTATAAATAAAGTTAGATTTTTGTCTGTCTGTTATTGCATCATTTGGAAACTGTCAGTGGCTTTCACCAGACTTGCACATGACCTAGAAAATAGGCGCGTGGGATTCACCTTGGGCCTGTGGGAGAGAGTCATCTCCTAGAGCAGCTGACACCCAGGGGCCCTGAGAAGAGTCCTCTGTGCTGAGAGGGTGGAAGCGTCAGGAACAGTGCTTCCAGCTGTGAACCCCAGATAGACAGGCCTGCACACTTCCGGCCGCGCAGCAGGAACTCAGTGGGGCTATTGATTCGCCCTAGCAACATCCGAGACCAAGTAACGTTTAATGACACTTAAAACTGACTCTGCAAATTCTAGTACCCTGGTCTGATTCAAGTTTTTCCCCCACATCACTGCCTACAAGATAGAACAATGTTTTTAAACAGAAAAATTTTAAATCATATAATTACTGTGGTTCAGGCGTTGAATATAAAAGAAAATCAGTGCTATTGCTTTACAGCTTACTTTGTCTGAAATTTAGAAAAGCAAACCAAACAATGTTTCCCAGTTTGATTATCTACCTTGCTCTCTGGCCTTGGCTCTGAAAATAGTTTCAAAAGGTTAAGAACAACATTTGTGTCATTAAGTATGGTTTTCCAGAGGATCAATACTTTAAGTTCTTAAAAGATACTAGTCTTTATAATAAATCATTTAAATAAGAAAATGAAAACTGTTTTCATTACAGAAAAATACTTTTAATGTCGTAGAAAAGATGAGCATTTAACAGCCATAATGACATAAACCGTTCCTATACACAGTAAACGTACTGTTATAAGAACTGCTAATCCTTCCCCAGGTTCTTAGAATCTGGGGACAGTAGGTTATCGAAAGTAACCACTCCATGAAAACACACTCACCCAAAAGCCCAGTGGGCAGCAATTGTGTAGCTTACGAAGACAAAATAGTGACTCAGAAGTAGAAGAGAATACTGCACATTTTCTTGGAAAATTCTAAGTTCGGTGCTTTCTGAGAGTTTGCCCAGCCTATAAATCTCTCAGCTACTCTCTGCCACCCCAGCCTGTCTTCTGACCATCATACTGGGATGATCGTCTGCCTTACAAATGTAATGTTTTCTCCCTAACACTGCCTTATCTTGATCTGCCTTCAAGGATGGCAACGAACGGCTTTTAATGAAGTCACCATGATGTAGAAAGTTTAAAACCACAAATTTGTCATGTGGTAAAACTTCTAATTACTATCATTGCACAGTCACCAGTTCATTTAAAAGTTTGGTTTAAAAATAACATTAAATAGAGTTCAATTTAATATTTCAGAGAGGAAAAGGCACTTAATACTGCAATTTCCAGAACATGATTTGTCTGTCTTCCCCTCCCGTGATGATACTGCTGCACTGTTCATTCATCCATATACACGTCACAGCACCTAGGGGACGAGAGAGAGAGACGCTGGTCAGGTGTAGCAAGTTACCAGGGAGGTCCCCAGAGATACACTAATAAGTACTATGTTGTCTTGTCCTGTAATAAAATCTTTCTATAAATTAAAAACTGCTTGTTACAAGGAACTGGTGAGGAATAAGAAACTATTTAAAGCTAAAGTTAAAATGACTGAGAATTATGGATACAGAACAGAATGCAAATATTATATATACCTACAAGGAACAAAAGGAAGGAGATGATGGGGAATGGGTGTAAGTTTGCTGATTGACTTCCATTTCTATAGGAAGGAGTCAAAATGTTAGGTAAAGCTAGTAGAGAAAAAAGGCATAGACAAATCACTTCACTGTATAATGTTAAGAAATAACCATACCAAACTGAGTGACAGGGAAGAGAATGAAGGTGGGACGTTCTGTTCACAGTGGAAAGTCAGTAGATACTTAGAACCATAGATACTCCAAGAATTAAGAGCCATAAATCTTCCAAATGACCAGGAGGAAAACACAAATATAGTGAGTCTCCAAGAGATGAGATAACTACTAAGTGACAAAAACGAGCAGAATAAGTATATACAGACACAAACACACCTTCTCAATAGCGGGGCACACATGCAGGACACAAACTGAAAAAGTCCCTCCAAGAAGGGAAGGAAGACTTAGTTTTCATTGTAATTCACTACTTTTGTATTGTTTCTGCTTTTTTTTCTTTTTTTTAACTATGAGCATATAAGTAAAAAGAAAAAAGGAAAACTATTCCAGCTTTTGGTTTTTTATTCTCCATATGGAAATTAATATAAAAACTTCCTTTTTGGAACCAAATGTCTGTCAACATAAATCTAAATCCTGAAGGACTCGAGCTGGCGATCACCTGGCCACCCAGGATGCTGGAAGGGAACGTTCACGGCACAGAGGGCTCATGGGGTGTTTCTGCCTGAGAAGAGTTTGTTCCCTGGTGGGAAAAGCAGGTTTGAGTTCACTGTTTAGGAAGAAAGGTCAAGTCAACTGCGCAACTTACCTGTGTGGCCCTGAATTCGCTCACTGATTTTTCCTCCGAGTAGGTCCCAAACAAGCAGTTCACCAGACTGACTTCCAGATAAAACAGAATTTCCATCCCAGATAAAGCACCTGCGAGAATGATTTAGAAAGTCATTTTATCATTCATGATGGAAGGGCTACGTTACACTGGCCAACGCAAGCCCAAGTGACATGCTCATGAACTTGTTCGTAAATGACTTCACCACTAGTAATTCCAGAAAACATTACCTCTGGGGCTCGTCTGAGGCCATAGAAGAGATGAGCATTCCTGTCTGCACATCGATGACATTTAGGCAGCCATCTTCTCCTGTGCTGAGGACATGGCGGCTGTCTGTAACCCAGGTGAAATACCGATAGGTTACAGCTTGAGAAGTGTGTTTTAGATGATTCTGAGATTTTATTTCCGAATCTGGTGGGCTAATGTTCACTTTCATTTTCTTTGAGCTACTTACGGTACTTAACTAATGACTGTTTGCTCCTTGAAATGCTGCTGTTTCTAAGACACTTAGGCTGATGACCCTTTGGTATGATTTCTTTTACATCTTATAAATTAATTTCTCTAGTGAGTTGAGGAATTAAGGACATATCCACTACACCTTTTCCACTAGGTACAAGTACCACATGTATACTGTATTCTTGCCATGAAGCAGCCTTAGCTAGAGGGAAAACCTTTTAAAAGCAAACACTGTTTTTCTTTTTAGATTCTTATTTCAAAATAATAACTCCAGTTCCTCTGGTATCATCTATATTAAAAACGACAATACTACCTGGACTAAAAGCAGTGTCACATACAGTCCCGGAATGGCATGGAATCTGGTGCAATATAGTGGCTGTAGTGAGGTCCCAGATAGTCACCGTGCCTTCTTTGGTGCCTGAAACCAACAGCGTGCTTGCAGCATTTAAACTGATTGTGTCTACCTAAGAAAGAAAACACAGAAGTACTCTATTTAGAATTATGTCATTAGCCATGTTTCCCTAGGCCAAATCAAATAGGGAGACACAATGGTAGAGATTAAGCTCTACAGTATACTGGGGTAGCTAATGCAGATGGATTTCAGCATCACCTACTGAATGACAATTTATTTAAAAATGAAATTCTTCATATGCTCATGAATGAAATGAAGTACTGCTAGGCTAAATGTAATGCTGTTTTAAAAAGCCTAAAATTGACAGTCTCAGAAAGATGGCTCTGAATAAAAAACTGTAGCGAGGTGCCGAACTGCCTGAAGCAGAGCGGAGCCCTGAGTCTGAGGGATTTGCGGGCGGTGGGGGGGTCTCTCAAGGCTATACTTTGCAGACCTATCTTGAATTACATACTGAATAAATAGTTCTCAACTTCAGTTAATCTGTCAACCATGCAAATCAGGTAACAATTCAGGACCTCAGAGAACAGGCAGCACCATAAGCTACAGCATAAGACGCAGTGGTGTGACCCAGGGGAACAGAGCGAGTGAAAAGAGCAGAGTGCCAGCCCCGGTTCTGCCCAGGCTGTGTGCACTTGGGCCATCCCGGATATCAGGTCAGTGTCCTCAGCTGTCGGATGCGTGTCATCCTAGACAGATGATCCCTTCTACCTCTGTGTCAGAAAACATGAAAGATGTGTCACATTTTGCCTCAAATAGTTTGAGGGTACCCAAATATTCAATGTCATGCTCAGAAATTGATATTTTGGAAATCTAGTTGGATGGTAGCTGATTCTCAGGGAAACGGCAAACTGGAGAAGAAAAGACAAAGCAGACTTGGAAACTCAGAGTCAACTCAGAGAAGAACAGAGCTAGCCTACGATCTCCTCCAATAAGCAAAATAAAACAAAGCACAAGATCAGAGAACACACACGTAAACCCAACAGTCTCCCCCACCCTGGACTATAAGCTTGGCTCGTGGAGTTTTGTGGCCAGTACTCACGCTGACATCATGCTCCAGCTCGGCCAGCACGTCAAACTGGTGTCTCTTGGTGCCAGTCATTTCTGCAGGAACTCCAGACCACACCTAGGATGGAACATATTGCAGAAGGTATTTGCAAACATTTAATATAAAAGCATTTCTAACGCGTTCAAGAGAAACTCTCTTGACTAACCAACTCTTATTTAACACTTTCTAACAAAATGAAGCTGCGTAGCGCTTCTGGTTCCTCTCCCACAGCAACTGTGCTTTAATTCCCCACCACCATGTGCTTACCAAGCCTCGACTATCTGTACCTGTGTCTGTGTCCATCGCGTGCACTTGCTGTTGTAATTAAGTGATTTAAGTATTGTATGAACTAAGGAAATATGAGTGCAGAAGTGTTGCAGTGTCTGCTAATGTTTTGAAAAGACTCAAAATTATGAAAATTAGGTGTAGGCAAGAAAACCTATCTACAAGAATGAGGGGAAAAATCCTGAAAAACTGTTGAAAGAATTCTAATTGTTTTAGCTTCTTGCTTTCTTTTCACATAAATGTAAACTTGAAACCAAAGATGCTGAAGGCTGGTGTAGTTTATGCAGGAAAGTTGTGTAGGATTCCAAAGAAAAGGCCGAGTAGAGTTCTACATCAACAGAATGCTGAATGAAGGTGCATTTGTATGTTCTAACTTTAAATAAAATGCATCATTTTATTAACAATTCCCTGCTTTAACTTGACATTTTCTGATTAACTTACCAACTGCTAGTTTCAATAGTCTTAGATAAGAAGGGGCTGCCCACTGTATTTCTCTATAATCTGCTGTCTAGGGAAACTAGATCACTCAACCCCCAGATGAACACAGTACAAAAATCATATAACTTCCTACTATATCAAGAAGTGCACGTTAAAAAAAAAACAGGAAATAACATTCAATATCCTTATATATCACACTTTGTGAAAAATAGTGAAGTGACAGAATATATTAACAACACGTAGTTAAATGATTTATAATATTTGTATTATCCGAACACTTTAAGTTAGAAATTATATATAAACCTTCACTGTAGAGTCCCAGGATGCAGAATACAGCCTGTCGTCATGCCAACAGATCTTACTAACAGCATCATCATGTCCCATTAATGTGTCTTGGCATCTTCCAAATGCTATGGAATAAAAATAGCTAACATAAAAGATAATGAGAACTGTTAAAACAGCAGTCCAGATTAATTTTATGATTCTAAACACATATTCAAGAAACATTATATTGTTTACTTCTACACTTACTAAGGCCCACTAGAATTACAAATTACTTGTTCTCCTGTTCTTAAAGCAAAATACTGAAAATTTGAATTTAAAACTACAAATTTCTAGGTCTGGCTCATCTGTATTTTTTCTTTTTTTACATTTTTTACTTATTTATTTATTTTTGGCTGAGCAAGATTCACCCTGAGCTAACATCGGTTGCCAATCCTTTTTTTTTTTTTCTTTGCTTGAGGAAGATTAGCCCTGAGCTAACATCTGTGCCAATCCTCCTCTATTTTTCTGTATGTGGGACACCTCCACAGCATGGTTGGTGAGTGGAGTAGGTCCATGCCCAGGGTCTGAACCTGTGAACCCGGGCTGCCAAAGCAGAGCACGCAGAACTTTAACCACTCGGCCCTGTGTCAGGCCCTCATCTGTTTTTACCTCAGTTTAAAGCTCAAAGAAAAATAGAGTCCAACTGGAGAAATTATTAGATTCAAATCCAACAGTACTATGCTCATCTAATATTTGTTCCTTTTTGAAAACAACACAGTATCCTGCCAGTGGAAGATTCTGTCCTTTCCTGCCCCACATCCACAATGGTAGCTACACTGCATGTGGAATTACAAAGGAGCGTGCAGAGATACGTACACATTATTATCCCAGGAAGAGCTTATGACAGTGGCATCTCCTGGTAAAAGCAAACAAGATGATAAAGCCTGTAATATAAAGGATTCCACATTAATAATTTACAATAATTAGTAAATCCCTAACATAGTAAAACTGTCCTATAAATTCCTCCCAAAATTAATGCTCAAAGTCTGTTTATGTTGACCTTTCTCATATTTACAAAGTTTTTTTCAACTGGTTAATTCCAGATGTCTAGTTTCCTTCCAAATGTAAAAGAAAGGAAAAGTGGAAAGGAAAGGAAAGTCAAACTGTGTCAAGTGTGCAAAGATGCAGCCTGAGGGCTTTCCAGGGCTCTGGATGGCCCTCACCGCCCTGCACTAGAGATTATCCTCAAGAATGCAAATACCTTCTCTGGATTACAGACTTAGGCGGGTAAGGAAAACTTCCAAAATTCTTTAGGGAATTTCAAAATCTTTCAGATGATTCACATTAACAATAAAATGTTTTCTTCAGAAGAATTAATTTTCTAGTATTAGATATCCTATCAACTCAGAAGTGCATAAATTATTTCAGTAGTGCAGAAGCATTTAGTCTGACAGTTCCGAGAAAGGATAGATTTATTAAGGAGAATTCTACTGGGCGGCACTTCAAGTTTTTTAGGCTACAAATGAAATCACAGTATTATGAGAAAGAGGCAACCCGATAAAATTTTTACTTTAATCTAGAAGTAATCTGACTAAGGCATTCTATAGATACCTCACAGGAATACACCCACTTGTGGGAGAAACGAAATGTCCTTAACTGTGTGTGTATAAAACAAATTGCTACATGAATTTCTATCATAACACTGACTTCAAACTAAAATGAACTCACCATATTTGAAAATGATATACTTCTTTGTAGCATTTTGGATTCCTTAGAAAACATCTTCAAGGTGGAATCTAATTTAATAATGAGAAAGCAAACATAAGAAAGATTTCCTGACTCTTAGATGACAAAGAGCGGCCGTTCCGCGGCCAGCAGACAGTTCCTCCTGTGGAGAACTGGGCGGTAAATGAGGCAGATGATCGAAGGCCTCAGCCAACATCAAGATGAAGTGATCTGTATCCACGACAAGGAAATCAATTTAACACCCAGGATACACATAGTATACTGTTGACATTTCAGCATGACCCAATGCAGAGTGAAGCCCAGTAACTGATAAGCTAAAAGTTAAAGAGGAATAAAATAGCCATTTTAATATTAAAGAAAACAAAAAGATCTTGGAAATATGTTTGTTTGTTTAACAAATAGCCCAATTATGGTGTGATACCCTTGTACTGAATTAGCATTTATGAAAAAACCACTAACTTCTAATAATAAAGTAGGGATTAAAATGTCCAAGCTTTTAATTTCCTGGCCTAATAACCTTTCAAAGTGTACCAAAACAACCTCTTAAAAACCAAGACTCGCAAATTATGATGTGCTCCAAACATCCCATATTTGAAATATGTAACAATACATTTTCTGACTTATAAACATACAACATGATAAAAAGAAGGAGCTTTAAATAATTTCTTCCATATAGTATAATTTAACATTTCAACCTAATTTTTGCAACATCAACACACAAAAGTACTGAGACTTTATAAATATGAGTAAATAAAACATTCTCCAGCATTAGCTTGAAAATAAAAACAGAAGAATGAACACATTATCACTTGAACATTTCCCTGTGGATGGATTATATAATTAACTTGGACAGTCTTCCTAACTTTGCTTTTGAGTCTAAAGAAGGCCCTTTCTATTAGGCAATTCTGAGTATTCACCACAAAGTCTGCTTAAGCTCATTAATTTGGGGCATTCCTACAGAAAACCATAAGCCAGAAAGGTGTGTAAAGATGCTTTTGTCCAAATCAGAGATGTCCTCCCCATCCTAGAGGTGAGCCTGTCAAAGACTGCAGCGACAGCTGGCCTCACAGGTGGCAGGTCCCCATGAATGCCCACATGCCTAACACACACTGCCCATGTGAAGAAGACGTAACTCTGGGGTGACGATCAGCATACACATACATCAGTAATCTGAATTATTAAGAGTGAGAAGAAACAAACAGAAAAAACAAAAGCTTTTGACTTAAAAAAAAACACCTCTCTCCCCTTTATCTGGCAAATTCCCAAAGAAGCGATATAATACTTAATAAGCCTCAGAGGTTTACAGCCTTGATGCTCCTCAAACTCATCATTTACAAGGTCACACAGAACAATGAACTGAAGGATTTAACAAACCGTGTCAGAGAAAAGCAGCTAAGACCACGGGCTTTGCTTAAAGAGAAAGCATTCTGTCTTGTGTTAGAATGTTGGCAAACTCAGCAGGTAGGAATCCTGGCAAAGCACAGACTGCTTGCTTCCTTCTCTCAGCATCATCTCGGGGACCCCAACACGGCTCAGTGTGCGTACTGCATGTTAACTTCTTTGGGTCTACGGCAGAATCATTTTCTGTGCTTTGTGGAAAATTCTGTTTTATGTAATCTGAGATCGCATTTGAAAGAGAAAGGAATGACATGCCGCAGATAATAAATCACGATTACAGAATCTGAGAGGAGCAACTCTGATTTACCAGGAGGCGTTTAGTTGGATAGCACCATTTCTTAACTTAATGGGTGAAAAATATAACTTAAAGACTAAAGAACAAGTCGCATCAAAAACAGTCAGCTAGTAACTGTCAAAACCAGCTGTCTTAAACCTAAGCGGATCGCTAAGATGCCACCCTTTCATCTTCACACCTTCCAGAGTGCCTGTCACCATGCTTTGAACATACCAGGGACAAGACATGCTTTAATAATTACATACTGTGCAGACCCGCCAGGAAAAGCAATGGCGCATATAGCAAGAGATGCTCCATGCTTAGTCCTTTTTTAAGATCAAAATAATCAAATTCTAATGTGTCATTAAAATATAGTTACAAGTCATATCAACTAGCCACTGCAGGGGTTTTTCATAATTGTGATAATGTATAAGCACAGTAACAATGTATGAAGTAGATTTCAAGCTAAATCCTACAAGAAACACCCTGAAATATACACTGAGTGCCAACAATGAAACACTTAACAGCAAGTCTGCATTTCCACGTGCTGAAAGGCACCAGGCCTGTGATGGCCTGTGTCAGACACAGCAGCTGCAGCTGCCCTTCCCTTACTCTGCTCACCGCCAAATGACCACAGGAGGCGGACATGCCTCTCATGGTGGAAGAGGCCCCTACCAAGAAGGAGATGGAAAATAAGCTCTTCCTGTCCTGTGCCTGAAATTTTGGGAAACCTTATCGGCAACAGAAAGGCATTTTTCATTATTGTTTTTGGAAAACTACAATGAAATTTTATGTAACATACCACAAATTAATTGGTCAAAGATTACTTTATGTGGAGGCAGCACACGCAAATAACAGTCCTTGTGCAACAGTTAAGAAGCCTGGACATTTTGATTTGAGGTAAACCACTTTTCAGGTAGGAAATCATACCTTGTGAGGTTGTAAAGACCGAAGACCCATTGCAAGAGACCGCTATTCCAGTAACTGCCCTGTTTAAAAGCAAAGTTTTATAAATTACTATAAACCATGTGCTAGGACACAAGTCCTAGCAAGTTTCTGTAATTTTTGTTTACATGGGTATGTCCCACATTATACCTGCCATTACCAAATCATCGCCTGACAACTTCTACTTTTATTTTGGCAATACTTGTGCCTAGAACACACTCCAACTCTTAGCTTCTCTGGCCGCCATATTCGGAGTTAAACTTATTTCTAACGATTGGAAAGCCAGTAATGCTTCTGCAATTCCCCCTTATTGGACCATCACCAAAATTAGTGAAACCCTTCTTTACAATCACTTCACTTGCTTCATTGCTGAATCGAATTTACCTAGCATCTGTCTGGTTCTAGCACATCCTCCTAAAGGTTCATTCACGTCTTCACTGCTTTTGATTACAAGGCCCCTTTCTACATGCCATTTAGAGAAGTTGAGAAAAGAAAAGCCATTGTTATAATGAGTAAGGCAGAACTACGTATTTCTTTTCAGGAGACTGTGCTCTGATCTGGAGCCATCAATCTAAAGTAGACGGGAGTGTTCAGTTCCACCCATGACCAATGGTGTGCGTGATAGCAAAATGTCACGTAGGCCATCTATGGCCATAGAGCAGGACACCTCATCCCTGGGCCTGGGTTTTCTTATCTGTAACAGGATGGATCAGGCGAGGTCAGGGCTTCTCCAGCCTTTGTACCAAAAGACATGACTGTCCTTAATGGCAGAAGACAGTGAACACTCATTACTCCTCTGGGTCTAACAGCAAGCCCAATTTCTTGGAAGTATAGGTATTATTTTTAAAATTCCTGTCAACTTTGCAATGTACCCTCTCTGTCTCTGTCTCTATCTCTGTCTCTGTCTCTCTCTATATATATACACACACATACATATACATGTTTATTATCATTTTTAAAAAATATAAATTTTCCCCCACTATATCAGTAAGTTCAACACTCAGGAAAGATATACTACGTTTCTCCCATAGGTTCACATCATCAAAGACTCGAGGGGCTGTATATCCCAGTTTGAGCGGCACAAAACCACCTGCTGTCTGAGACCCTGCCCATCTCACTCTAGATTGACCGACTGCAGAAATGACAGCGTGGTGGGCCAACACAAATCCACTGTGTGCCGAGTTTTCCCTTGCCACACTGACCTCAGGTGGCTCATCACTATAGACATTCTGGGAGATAAAAACAATCAATACGACATTGAAAGAGAACTTCTCCTCTGACTCAGCTTAAAAAAGCTTCACCCCAAGACAAGACCCCCGCTTCTGCGAGGACAGCACAGGGACATGCTTACTCCTTGTGGATTTTATGTTGCTCATGCAGCTGCAGTTTGGTGATGTTATTCCAGGCCAGTGTTTTGCTTTCTTCGGTCAGGTCTTCAAAAGACTCTTCACCTGGAGAGACTACATCAAATTGTTGCTAAGTGAGTCACCCAAATTACTAAAAAGCTTCAGAGACAAGAAACATCTGAGTCACAACATTTTCTATTAAAAATCAAACGACCAAGAAAACAAAATGCCCCACCAAAATGTAGCTGCTTTGAAATGTACTCGTTAGATAGCTCCATGTTAGTCAAGGAAAAATAATAAGGTGTGTAACCTAAATAAAATAAAAATGATTTGGAGAAAGATGAAAAACTATCTTTGAACACTGGAGTCTTTTCATACTTTGATCAATGTCTGCACAGTTTTCACGCGGCCTCTAACTTAGGAACTTCAGGAAATACAAGACTCAGAAGCCATTTCATTGTCAGTACCCTCTGCAAAACCCTGACAGTTCTGTAAGAATGTTGCAGTCTTGTTCCGGTTTGGCCTCCGGTTTGGCCTCTGGTTTGGCCAGGAGGAAGCAGAGATGAAATCAATTACCGCAAGAGCTCCTGGACAGGACTGGCTAAGTAATCCCCAGACTTCTGTTTTAAGAAGGGCTGGAACAATTACCCTTTCAAAATAGTCACAAGACAGTGGTATGGGCCCGGTGACTAAGCAGAGCATGAGTTTAAGAGGCATCACAAGATAATCCTATGATCTTTGTGACTTAACCCTGTGGGGCATTGTCTCACAGAACGTACTCCCAGCCAGCCCTGGGTCACAGGACTCCAGGAGCTGTTCCTCCTTGCTTGAGAGAGTGCTCAGCCGCGTGTACCTGAATGTGCTTGGACCAAACAGGAGAATTGGAGATAATAAGAAATCATGCGCTTTTGCTGCCAAGGTTGCATATAGGCTCCTTCTGGGAGCCTGTGGGTGTGAGGCTGTCTCATGTGAAATGCAGAACATGAATAAGCAGACGAAGGTGAGTAGACTTTCCTCCATTTCCAAATATCAGACGTGAGAACAGGGTCAAGCGCATTTTAGCACCTAGCTTATGCCTGACACAGAACAGATACTCCGTAAACATTTGTCAAATGATTGAATAAAGAAAATAGAATCAAATTTAAAAAACAGAGCACCTTGCATTCAAGGTCTGGATGTGGGGATGGAAGAGGAGAATCAGGGATGGAGGAAGTCATTTCCGGGAAAGAGTGGGGTTATGGTCACTGGCCAGGACACGGAAGAAAGTGAACAGCCAAGAACCAAATACGAGCTTGGAAAACCACAGAACAGAAAGAGAGCCACAACAACGAAAACGCTGCCAAGTCTCACAGGCAGTTGCCAGAAAACAAAAGTGATCTGATTTCCTTTAAAGTCAATAGTTAAAAACACGAAAACAGGTTGGCTTGTTTTTTTCAGGAGAACCACAATGAGATGGGAAAATGCAAACATCTCTAAGGGTTCATGTCTCACTTCCTCTCCAGAATCTTCAAACACATCATAATCACAAAAGAGAAATGAATGGTGCTCACATTTATTCTCTTTACAAAATTTACCTGGAGAATCTGCTGTGGAAGCATTATAACTGGAGGTTTGGGACAAACTTCTAAACTTTGAGGTGATCCTTCGAGGATGTGGTGTCACAAAGAGCTGTTTTGGTGTCTGGCCAAATTCCAAGATTTGGGTGAGCATGGCTACTTTCTCATTAGGATCCTCGATGCTTTAGGACAGAACACAAATAAGGTAGTGAACCTTAGGTTCAGGTTCCTGGAAAGCACAACTTTCAAATGATACAGATCAATAAGAGAGAGATTAACCCTCAAATAGTAAAAGCAGCTATGCGCCAGGATTGTCTAAAGCTTATCACAGATCTTCAGGTAATTTTATGAGGCTCAGTAACTTACAAAATGGTGAAAGCAAGATATAATTCATTGTAAATGTTCCATGCCTTAACATTATCAAATAACTGCAATAACCGTTTAGATAAAGAGGCATTTTGTAACTCAAGTAGGAACTCCTTATAGACACGTCAGTACCTGTTTAAGTCCACACCTCCTTCATAGGTCAGGGGATGAAATACTGAAAAAAGACATGGAAAACACTACTGAAAAATGTACTCTTTGGTTATAATATACACTCCATTCAGAATTTTAAAAACCCAACCTTAAACTTTTATTCAAACAAATTTATTTTCACTTTGTAAAACAGACTAATAATATCCAACTTCAGTAAATATGAATTTGAATGATTATCCTTTGTTGAGCAGAAATCTAGCTGGCAGGTTAGATGACCTGTTCTCAGTGGATTTCTCAGTCAGCATGATTTTCCCCTTAAGGGAAGCACACGCCACTCCGCGCTGCTGGGTGGAGACCAGGCCTGAGCTTCCAGCCCCCTTCTTGAATCCACACTGAGCACCTGGAGGAAGGTAGGCACTGACGCTGAAGAGGAGGTACACTGCTACTGGTTTCTTTTCCTTTTTTTTTTTTTTTTTTTTTTTTGCTGCTGGTTTCTTTCTGCTCGATTAGAAAGAAACCCTGGGCCCCAGCACAGCAACCTCAATATTCTGATTGAGTCTTAATCGAAATTATTTAACAGGATGGAGTACATGCTAAAATTAGAACACTTGAGAAAGAGACCTCATGGCTCATGGGGAAGCAGAGGTTCTTTAGGTAAAAGTCCTTCCTCCTCTGCTGCTCAGTATCCAGCCCAGGGTCACTGAGCCTAGGCACTGTTTGCCAATACAGGATGCTTCTGCTGAAGAAATAAGCTTGATTGCTTTGGCCTCACCTTTTTTATTTTTTATTTTTGGTTTGTTTTTGTTTTCATCAAACGCTAAATGAAATTTCAATGACTGTTACATACCATTATGGGCCCCAACAGCATCACTCCCTTTTTGCTTGTAGCCAAATACCAGATCAATCCACTCATGAAGGTGCTCTGACACATAAGTGCTTTCCAGCGCATCTTTGCTCTTCTGGAGAAAGTCCTCGGGACCTATTAGATTAGATCCATCAAAACATCACAGTCTCCATTTTATTTCCTCTCATTTCTTTTGTCTATCCATATATAGATAACATTTCTAGGACAGGCAAGAGAAGATATATTAAGATATATACAAATTTCTTAATGAAGTTTCCCCCCCATTATATATAAAATATAAATTGAGGGGATGGCGAGAATCATTTTTACAACGCTTAGGTTTCTCAAATACATATTCAATGTTTTTACCTCATAGCCTCAAAGAATACTTCTAATTTGGAGTAGGACCGATATTGCCTCATTCAGATAGAGAATTATACTATTATTTAAAAAAATTCTCGGCAACTAAATAACTAATAATACTTAAATTGCACTACTAGGTGAAGAATTTCTATAATTCAATCCTTTCAAGGTGGTACTCACTCCGTGCCCAAGGGGGAAGCTCTACATCATCAACCATCTGCCCTCCTTGTCTCTTCCCCAAATCCAGCTTCAGACTATTGACTAAAAAGCTGACATCATCACCATAGAATTCTGGAATCAACTGAAAGTTTCAGGAAAAAAAAAATAGCAACAAACATTTTATAAAAGCAGTTAGAAACCACATGCCCAATGAACCATTAGGTTTTTTAACCTCTTACCTCTTTAAAATCTGTCGCACCATCCAAACAGTTCTTCCAAGTTTCTGCAATACTAAGTACGAAAAAAATTCAACTGATGTTAAACCTAGGGTGTGGAAACAGCAACAGCAGTCTTTCTATGCACCGAAGTGGTGTTCTATACTTCACCCCCATGAATTCATTTCTCTCATTAACTCACAATTCTCACCATCCATATGGGTACCCCCTTTTACAGAGGAGAACACTTCTCTGGGCTCACACAGGGAGTGACTAGGGGTCAGGACGTGGACCAGGACATGTAAGTCCATGCCATGAGCCACCACACACACACTGCCTCATCAGAGCGCCAATGGAGGCGGGTGCCTACACACTGAATTATAAATAAACAAGTGTAGAGCTTAGAAAAAGATTGGAAAGACCTAGACCAAAAGATTAACAATGAATATTCTCTCAGTGTGGTGGGATGCCAAATGAACTTTATTTTCTTCCTTATATTTTCTGATTTTTTTTGGTAAGGAAATATTACTTTTATAATTAAAAAAGTTATTTAAACACTCACAGGGAATTGTATTCAATTCATAGCAGAATTATTTAGAATAATGGAATGTTAGTCTAAAAGGGCAAGAATAGAGAAATAAATAGTCAAAATAAATTATGGCATACGTTAGGACATGACACAATCATTTAAAAAATCACTGTTTTGAAGAAGATCTAATAATATGGGAAAAACTTCAAGATCTAATATGAAGCTACAAAAGCCAGGACAAAAACTGTATTTAAAACATGTTCTCACATTTACACACCCATACGTACATATGCCTAGAAAAAGCCTGAAAGGAACACATGTAACAATTAGTGATTTTTTACATTTCTGTTCATATCTAAGTTCTTTGAAACAAACGTATCATACATACATAAAGTCTAAAAAATGGTAAGTGAGGCATTTATGTCAAACCTGTTGAACATTCTATCTGCATTATCGAATCTTCCATTCTGTAGGCACAGCATATACTCTGGTGCTACAGGGGAAAAAGTCAGAGTTAAGCACGATCATAGAATCACTGAAGAATCCGTGTGAAACAACCTTTAATGGGGAGTGACAATAAGGACTCTTACCAATCCGAACAAGATAAAACAGCACGTAACCCGGGGAAGAGTAGTGACTGCCGTACATGAACTTTGGCTCTGGCATCTCCTGGTAGCGTGTCTACAACATATGGAGAAAAAAATACTGCTAAGTTTGGCCAGGAAAATAATAACTGACTCAAGTAGCAAAAGTCTAAAAGAAATCATGGCATGGGTACATTATATCCCTTAATTCTTCTCTTAAATAGGAACAGGAGGAGAAAAAAAGAGTGAAAGGAATCACTGAATAAACAGCATTCTTGTGAGAAGTATTTTGGTTTTCTTGGCTCAGTGGTCACCACGTTGGGGCTGGATTGAATAGAATGGATTTTATGTGTCTCTTGCGCAATTTACCAGAGAGCCCCGTGGTGAAAATAAATCAGTAAACTTGTAATCAGGTCAGCCTCCTACTTCCTGAATTTAGGCAAAAAATGCAAATGGTGAGCAGCTAAATTCAAGGGGGAACGTAGCAGGCAGACAGGGGAGTAAGAAACAAGGTGATGTAGATCTTTCCATCACTCTGGACATAGCTCCACCAAGTCTTGAAGAAATGAGTTTCAATTACTATAAAAACTCAGGCCACCCCTCAGGGAGATGCTCAGAAACCCAGAACCCTCCCTCCACGCACCAGCAATCTTTCCAGCCGCTCCTTATTTAGGGCCCCTACTGGCTTACTGAGATCCCGGAAGGTTCCTGGATTTGACAAATCTATGTAAATAAATAAATTTTAAAAATTAATTAATTAAAATAAATAAAGCAACCTTAGACTTAATAACATTATCCCCCTGAACTGATTCACAAGCACATATTCATTTCCACAAAATAAACAATTTTTTTAAAATTGAGACAGAGCCATTAGAATTATAGCATTTCTGATATTTACATAGCTGCAAAGGTTAGAACTTTTGAGTTGCAAGTTAGCAACAGCCACTCAAGAGTAATACCTCTAATTTGAAAATGCCCTGAATGTTGACTTTTTAAAAGAAGGTCTATGGATTAAAAAAACTATATTCCAAGTAAAACAATAAAAAATAAAAATTTTAAAAGCCAGTTCTTCTACCAAGACTTACTTTTTAAGTTTGAATTACAGTGAATATTATTAGTTTGCGATAAAAGCATAATTGGAGAACTGGGTACTTGAATATTATCAGAGAAATAAGTTATATTCCTTGAAAATCTGTTATCTCTTTTAAGGACAAGGGTCTGATTAGTGAACCGTCAATAGGAATTTATTGTTCACAATATATAATTCAAAATAAAATTATAATATAATCACATTTCTGTTAAAATAATTTGAGAGAGAGAGAGAAGTACATATAGCAAAAAGTTAAAATGGTTATCTCTCAGTAACGTGATCATTGATGATTTTTATTTCCTTCTTTGAATATTTCAGTACTTGTAAAATATTTTATAATGATAATTGTTACTTTTGGTAATCACATTTTTGAATGTGAATTTAAAAATAACAAACTTGAGATGCAATTTTCAAAGTGAAAAACCTAGCTATTTCAAAACGTGGTAATAATGACAACACTGGCTTAAAATCACACGCATTCTTTCTGGGTGTGTCCTTCAAGAAGTATGTGAGTACCTTTCTTTTAGGATTAAAAAAAATCAAGAGATAGTGGATAAGACATATAAAACACACGTAATTTATATAACACTTATCCAGTATCTTACAATGGAAATTGGCAATCTTTAGTAATAAAATCGAAATGGGTTCTAACCTGTTCACATATCACAACATGAGTCTAAAATGGCACTTATTCTCTCCTTTAAACACTCAGCTGTGTGGCACGCACCCAGTTCTGAACTGCAGTAATCACTGATGATCCACGGGAACACCGGGTACTGGGAGAGGTCGTTGCAGCTGCGGTCAGCCAGGTTGTTGAGGTGCAGGAGGTACTGGCGGTTGGAGAGGTGGCCGCGCTGCCACTGCAGGGTGTAGCTCTCGGCCGTGCGCTCTGCCACGTGGTGCTCTGCGGAGGAGAGGCCGCCAGTGAACTTGGCAGGTGTTACTTAACATGCAAAAACTAGATGATTAAATGCAGACCCTTCGATGCAGTTTTGAAAAATACATTTTAAGAAAAAGAAAAGTGAACTATGGTTTGTTTTCACCAAATAGTTGTTCAGTTAAGTGTGAATATCACCGAGATCCAGAAGGGAAAATTATTAAACACTTGACATAAAACATATTGTATATATTAAATATATGATATAAAACAAATATGAAAGTGTGCAGCGAATATATAAATATAGCATGGTAATATATAACATTTACTGTATTATATAGTCTACAGTATATACCTAACAGAATACTTCCAAATGTGCTTGAGGTTTAATGCCTTTAAGAAGCCATGACCATTTTTGTAAAAGCTTATTTCTTCCATTTTTCAGGAAATCAAAATGATCTTTTAGTTTTTTCTAGTCTGGAATAGGTGTACTACTGCTTGTTAGTGACTATATATTATTTATGTATGTGAAGAATAAGGAAAAGAAAAGAAATTTTTAAAAGAGAGAAAAGGTATTTGAAAGGAGAACATGATTTCTCAAACCGGAAGTACCAAAACACCACCCCTAGAAATACTTCTGGAAAAATGGAATCACAGAGTATGTGGCCCCAATGATAGCTTTCCTTTCAGAGAGTAGACAATGAGTCAACTGTTCTATTTTATTCCGAAAATTCTGCTTTCAACTTTTTATTGGCTGTATCAGGCAACTTATCTAACTTATTTGTTGATCCAATATTTATTCTTACTTACTTTTACCAAGTTTCTTCACTAACAGCTAGTTGGAAAGGGCTTAAAAAATTTGAACACTTCTCCTCATTGTCCATCCTCAGAACAACTCAAAGAAAGTCTGAACAACCTCAGGAATAAACTGAGAGAGAGCAGACAGCTTTTCAGAAGACAGACTTTTTAGGTCATGCCAAGATTTTTAACTTGAGATTTTAGGATTCACCATGAAAGCTGAGTCTTTTGTTGTAATCTTGTTATAGTTAGAAAAATAAAATGAAAAAAAGTTAAATCAGGAGGCAGGAGATAACAGTAAACTTACTCCAAAGTTATAGTTATGCATTAAGTTATACTGAATAGCTTAAGGTGAGAAGAAAAAAATATGAACTCTAAACCTACTGTAAAATAAAATATAGTATTCCTTACTGAAAAGAAACCATTCCTCCTTGAGGGAAAATTTCATTTTTAAGGGAGTACTTCACTTATATATCTCATAATGGTTTCACCGTACATTAGAACTGCAAACAAAATTAAAATGGTATTTACAAAATCCCAACGTCTATTTTTAAAAATCATTTTTAAAAATCATTCCATTCTACTCATCTGGCAACTTTGTAAACAAGAATAATTTAATTCAACCATAGAACTTAATATGTTTATGCTTGAAAAGAAAAATGTAGGTGTTCTCTCTGATAAAGATGGGAAAATTCACATTTTCCATGGAAGATTGAGGAAATATTAATATAAAATTGAACTGAGTCCCAGGGTACTTTATTGAGTATAGAAGGTTGAAGTGTCCCTTTTGTATTGTTTTCCAGCTTTGTGATTAAGGCCACAACTAATGATCACAAACATATGACTGGATAACTCGCTGTCTCATGTTAAGAAAATGAGCCTTGGTTTTCATAAACCAACATAAGACAGGAATGCACATAAAAATAATTAGGTGGATCTTTATAATCCATTCAACTTGAGGGCTGTTAAAATACAAAAAACATTTCAAAATATTTATCCAGAGTTTTAAAACACACAATTGGAGTGAAATACTACCAAAACTCACGTACATTTCCCTTCGTTTTTAAAATGCCATTTTGCCAACTCTAATTACTGACAAGAAGAAATAAGTAGAACCACAGAGAGGTGATTCTAGATGTAGCATTTTTCTTCTCTTATTTCCTATCCTGTTACTCAGGAGTGGGACTTCCTTCATATGAACAGATACAGTGAAGGCTGAGCAACAAACCTAGATATGTGGCAATATAAAAATAGATGTCATCTCTATCTTGAGGTTCATAGAACTTCAGGTAGATGTCAGAACACAGATCATCTTCTGTGCAAAACACTTCCAAGCCCTATAAATTCAGAAAGAAAAGAAAAAACAAATAGCACTGTAGTCATCTTGCAATCTCACTATAAGCTACATAATCATAAAAGCCTTTCAATTATACATCCATATTTTTCATTTGTAGGTCTTGTATTCACATTCTCCAGCTATAAAACTGATTCAGTGATGCTGAAAATTTCCTGAGAACGAGACATGTACCTCAGTTAAACTTTGTAAAATCCCTTTTGGTCTTGAATATTTTTATTGATAACAGCCCTTGTGAAAGTATTATTTTGAAATTCAAAATTGGCTGATCCATGTTTCCACAATCTTCTTCGAACACAAATGTTCAGCATTCTTTTATAAATTAAATAATAATTATGTCAACCTAACAACTGATAATTAAATAATCCATTCAATTAATAAGTTGCAATTATTCTTAAAAAAACCGTGTGAGCTTTGTGAATGTTGTGTTGGTAAGGCAGAGACAGGACAGGAATGGAGAAAGGATGAAAGCAGAGTTATCCTTGGTCCAAATATAGGCTTTCAGCATTGACTAGTTAGAGAACTGAGGGAGTCAACTCTTCGAGTCTCAATCTCTTTGTAAAGTCAGGTATCATCTACCTCACAGGGATTGTAATCATAAAGGAAATAGTGTCTATAAATTGCCTGGTATACAGAAGCCACTTCATCAATGTCAATTTCTTCTCTTTTTCTGACTGCACTCTATGCCCAAAGGAGATTTTAAATAGTATCTGTTTCCCTAACCCTTTATTAGCGCTGGAAATGGAGAGTCAACTTTTAGGTAACACAGGCGGAAAAAAAGTTACATTTCACAAACATAAAAAACAAAAATCAGTTGCTTAAAATTGCTCAATGCTGGGGCTGGCCCCGCGGCCGAGTGGTTAAGTTCACGCGCTCCGCTGCAGGCGGCCCAGTGTTTCATTAGTTCGAATCCTGGGCGCCGACATGGCACTGCTCATCAGACCACGCTGAGGCAGCGTCCCACATGCCACAGCTAGAAGAACCCACAGCGAAGAATACACAACTATGTACCGGGGGGCTTTGGGGAGAAAAAGGAAAAAAAAAAAAAAATCTTTAAAAAAAAAAATTGCTCAATGCTTTTGTAATGCGACCAAGTTATTGGTTAATCCTCAAAGGAGAACAAATGAATTTATATTGATGTAAAATTAAAACACCGTGGTATCAGACCTTATGTGGGGAGTGGTTTGTAAAGGAAGCGTGTAAGACTAATATTAGCGTGGATATGTGCTTACGCAGAGCCATGGTGGGAAGAACTGCTCGTACGATTGAAATGGTTATTTTATCCATCTCTCTCTCTCACCAAACCTGAAGACTGAATTAATATAAGTGAACTGCGAATACATTACAGTTCCACGGAAGAGTTAATTTTCTAGTAGGTCCCCAATTTTACTTTGAGACCCAGCTGCCGTGATCTGGCGGTGGCAAGTAGCACTGGGTTGGTTTGCAAACATTATCCCTGTGTAAACCCGGAGACTCTGAGAACACAGGAGTGAGAAACTCAAGGGCACTCTAGCCCTCTTCCTCTTGGAGCCAAAAGCATTTTTACAAAAGCCCTCTTACCTACATAGAGGAGTTATTTCTTTATAAATTTCTAGCTCATCCAAAAGAGAGAACAGCAAGACTCAGAGTGCATTTGCTTACAATACAACATACTTACACTTTTCAGACATGCCCTGGGTGTTCATAAGTCAATAAACCATTGGCTAAACTGAAGATGTGACAATCATCCACCTAGAACTGACGTTGCACCTGAACTCACCAGAGGCATGAGGCCGTGCCTCCTTTTGTAAATGCGGCGGACATCCTGGAGCGTTATCTGGACCACAGGTTTCTTTAAAAGTAAAAAGACAATCTCAAACATCAACATTCTGACACAATGTGAAGCTGTCCTTTAGTATCAGAAAGGGGAAAAAATGACCAAATCTTGCCTTCCCAACGTGTTACAAGTGAACAACTGAAAAGAGAGATCTTAGAACAGGCCTATCTGGCTTCACATTCTGGTCTGTCCCTTTTCACCAGCTTCAGGACTCTGGACAAATCTCCCTACTCCCACTTGGTGCCCCAAAATGATAATGCAATCATCTACCTTTCAGGTGACTGCAAGGTTGAGTGAAAAGGATGAAAGGATCAGTATAGATAACCTCTCAAAAATTTTGCTATCTTTTTATAGACCAATGGTGTGCTTAGAACTGACATATATCTTTTTTTACAATTCTGTCTTTTATCCCCTTAAAAACTATAGTGTATTAAGGCTCATAATCAACTACAGTACAAAGCAGGGTCTCCAGACTTTTTCTTTCTTTATGAAGAGAAAAATTTTCTTGCTTCTCTAGAGCCTTAAAACACTAGTAAGAGAAAAACAAGGTTAGAAAAGGCACTGAGATTGGCTAAAAGGCCACACGGCCACCTTCTTCCTCCCAAGTGAGAGGGAGGAGCAGCCTGCAGAGACCAGGTTGTGTAACAGTGGAAGGTACCTGAAGACTGGCCAAGGATCCTAGCCCAGAGATTTGGGAAGGGATAAATGGTCATACTATGGATCCTGAAGCTATGGCACATACTCAGATATTTTTCCAAAAGTTTTTGACCCACGCCATAGTAACTGTAGTGGCCAAGCCAATTTATTACACCAGTAAAGCATGCCCATCAGTAACCTGTATTGTGTCTACTGGCCGGCTTGGTGAGTGTGCCCCACCACCTGCTGGACAGAACTGATATAGCATCATCTTTCGCTTCAGTATTAGATGTTTCAGCGACATGAAATGACTGACCAGACTGGAGAATTTCCAGGGTGTATGTAGCCTCTACAGCAGAACACACTCTTGTTCTCTGAGCTGCCCTGCCAAATGGTCCAACTGCGCTATCAGAGTGTATTAGGAGTTCTGTTCTTTTAATGAATCATTCCAGAAAGGGGCCAGATCTAGATAAAACAACTAATCTTTACAAATTTTCTTGTAGAAATATAAGTTTATCTTTACTTTCTGGCCTAGGAAGTCCAAAATCATTGTGAAATAGAAGAGTGGTCCCAGCAGCTCAGCAGGAGAACCACAGCTGCCAATCATGGCATCTCTACATGCACCTTTGTGCCAGCTGGGAGAGGACCACAGCTGCCAATCACAGCATCTCTACATGCACCTCTGCACCAGCTGGGAGAGGACCACAGCTGCCAATCACAGCATCTCTACATGCACCTCTGCACCAGCTGAGAGAGGACCACAGCTGCCAATCACAGCATCTCGACATACACCTCTGCACCAGCTGGGAGAGGACCACAGCTGCCAATCACAGCATCTCGACATGCACCTCTGCACCAGCTGGGAGAGGGCCACTTCACACTGTTTCTTTGGGAAAGATTCAGATCTAACTATTTTATTTGTAATTAAGGAAAAACAAGAAATATCAACATATGTGTACATATAAGCATAGATACAGAAATCACCCATTTTTTCTTAATCTTTGTCTATTTCACTGATCTCTTCTAGAAGTGCTTCTGAGTAGAAAGGAAGAAACCTCTAGTAACTCTTTACTGAAATCGGGAGGGGCAGGGTTTCTTTTCACAACACTGAGAGCAAGTGACCTCAAAAGGACTGAAAATAGATCAGAGGAGCTCAAACTCGGGTGAGTGTGAACGAGGATTACAGAGAGCCTGTTAAACACACAGATGCTGGAGGGGGAGGTAATTTTGATCCTCACCAAAATATGAGAACACTGTAATTGCGAAGTCAAGTTCACAGAAAAGAGAGCTTAAAGATGAACACTCCACTCGAAAGGAGCTCTTGGGCCAGCCCTGGGGGCCTGGGGGTTAAGTTTGGCGCACTCCGTCTTGGCGGCCCAGGTTTAGTTGCGGGGTGCAGACATACACCACTCGTCTATCAGTGGCCATGCTGTGATGGGGGCTCACATACAAAACAGAGGAAGACTGGCAATCAACGTTAGCTCAGGGTGAATCTTCCTCAGAAAAAATTAATAAATAAAAAATAAAGGTCTCCAACTGACTCTTCAGTCTTTACTTACTGGGTACCCATTGAGAGGTTGAAAATACAGGTTTGTGTCAGTGATGCACACGTGTCCAGGATTCGTCACCAGAGGTGTCACCATTTCTGCTTTGCATTCCATGTGCAGCTTTTCAGAAACACTTTGGAATCTGAGAATATATTTTTCAGCAAAAGCAAGAAAAATCAGAAAGTCTATTTTCTGAGTTTAATTTTATCTAAAGGAGCTACAGTGTGACTTTGCATAACATTTTGTCTAAAATCTACATTTAATACAAGAAAAATGGTAATATAAATTGGTTGCTTAACTAAAACTGACATTCTTTTAAATGGCATAATGAAAACTGAATTTTTAAAAAACAGATGATGTTATGTATTATAGAAGGGAATACAGACAAGTAAATAATATGAAATAACCCTTTAGCTGCACTCTTATTCCTCTCAAAATGAACTGGCCTTGAAACTACCCTTACATTAAAATAATTTTCTATTTTTGTGTCATTAAGACCTATTTTTATAGTCATATAAACCATTTTGGCATAGATAGCATTTATTTCACATTTTATAAGGCTATAAGTACATAATCATAATTACTTGAACGTCAGTTCCAAAGTATATTCTTCTGTGGATTTACTACAGTAAAACTACTCAAAGATGATTTCTCCTCTACCCCCCAAATTATTTAGCTAGCCATAAAATGTTCATTTTCTTTTCCTTTACTAATTAAAAAAAATTTAGAGGGGAAACAACCAAATCATCAATATATTAAGGCAATTACTTAGTTATGTTACTGGGTTAAAAATAAATGTCCCCTATAAGTAATGGGACAAAAGCAGGGGCAGACTGCCACTTTCAGCTGGGATGTGAAGGAGACCTCATAGCTCTCACCCTAAAAACAAAAACAAACTAGATAAGGGACATAATCCTCATTAATTTTTAAAACCCATCAGAAAGCTGAAGATGCAAAGCAACCTAAATGAAGAGACCTACGGGTGAGTGGCAGGAGGAGGAGCAACCTATGATGGAAGGGGTCAGGGCTGCAGGATGAAGAGAGATCTTCAGAGAAGCACAAAGCCAGATCAGGACTGGAGAGCAGAGATGCAAAATGCTGTCAAGGGGGGTGGAAAGCACAGAGAACTCTCCTTCTGTTCAGAAAGCTGGTGGCTCAGCTGTAAAGCACAAAGATATCTCCAGAATCCTTCAAGTACTCAGATCCCAAGCCTGTTGAAGAAAGTCTTGATCACGCCCTCAAAAGGGCTGGAGGCAGCGGTGACCTGAATTTAACTGTAGCTGCAACAAAGCCTTAACCCAGCTTAGTTACAGATTACATTGACAGAGCCCCCCAGTCCAGCAGCCTGACAGAAAAACAGGTGGACATGACACTTCTGGAGGTAAATATTATTTAGTTCAGTCCCTACAGTTCTTTTTAAAACAAACTACCCAACATACCATTAAAAACTACAAGAAACACAAAGAAGCAAGAAAATAGGACTCATGCTTATGAGAGAAAAGATTCAATAGAAGATGACTCTGACGTTGGATCCATCAGAGGGAGAATTTAAGATAACTACAATAAATACGCTAAAAGACGGACAACATATGTGAAAAGTTTCATCAGAGAAACAGAAATTATAAATAAGAACCCAAAGGAAATTCTAGAAATGAAAATCTGGATAAGAGAAACAAGTTTAAAAATAGACTGGACACAGCAGAGAAAAAGTCCAGTAAAGCTGAAAACAGATGAGTAAGAAATGTCCTAACTGAAACAAAAGGAGAAAAAAATATATAGAACAGAGTATCTGAGATCTGAGGGAATATATAAAACATACTAACATAAGCGTAACTCGGGTTACAGGAGAAGAGATAGAAAATGATGCAGAAAAAATATTGAAAGAGAGAATGGTTGAGAACTGATGAAAAGAAGGTCTAAAATCAGTGATCTAAACTGTTTGTAGGAACTTAGAAAAAGAACAAGTTCAACCCAGAGTAAGCTGAAGGAAGGAAATCACAGGAGCGGAAATCAATTTTATGTAAAATGGAAAAACAGAGAAAAAAATCAATAAAGTCAAAAAATGGCTTTCTGAAAAGGTCAATGAAATTGGCAAACACCTGGTAAAACTGATAAAGAAAAAAAAAGAGAAAACACAAAGCATCAATATAAGGAATGAAAGCGGGACCATCACTACAGATCCTACTGACATTAAAAGGACATTAACAACTTCATACCAACAAATCTGACAACTTAGATTATAGAACTAGACAAATTTTTTGAAAAATATAACTTACCAAGACAGGCACAGGAAGAAACAGACAACCTAAATAGTCCTATGCCTAGCAAATAAATTGAATAAAAAAGAACACTTCAGGTCTACATGACTTCACTAATAAATTCCATTAAAAATTTAAGGAAGAAATACAATCCTACACAGACTCTTTCAGAAAACAGAAGATAAAGGAACATGTCCAAACTCATTTTATGAGGTTAATATAACATGGACAGGAAAATCTGACAAATACATTAAGGTTTATAGAGCAATATCCCCATGGATACAGATGCAAAAATCATTTACAAAATGCTAGCAAAGCAAGCAATACGTAGAAAAGGATAATACATCACAATCTAGCTCGATTTATCTTATGAATAAAAGGCTGGTTTAACATTGAAAAATCAATCAATATAATTCATAATATTAACAGAGTAAAGAATAAAAAATATGATCATCTGAACAAATGCAGAAAAAGTATTTGACAACATTCTAAACCTATTATTGAAAATACTCTCAGCAAAGCAAGACTAAAAAGGAACTTCCTTATTTTGATAAAGGGCATCTACAAAACACCTACAGCTAGCATCATTCTTTGACAGCGAAATATTTTAATCCCTTTCTTTTACAAGAAAAGAGCAAGGCTAGGATGTCTGCTCTCACCACATCTATTAATTAAATGGGGCAATAAGGCAAGAAGTAGAAATAAAAGCCATAAGGATTTCTGTGGAACTGTCATTATTCACAGATTAAATGATTACATGTATAGAAAACTCCATGGATCTACAAAAAAACTGCTAGGACGAATGAGTGAATTTGGAAAAGTCACAGGATACAAGGTCAATGTGAAAAGAAAAAAAAGAACTGTACTACTTCTGTATACCAGTAAGAAATAACTGAAAAATAAAATTTCAATCACATCAAAAAAATCACAAATCTACAGATACCTCCAACAAAAGATGGCAGCACAGACATACTAAACACATAAGAACAGGGGAAACCGGGTGAGGCTTGGGAAAAGAACTCTTTCTACTATCCTTACATCTTTTCTTTAAATCTAAAATTAGTCCAAAATAAAGCATTTTAAAAGGACATTTTGGGGTACAAATGGGAAAAGTTGAATATGGAGCTATAAATTACATGACACTATAGAATTACTCCTACCCACCATAATAGTATGGAATAATGTCAGAGAACATCCTTTTAACAGATATATGGTGAAGTAGTTCTGGGTGAAGTGTCATGATGTCTTGCATGTAATTTCAAATGGTTCAGAAAAAAATTATACTTACATATTTTATATATATAATACAAACATATATATATACACACATTATTTATATATATAACATATATACAGACATACATACATTATATATACATGTATACAGACACACACAGACCAAGCAGGTGAGTAAGAGCATGAGCATGCAAGAACTAAAGTAAACTTGGCAAAACGTTAATGAATTAAGACCTAATGACTCATAGGCATGTGTTCATTATATTATTCTTTCAACTTGTGAGGATTTGAAAATTTCCAGAATGAACAGTAGGGAAAAAGAAATATAGCTATCCTTTATTCCTTCAATAAAAAAGTATTTCCTCAGAAATATGATGAAAGCTTATTTTAGCAAAAGGTTACCTTCTTCCTTTTAGAGGAAATATACAATATTATTTACACTGTAAAAATTTGTTCCCCAAATTCTTCAGCCTAACATTTTGGAGACCGGATAAATTAAAACTTTCATAGTGAGCCATTTTTTAAATTAATGTCATGCTGAAGCCCAGGATTGAAGTCTAAATCATTACTTAGAAAAATTATGCATTCTAAGTAGGTCAAAGAAGCTAATTCTTCTTATTCCTTTTCCTTCCTAAGATGGAAGCTATTCTTCCCTCGGCAATCTATTTACCTAATATATTCTGCAAGTATAAAAATGGAAAGAAAATTAATACTCTATAGGTGGAACAGAAAAAGCAGCAAACAAACATAAACAGAGAAAACACAGTTTGGTCAGATGGCTTTACCGCCAAGTTCTTTCACACTTTAAAATGTAGTGTAAGGGTCAAAAATCTTACAAAGATAGAAATAAAACAGAATATTACAAACTAATCTCATTTATAAACATAAGCTTCTAGCCAAAGCCTAGCACATAATAATCCATAAAAGAATCCACTCAACCAATACTTTCAACTTTATCCTAAGCCAGAATGATTACAAATGAAAAAATCTAAAATAAAAATGATTTCTAGTGAATAGAGACTGCAATAATTCATACATAAGATTCTTTACACATTAAAGAATCTACATATAAAGTTAACGGAACTGATCACTGAGTTTAGCAGGACTGCTAAAAACAAAATGAATTGACAAAAATCTACTGCATTCTATATATCAACAATAAACTGAAAAGGAAAATTTTTAGGATATCATTTACCACACCATCAAAAATATGAAGGACTTGGAACAAATCTAGCACAAGAGAGGAAAGACCTTTATGAAGAAAATCACAAGGAAGACATTAAAGAAGACCCAAACAATAGAGAAAAGACTACAGATTCCCAGTAATCACAATCAAAATCCCAGCAGGCTTTCTTTTATGGAAGCTGTCAAGCTGATTCTAAATTTACGGAGATGTGCATAGGGTCAAGAACAGTGAAGACATGAGTCAAAAAGGAAAATAAGGTGTGGGGCCCTGCACCACCAGATATCGAGAGTTACCATAAAGCAATGGTAATTAACATAGTGGTACTGGAAATGGAGATACAGACAAATAGCCTGAATCTACTCAATATGAGGCAAGCAACAAATGAGAGAACAGGTTAATATAAAAGCATAATTATTTGCAGAAAATATATTATATACTTAGAAAAGGCAAGAAAATCAATGAAAAAAACCTTAGACCAGTAAGAATGTAGCCTCTTGGTCCGTGGAGGATACCTTAGGTGGTGACTATCAGAGCTTGAAGGGTCCGGAAAGACTTTCTAGAACAGCTGACAGCTAAGCTGAGATCAGAATAGGTAAGAGCTAGCCAGGCACAAAGACGCAGGAGGGTGGGTATTCTAAGCAGAGGGACTCTGTACAAGGGCTCAGAGGTAGGAGAGCCTGTGGCACACTCGGGAATGCATATGGGAAGAGCCAGAACACAGAATTCAAGAAGAGCAACCAGCAACCAGAAGTCGTAAACAGGGCTGGAACATAAGCGGTTTGTGTGCCATGTAAGGTTAGGATTTCACCCTGAAAGCAATGGCAAGTCTTGAAGAGTTTTAAATAGACAAGAGATATCACTAAATAAGTTCTTTAGAAAGAACATATTTTAAAAGTACATTAGGCACAGCGGAGAAAGAGGATTGGAGAAGCAAAGACTGGAGTCAGGTAAACAAGCTAAAAGCTGCTACAGTGTTCTGAGTGGAAGGTGATGGCGGCCCGAACTGAGCAACAACAGCGTGAAAAGACAGAAGCTGACAGACTAGAAAGATCTCAGGAGCATCAGCTGACAGGCCTTTCTGACTGACAGATGTCAGGACGGAGAAGACTCAAGGCAGGCCTTGACACTGCTCTTGCACTGAGGCGGGGCCATTCCCTAAAACAAGCAGGTTTGCGGTGAGGCAGTTTTGGACACACACGTCCTCATTGGCTGTGGACAGGCTGAATGAGGCATACAGATGAAGACGTTACAATCAGATGTCATAATCCAGAAAGAAAATCATTAAAACTCACCTGTTTTTGTCAAATGATGTCCTAGCCAAACGTGACTGCAAAATAGCTGTTATCTATTAAAACAGAACCGTTTACAAAGTATGAATATAAGTATTTATAAGGAAAATATAATCCAAGTTAATTCGAATAAAGACACAGATCTTTAGAAACTCTTACCATAGCAGTTTGGTCACCTAGCTTGTCAAGGCAGGATGCTCTGTGAAGCTACAATATTATAAATACACATGAATTTATTTTTTCTCTCAGATGATATGAAGATATTTCCTTAGAAGCAATGAAAAACAGCAATCATCCTGTTACTCAGTAACAGTTAAGATCACTTTTGATATATCTATGGCTTCTTCTTAATACACAGTTTTCAAATTCAACATAGTTAAGCAAATCTGCTTTACATTTATACAAGAGATTATGATTTCGGTAAGATGTATAAATACGAATTTTTTTCTAATTTCTGCCTAAGTTTGCTTTGAATTCTCTGCCCAGTAATGCCTGAGTAAGGCACTGGCTTACCTGGAGCAACGTCTCCACAACATCTTCCACTTTCCCTGAAACATCCAATTCAAAGACATATTCCATTTTGCCCTAACAAAAAGGGAAAGAAGTCAAATCACAGGAAGAAAAGAAGCATGTCAAACCATTTCACTTTAACAACATTTGCAAACGCCCTCCTCAATCGTGCATGTACGTGCCTGGCGTGTCCCCACTCACCCCACCCTGAATGAGAGCTCTAAGGAGCAGCGTCCATCGGATTTACTGCTACACTTATTTCCTCCCTTCTGCTAACTTTGGGCTTAGTTTGCTGTTCTTTTTCCAGTTCCTTGAGATGTATAGTTAGGTTTTTAAATCTGACACCTTTATTTTTGTTAGTTTAAGTGCATATCACTATAAACTTCCCTCTTAATACTGCTTTTGCTGCATCCTGAAAGTTTAGGTATGTTCTGTTTTCATTTGTCTAAAGATATTTTTAATTTCTCTTTTCATTTCTTCTTCGACCCATTAGTTGTTCAAGAGCGTCATTTAATTTCCACATACTTGTGAATTTTCCTTCTGTTGTGGATTTCCAGTTTTATTCCACTGTGGTCAGAAAAGATACTTGGTATGATTTCAATCTTCTTAAAGTTGTTAAGACTTGTTTTGTGATCTAACACGTGATCTATCCCAGAAAATGTTCCATGTGTACCTCAGAAGAATGTGTATTCTGCTGCTGTTGGGCAGAATGTTGTGTGTCTGTTAGGTCCATTTGGTCTATAGTGCTGTTCAAGTCCTCTGTCTCCAATTGATCTTCTGTCTGGATGTCCTATCCAATATTGAAAGTGGAGCACTGAAGTCTCCTACTTTCACTGTGTTGCTCCTGATCTCTCCCTTAAATTCTGTCAATGTTCGCTTCATATATTTAGATGCTCTGAGGTTGGGTGCATATGTATCACAATGGTTAATTTTATGTGTCACATGCTCCAATCTTCTCTCTCCCCTAAGGGAGAGTCTGCTTTGCTGTACTGGCCTCTGTCTGCTGTACCACAGGTCCTCTGGAGGAGCAGCACAATGCCAGCTCTTTCTTGTTTTCAGTGGTCCCCAGGCATTCCAGTATGCCAGGTCCTGCCAGTGCTCCAAGACAAGTGAGACAGAAGCCAGTCCCTCAGGCAGGCACCCCAAAAAGCCAGAACATTGGATATATGGTCAGCCTTGTCTTTCCCTCACCAGGAGAAGCCGGGAGCTGGGAGTTTCCTCCCAGTCATGTGGCACTGTGCTGAGAAGAGGGACTATGGTGAAAGGACGCTACAAATTTTCCTATGAGTTTCAATGCAGCAGATTTCATGCTAACCTGGGTGCAGGGGGCTCTTAATTGGTTTCTGGATTTCTCACAAAGGGAGAAAGAGGGTCCATGTATTGTTGAATCAGTGTCTCCGTGAGAGGAACCAGGGCTGAGGCCTCCCATTCCTCCATCTCTTATTGTCATGGTTGATGTCACTGTCCCCTCTTTCTTTAAATCTGAGAATCCTTTAGTATTCTAATTCATACTGGAACAAAAGAACTTTTCTTTGCTTCAGACCACCTCACTCATTTCCTTTCACATAATTTTCCAACAGACCAAGAGCAGCTTTGTACTTCAAGTGGGTATCAGGAGAGCCTTTAGAGGCAGAGCACTCCAGGCGTGGTCTCAACTTGGGGGGTGTCCCACTCCCCCCACAGGGCTTTTGTCAATGTGTGGAATTGCCTGACAGCAACAGGGAACAGTGTAGTAGAGGCTGTAATATAGTGAATGGGAACAGGCTGTAATACAAGGCACAGCCCACACAGTGAAGAACGATGCTTCCCAAAATGCCAACAGCACCACCTGAGAGTAATTACATCTCAGTATTTATAGTTCCTGACTAACCCGCACATGCACTCATTTCTCGTACATAAAATCCAAAGGCCACTGCATGCAGTCTGCGTCTTCCACAACTGCTGGCGAGAAACTGCAGGCTGGCCTGCGACTGGGACCGAGATTCAGCCTGCGGGACTGTGTCTGTTCAGAGAGGGTGGCTCTTCCTAATTCGCAGAAGTGTCATCATAAGGAGCACTGGCCCTGTCTCCAGGTCCTGTAAATACTCTTTTGGTAGAGTTATCCCTTTATTATACACTAAGCGGAAGCATCAAGAACCAAATAAAGCACAGAATGGTTAAACGTAATGTCTAAGCTTACTTGACAAGTCCTGGAAAACCAGATATTGTATTCAAGCTTCTACCCAATTAAAAGAATTTGTAAATTACTATTGAGCTCTCAAATAATTGCATTTTATAACCTATAAAAATTTCTCAAATATTTTTCAAAATAAATTCTCAGCAAAATCCAGTAAATAACCTTATAAATGATGCATATTCTGATTTCAATTTCTGCTCTAATAATTTAAGTTTTTCTTCCCTATTAGACACATTTATTTTTAAGTCAAAAAGTTAAGTGAAATTTCTTGGACTAAAGTCTGTGGCTCCCTTGGTAATTTTGTTATAACTGCTAGGTAACAAACTTTTAAATATCCATTATTATTATATTTGATTAAAGATGTAAATAGAGTCACAAAATCTCATTGCTCATAATTACTATACAAATTGCTGAGAATAAATGAAAAGCTTTACTCACCCTTTCTATTTTATATGGTGCAACAATGTTGTGTTCTTTAATGAAATATACCTGAGAAAGATAAATCAATACTTGTAAAATAATTAAAAGTTTTCATAGTAATGAGTTACTATAAATTAGAACACTATGAATCTGGAATTTAAAACATGGTTACATAATCTCTATTTCCAAACAGCACTTGCATTAATATTGGTATGGCTTTAAAGTTCTGATGGTAAAATAACAAGTATTAAATTAAAAAGAGATTCATCAAGCCAACAAGGTAGCAAAATTACTGGATAAATAAAATATCTAAGCTGTTTGATGAATGTCATCACTTGTACCACATAACCAAGTAGACAGGTGAAGGAAGCTAATTTCAGTGCTGATTCTCTAAGAAATGGGTAAAACAAAGTCACTGTGATGAAATACATTCATTAACATAAAGAAAGTTCTCTTCTCCAGAGGTGATCTGGCACACAGTGTTTTCACAGGCACCGGGCCACCTGTCCTCACACTGTGTATCAGTAACTATGTCAAACAAGCAGCATCATCTGCCAGAGCCATCAACCTCCTCACACCTGCACCCTCACGCCTGCCTTCCTCCTGTTACGACGGAGGGTCTGCCTAGGCTCTCAAAACCAGTCACTCTACCAGGCCACAGAATGTGCACCTCCCTCACCCACCAGCTAGTCAAAAACTTTGCTCCTACGGTTATACGCTACACTTCCTCCCATTCGAAACAAACCATAGATAAAAACCCTCCCTTGGTCTCACATCCTCTCTTTGACATTTGCCTGTTCCTTTTTGTCGCAAACTCTCGGCGAGAGCTGACTGTACTTTCTCTTGGGCCCACAAGAGGTTTTTATCCACACCATGTTATGGAAACCACTCCCGAGAAGGTCATAAAAGATGCACAAGACCTCCAGGTTACCAAATGCAAGAGTCAATTCTCAGGACTTCCTTGATTCTGTTTCTCAGAGTATGTGACGGAGCCGACGGCTCTTCCTGAAGCACTTTTCCACTTGGCTTCCCAGCCACCTGCTCCTGGTTCTACCCACCCTCACCAGAGGCTCCTTCTGTCTTCCTCCAGACCCCACTCTCTTCCCAACCAGACCTCTCTGTCCACACTCAGTCCCTGGGAAACCTCATCCAGCCCCGGGGCTTAAAAAAGTATCTGGAAATGGCCGACCCCCCAGTTTACCTTTCTAGCCTTAACACCCACCTCTGAAACCCAGACGAATGCTTCCAAATGCCTGCTGGACTTCTCTGGACTTCTCCTCTCGGAGGTCACATTCTGAACAAAGCGTGCTCCTCCCCAGGCTTCTTTACCACAATAAAGGGCACTACTATCCACCTCATTGGAGTTATTCCTGACTTTTCCTTTATACCTTGCAACTAATCCATCAACACATGTGTTAGGTTTTTCTTCAGAATATATTCAAACACTGACCACCTCTCACCCTTCGATTGCTACCATCCTGGTCTAAAATATCTGGGTTCTGAACACCCCTCCAGGCTCTCCTTGCTCCCACGCTTGCCCCCCTGGAGCATACTCTCTATGCAGCCTCCAGAGAGATTTACAAATACACACAAATCAGATCATGCCCCTTCTCTTTCAGCTCTCCAATGATTTTTCTCTTTTGTGCTTTATTCTAACTCCTTACCGTGGCCTGCAAGGCCCTCGATGGCACAGTCCCTGCCACTGCTCCAACTTCCCTTCCAGCACCCCGCTTGACCCCTATGGCCCAGCACACTCACCCTCACTGCACCTTTCACCTGCCAGGGACGTTCGTGTCTCAGGGCTCTCCCCTGCCACTCTCTGCACCTGGAACACCACTGCTCATGATAATCGCGTGGCTCACTCCCTCATGCCTTCTGAGTAGAATGCCTTCAAGAGGTACCTTCTCAGCGAGGCATCCCTGACCATTCCACCTAAAGTAGCACAAGTATTCCTTATCATTTTCTATCCTTTTGTCCTGTTCTCATTTTCTTCACGGCATTTATCACTAAATGACATTATAGAAGATATTTGCTTATTCTGTTGTACCCATTGAAAGGTAGAGCTCATGGGGGGAGGGGCTTCAGATATTTTGTTCTTCCCTATATCTCCAAAGCCATGAATGTAAAACTTATCGAATACATGAATTAAAACTATTATTTATACACACACACCATGCCTGCCTTAGTCTACCAGCAAATGAAAATTTGGAAGCAAAGCTCTCTAAAGCCTAAAGAACCATAGCATATTTCTGAAACATTGTGACCTAGTAAGTAGTCAAAAACCACAAAAGTTGCATTTTTTGTAACCCAGGAAGCTTAAAAGAACACTTGAAAGACTAGCTCGTGTCTAGTTGCCCCTTGGTGTTAAGCCGGTTTTGAGTCTGACACGAGACCTCTCTACAAACTATTAAAAGTAGGTGGAGGGATTTGGAGGAGGGATTTGGAGGCTTTATTTCTAAGCCCAAAGTTATTAAAACTTCACTAAAATGTATATTGTTATAATGGAAACCATACTTCCAACTGAAAAAGTACCTCTTCCTTTCAGGAAATGAACTTTCTAGAATAAGGTCATGATGTAGAATGATACTACAGAAATAATAAGAGCACAAGTGTAGATGAGAATTATTAATAATGGTGTCCCCATAGATGGCTATAACTGTTTTCATATATGCCAGTTACAACAATATGAAATCAAAGATAGCCTGGGAAATGTTTTCTTCCTTAAAATTAATTGAATCATGGAAGGCAGACCTAGAAAATCACCTAATCTGATATCTCACAGCTTTCATAAAATAATTTTCTATATACATTAAAAATTGTTCCATGAACAATGGGCTAAGTAATCCAAGAACCACTGGGAGCGCTCTCTGTGCCTAACTGTCCCCCTCCTCGAGACTCTCAAGGCACTCTCCTACGTTAAGGTTTTGAGTCAAGTCCTGAAGTAAAGAAATCTGTGTATCTTTGTTTCCCACAGCTTCTCCTACACTTAGTTGATCATAGAAAGATTTTTCTTTGAACCCTTCAAGGGTTCTGTGGATAGCTGAGGCCACAATGATCTCAACCTCTTCCATTTAAAGACAAAGAAGGTGAAGTCCAGAGCCAAAAGAACATGGTAGATGATCTCTACTCCTTTTTCATTTAAAATTTTTTTAAAAGTCTATTGACAAATTAAGTATATGACAGGAGAAAGACTAAATTTTAATTTATCTCCGTAGTGACAGTATAAGCACAGTACTGGGTGCATAAATGAGTACCAAATAACATTAGAACGAATAAAAGGTCATGACCCCAAGCATCACAATTATATAAGACTACACATCCTGAGTCATTGCCCTGGGTGTCATCAGGAGTCAACCTGAGATCCATTTCAGCAGCGTGCTGCTGGGCTCCCACCTTCTAAATGGTGAGGAGGCCACAGGAGGAACTGCTGTCCTTTCCCCTCAACCCTCACACACTGTCAGGACTCCTGAGGACGAAGCCACAGGCCTGTAGCTATCACACACTTGATCAACGTTAAGGATGTCATTAGGGACTACATCTTTAACAAAATATATTTCTCAATGGTTAAATTTTAATAGCATTTAAGCATCTACTCTAATGGTCTTCATTTGAGATTTCTACAGACAAATAATTCCATTGTGCTAATATATATATAATATATATGTACATATCTTAGTGCTAATATATATCTGTATACATAAATGTTCACTCAGGTTAGGAAAAAATATTTATTATGTGCTTCTTACCTGACTGAAAATGAGTGAAATCCCCCCAGATTTTGCCCTAAAATGCAGACAAAAGTCATTAAGTATATAAATATAATTTTTTGGTAGAAGTAAAATCAAACAATTAGTGACAATGACATACATTGCAAAGTGTCTATTGGCTCCATTTTCTCCATGTTTTCCTATTTTTATACAATCTCTCAAAGGAATCTGGATAAAAGTGAGAAAGAAATATTACAAAGACGAGCAAAGGTAAAATATACACAAAAAGTCGGAATGTCTCATTACCAAGGTAGAATGTGTTTACCTTAATGATGGGCTGAGATATTGCATCTGGTTCAAAAATCACTGACTTTGAACATATTTTTAAGGAGCCTCTGATTTTCCTAGGGATCAAAACACAAAGGATTATTATTAATGAACACAAGAAAGTCACAAAAGAATTGTAACACATTTTAACTAGAAAGTAGATGACTAAAGCACCAACTCATAAAAGATCAACTACATAATTAAAGAGAATGGTATGACAGGCTGGAAAACAGAACAAAATCATTTTCCTCATCCCCACCTCCCTAGCGCTTAAAGAACTGCATATACTGTAATGTGGTTTCATTTCTGGAGCACCGTCCCACGCATTTTATTTTATTTATTTTATTGGTCTTCACGTCTACTCTGAAAGGGAACAGTTTTCTAATCCTTAAGCAACACTGATTCTATCCTGTCTCTGGTAAACTCTTTTGACTTTTAATTCCCTATATCTAAAACAACTAGTGAGGAAGCAATATTAAATATCTAAAATTGATTAGGTAAGGGATTTTTTTTCTTATAATCATGGCAAAATAACAGGTTGAATTCAGCACATAAAGTGCCTTTTTTTTCTTTTTGAACACAAGTTTTATTTTTCATATTTCAAGTTGTTTCTTTAGGAATGCCCAAACACATTTTTCAACATATTCGCTAACCACCTGTATTGGCTCTCAAGGACTATGTGTATTATTTACATATTTATTTCTCTTTTCTATCCTACTGCTTTGTATAAATATTAATCATTTGACTTCATTTCTGTGACATTTTTTCACAGCTTTTGAGTAATTTTTAATACTGATTAGTTTTTATGTATGCAGAAAATTTTCATTTTAATATGTAAAATCTACAAACCTCCTACTTTGTGATTGCTACTCTTCTGTTTAAAAATTTTAAGAGGTGCCAGCCAGTGGCACAGTGGTTAAGTTTGCACGTTCCACTTTGGCGGCCCGGGGTTCACCAGTTCGGATCCCGGGTATGGACACGGCACTGCTTGGTAAGCCATGCTGTGGTAGGCGTCCCACATATAAACTAGAGGAAGATGGACACAGATGTTAGCTCAGGGCCAGTCTTCCTCAGCAAAAAGAGGAGGATTGGCAGCAGATGTTAGCTCAGGGCTAATCTTCCTCAAAAAAAAAAAAATTTAGATTCAATGACAGAAAAAATTATTTGAGCACAAAGCTTATTTATAAACATTAAGACAGGAGCCTGCAGAGGTTTTCCCTCTCTGGTACCATGTTGAAGGAGAAGGGAAGATGACACTTGAGACTGGCCTGAGGGCCTTTACAGTCACAGCAACCAGGCAAGAGAGAGTGATGGTGATACTTGAAAGGCTTGGTAGAAAACAGTTACCACCTAGGCTGTTGGCTTTGGTTGGATAAGGAGTGGCAGAGCCCTGGCATTCCACCCGGCACATAAAATGCTTTCAAGAGCGATTTGAAGGTCTGCAGGAATTCAGGAAAAATTTTGTCCCACGATAATAAGCAATTTTAAAGACTCTCTGCCTACGATTATAACATCACATAAATCAGTTATAGACTTCACCATTTTCCTCCTTTCTTGGGACATTTACACGGCTTCAACACGTTTTGGAAAGAAACCTGCCTGAGCACCTCAGAGGCAGTTGCTAGTTTGGGTCAATATGTACCACTTGCCTGAAGCTAATAAAAAAATCTATATACTTTATTTTCTTTTAATGATTGGATAACTTTTATCGATTGGATAACTTCTATCAATCAAAGCAAGGCAATAACTTATTATGTAAGCAGAACACAGGTCAAGAGATGCTGGAGAATTACCTTATAAAAAAATCACTTTAAGATTAGTTTCCAAGAGTACATTTTGTCTCCAAGCAGAACTTCAAGGATCTTAGGTTCTTTAAAATCACTTGTATGACATTTGGATTTTTCCTCTAGTCATCCCTTGGTGTCCTAGTGAACTCTTCTTACTTTGCCCACCCAGCGTTCTCTCAACTGAAGCAATTATTTCACTTACAGCTAGAAAGAAGCCCCCTGCTCTGCTTGCTTCTGGGCCCCTGCCCCTTCTCCCACGCCACGAGTCATTTCTTCCTCTGCCAAAGAAATCTCATCTCCTTCCCCGCTTACAAATCCGCCAACGGCTTCCTAGCCTACAGGAGAAAGTCTACACAAAATCTGAGCCAGGCCTACCTCTCCACCTCAGCGCCAATGCTTGTCTTATACGAGTCCCACGGTCTTGCCAATTTGCACCTCTAGTTTTGCACATGCTATTCATTCTATCTGTAAACCTCCTGCCCCTATTCCTTGTCTGGAAAAATCCCAATCATCTTTCAAGACCTAGTTCAAATACCTCTTCCCTGAACAATTCACCCTACTCCACCCCAATACAATAATGTGCTCTTAATCATGGGGCGGGCAGGAGGGGGAGACTGGGCTTTAGCTCACATGAACCTTTTTTTGTGGATTAACTGTGGTCAAATAAAACACAAAATAGTGGTTCATACTGGCATTTACAATTCAAATGTTAGATTCAGGGATTTTAATTTAACTTCTTGAATTTACATCTTATCTCTATACAGTTTAAATAATCCATTAGTTGGAAACTAATGTGTCTAAAAGAAATATCACACTGAGAATAGAGTCTTGCAGTCTGAGAACGCCCCCTTCCTCCCGCCATCACCAGAGCAATACTCCCTGGTCCTTTGTGGGCAGGAAACATCACGTTAACTTCCTATCTTCAGTGCCCAGTACACATGTACAGAAGGGATGAGAAGGCTCATCACACTGAAGGTCAAGATTTAGTCTGCAATTCTTCTTCCTCAAAGCACTTTTTGAATTGTTGATTGTATATCATTTTTTTCCACGCCATTAACTGCATTTACTTTCCTATCATCCAAAATTACCTAATAATAACTTAAGAAAAGTACTTTTATGGAAATTTCTAAACATATACTAATAGAATCGAAGACTCTCAAGCATCAAACACCTAGCTTCTGCAATTGTTAACACGTGGTCATTCCTGTTTGGTGTATAACCCCTCCAGAACCCTGCTGAATTACAGAGAAATTAGACATTATACGCTTCATCCATAAATACTGTATCATGAGTCTCTACAGAGGCTCCTAATAAATGGCCTATCATTATCACATCAAAAAATTAATAATCCCTTAATGTCATGAAGTATACAGCCAGTGTTTAAATTTTTCTATTTCAAAAATGTGTTTTTATAGTTGGTTTGTTCAAATCAAAACCCAAACAAAGTCCACACAGGCATGCCTCATTTTATCGTGCTTCGCTTTACTGTGCTTCACAGATTACCGCATTGTTTACAAGACCCTCCACTGGCAACAAGATTACGACTCACTGAAGGCTCAGGTGATGGTTAACATTTTTTGGTAAGAATGTACTTTTGAATTAATGTATGTACATTTTTTTTAGACATAATGTTATTGCACACTTAACAGACCACAGTATAGTGTAAACATAACTTTTATATGCACTGGGAAACTAAAAACTTCACATGACTCACTTTATTGTGCTATTCACTTTACTGTGGTCATCTGGAATGGAACCTGCCATATCTGTGAGGTATGCCTGTATTATGTTTAGTTGATACGTCTCTTATCTCTCTTAATCTAAAACAATTTTCATTTTCCCATGTTATGAATTTTGCTGAATGCACCTCTGTGGTTTTTCTCTATCCCTTTTCCTTTAAAGAATCAGTAAGATTAAAAGACTTGACCAGATTCTGGTTTGATCTTCCTACAAGAATACTTCAGAGGCAGTGCACAGGTACTCCCTTTGTACAAGGAGACTCCAGTGGGTTCAGGTGATGTCTATCTTGATACATCCATTACAACATTTCTCAGCACCTTTTCACCTGCTGGTTTTAGGAGCCATCGAAGATTCTGTCCAGATCAGGGTTTGGCAAACCTTTTCTATAAAGAGCCAGACAGTAAATATTTTTGACTTTGCAGGCCATATGGTCTGTCACAACTATTCAACTCTGCCCCTGTAGGAGGAAAACAACCACACACTATATATAAACAAATGGGTGTGGCTGTGTTCCAATGAAACTGTATTTACAAAAGTAGTGGCAGGCCAGATTTGACCTGATGGCTACGGTTTGCTGGACCCCTCCTCCGCCATGCAGATCCATTATTCACTAGGGATTGAAATTTTTATCATTCCTTCTGTGTTTATTATCTAGATTTCGTCAACATAGAACAACTTTACTTACGTATGATTTGGCTACCCCGAAGTACAATTATACAAGGAAAGCAGGAAAAATGCTTGATTCTTTACCTTTATTTATCAAGTTTCAGTAAAATGAGTTGGCGTCCTAGTATCCTTCAAAGATAACTGATATATACATATATTATGAACTCATAGATTTTAACAATTCTGATACACTTCAATCAAATCCAGTCATTATTCTTTTTTGATGCTCAATTTGTCCCATTTTTTGCCCAACTCTTCAAGTTGGCCCTTGTGTCCTGTTAATTCAATATACATTAGTTTTTAACACTTTCCTTTCTTGTCAGTACAACAAGATGTTCCAGGCTCATCTCACACATTTCCTGCCCTAGACTTAGACTCAGCCTCTTCTTCAAAGACGCCTCATTCCTTTTAGTGGGAAGTGACAATCCGAGACCTTAATCTCAGCACTCACTGCTACTGAGTTGTTTCTAGGCCTTTTCAGAGGGTAGAGCTAGAAAATACTTTCTTTTAAAAGAAAAGCATATGAAACCATATAAGCATTTCCAATTCAAATGTAAGATTACAAGGCATTTACTTAGCTCCTTTAATATTAGATATGTATCTTTTACACCGAAAATCTTGGTCTTGGCATTAACATATTATTCATTTGCTTTATCTAATTATATAAATCTATGTGCATGTGTGCATAAAACAGTTTCAAAATAATAATACCAAAATTATTAACAATAATATTATTACTAAAAGAGTTTACAACCTTTTTTGCAATTCTTTTTCAACTTAGGCTATATCTCACCAGAGACACAGTCAAATTACTAGAGTCGTGAAGTTGACTAAAATAATCCTTTCTGTGGTTAACCCTCCAACTTTATATACGCTTAAATTCATTTGTTTCATTTCCTTTTTGATTTTTAGGATTTACTGTTTCTCTTGAAATTTTACTCTATATCAAAACATATATATAAAATATTTCTATGATTCCAAAATCAAGTAAAAAAGGTACATTCAGAGAAGTCTAGTTGTCATCTCTATATTATGCCCCTGATCCTTCCCTCTTCTGTGTACATAAGCACTTCCATTACATTTTAGTTTATGCTTTTTAAAATATATAATTTAAAAATTTTTTATTTTAAAAACTATAACAAAAAAACTCCCCCCCTTCTTATATGAAAGATGGCATACAATACACAGTATTCTGCAGCTTGCTTTTTGCACTTAATATATGCTAGCAATCACTCCACAGCAATATACAGAACTTCTTCATTCCTTTATTACAGCTGCATAGTACTCCACTATGTGGACATTTCACGGTTTACTCAATCGGTCCCCTATTGGATTGTTTCCAATATTTTGCTATTACAAGTGGTGAGCTAATAAATAACATTGTACATACATCCATTTATATATTTCCAGTGTATTTTTGAGATAGTTTCCTGGGAGTAGCATTGCTAGATCAATAGGTGAATGCACATGCAATCTTCCTAAATATCACCAAATTCACTTCCATGGGGTTACACCATTTCACCCTAATAATAATTTTAAAATTACAAAAACAGGTTTCAGTTTACTGGCTTATATTTGTGTTTTAATAATAAACAAATGTATTTAATTTTAAGCAAGACATTGATATAGGACAGAGGAGAAAAAAAAAGTATGGAATTAGGGAAAAGAATGTGAACAAAATTTCAGAAGTAAGAAAGCAAGGTGCTACTTTTAAGGAACAGTAATTGTCTAATTTGATTGAATGCTAAGGAAACAGCCACGTCCTAAGCCACCAAACAGAAATTGAAGTGATTTTTACTTTAGCTTCTATTTAGCCAAATACTACATGGTTTTGATTCTTTCAGGATAAAACCTGAAGAACATTAAAAATTAACACATTTATCTAATATCAAAGCATGTGCTAAGTTGTGGCCTATTGCTGTTAAGGGACGTCCTCAAAGGAAATCACTAGCACATACATTTCTGCTGGAAGAACTTTCATCTTCGTTAATTCCAAGTTGGCATTTTAAACAAAATACTTCGTTACACACTTTTGTACATAGCTTTCAAAAGGTATAACCAAAGAAACAGAATCTGTTCTTATAGCAATAAGTAGTAGTTATTAAAATACAGAGAAAACGGATTTTGCTTCTAGTTCAAATTGAATTATTCATTTTGAAAGTACTGATTTTTATACCACTCTCGCATTTTCTGATCCTTACTTTATAACACCATAACCCGAATAACTGAGAGTATAAGTACAAGAGGATGCAAGAAAAAAGTGATGGAAGGAATTAGAGTTCTGTCCAGCTGACTGAAGATACACACAACCGTAGAGGAATTAGCACACACTGCTTCTTAGCTTGGGAAAATATCTGAAGTGATGACAGCAACTTATAAATCCCCCTCTTCTCATTACTTTCCAAATATAAAAGAAGGAGAAACAATCTATATGACCATACATTTAATTTTAAAAATATCAGACAATAGAAACGTTTTTAGTCCGTAGAGATCCAAAAACCTTCCTTACCTTTCATTCTGACTGCCCTTGTGCTGAATGTGATTAGCAGTGTGCTGTTCAAAGTAGTACTCCTCCAAGTTAAGCAGGAGCAAGGAAAATCTAAATTTGGGGGAGAAAAAAAAAACAGCAACAAAACCTCATGTTTATTTCCTAAAAACCATAAGACAGCAGAATATTTAAAGCATCTGTCCCCAAAGTGCTTTTCCATTCATTAATTCAACAAGTACTTATGAAGTGTATGTTATATGCCAGGCACTCCTCTCTATCCAGTGTGGAGGAGGCAACAGACAGATCTGCCAGCTATGCCAAAATGAAAATAAGTAAGTAAAATCGTTTACCAGGTGGATTTATTATTCCTTTACAGAAACCCCAAATTTCATGAAAAAAAACTTATTCTTGCCAGAACAAAGCTTGGAGCTTTCCTATCTATGGAGTTTTCATCCTTTGTTTCCTCCGATTGACACATGAGGCTTCCTCAACCCCCGTTCCTCGCCGCACCCTCCGCTTCAGAGTCATGTCTCATGGTTAGTTAAGTGTATCTTGCTACTCCCACAAGACCATACACCTCTGACAGGCAGATCTTTGGATGTTCCCCTGCAACAGCCAATCTAATGCTTTGTACACACTGGGTGCCAATAAATAAGTAAACTGAACTGAATGAGATTGAAAGCTAGTGCTTTTTAAAGTTTTAAGTGCTTTAAACTTTTAAAAACAAAATAAGGTAATAAGGAAAAATATTAATTTAGTTATATGGCACAGAAACAAATTTATGGCAAAGACCTGAGAACAAGTGTTTTGTTTGTTTCAGAGTAAGAACGGGAAACGTCAGCGGCATCTAGAGTTAGAGCAAAATTCTTCATGAAGTGTGAGACTTGAGATGGGTCTTGAAATTCTGATGTGTTGGAGGAAGATACTTAGATTAAATGTGGCAGATTAAATAGATTTGTTTATTTCTCGTCCCTCTGGAAACACCACTAAAATGTGAACACAAATATTTTTTAAATGGTAAAATCCACAGACCAAAGAAAAGCGGAGAGGCATAAAGCAGGGGAGAGATATCAACAGACATGTGAGAAAAGGAAAGCAGATGGAGGAATCAGCAGTGATCAGAAACCAGAACAGCAGATGCCTCCAGAAGGTACCAATCAGGGGAAAACCAACTCAAGTCACAGGACTTCCCAAAAGTTCTGCAATTGCAGTTATCAGGTAGCAAGAAGGCAGGGCTGAAGCACGGGACGACGGCTGAAAGTCTGAGGAGGTCAGCGGCCCAGATTCCTCCCCCAATGGTTGTCCCTACCTCACTCTGGCACGTGGTCTTTCTACACAAAACTGACCAAGAGGCTCAAACTAGACATCAAGCACGGCAGAGAGCAGGGCTGTGGCATGAAAAGAGGGTGATTCGGCAAAAAGCAGGAGATTTACACCACCCCAAGCAGCAGTCTGAGGGTTACTTCTGGAATAAACTAAACAGCTCTCTGGGTACTAGTATTTGAAAGAGCCAGGTCTCTATCACGTCATCCCACAGTGAAGCCCCACACAAAAGGCCTGCCCACAGTGACACGGAATTACACGCTTCACGCTTCAACGTGAATGGACAACAAGAACACCAGCCTCTAACATGAAAGAACTGGAAAAGCAGAAGAACACAACTTGAAAGACTGGAGACAGGCAGAGAATAGAAGCAAAGGTCAAAAGACTGTAATTAATATCCTTGCAAAGAAGAAATTATATCCACGGAACAAGAAGATACTGCTCATTTAGAAACATCTGAGCCAAAAGAAAAACAACTCATAAATTAAAAATCATGACAGCAGCAACCAGCTTTACCAGCCTAATAGGTAACTTTTATTGGCCTGTTCTACATTTTCAAAAGCCATAAACAAGAATTAATCACAGGCTAAAGTTTAAAAGCTCAATGTAAAATGCTATTAATACTTACTCTGAATTTCAATACAAGTACAAGAGTTAAGATTACTAGGATCAGTCCTTTGATGATCAGATAATTTCCAGGAAGATACAAAGCAGAGAGATTCTTACTAATCACCTTGCCCCTTATTGTTAGCTTGTATTTTAATGACTCGAAACCCTTTGCTTGGGCTGGAGTTATGCAACCCTACCTTCTCCCTCTTGATCCCCTCACTCCTCCTTTTACAGAGAGGGTAAAATGAAATAAGTATTCTTCAGGAAAACAATGCCATAACTTTTCTGCTATGAAGCAAAAGTAGTCTTCATAGACAATCAGCTCTTCCATATGATTACTAAAACATAATCCTATCCTTAATATTGTTAAAATGTCCATAGTACCAAAAGCAATCTATAGATTCAATGCAATCCCTACCAAAATCTCAATGGCATTTATTGTAGAAATAGAAAAAGAATCCTAAAATTCATAGGGAATGGAATAGCCAACATAATCGAGAAAGAAAAACAAAGCTAGAAGCCTCACACTTCCTGATTTCAAAACATATTACCAACTACAACAATCAAAACAGTGTGATACTGGCATAAAGACAGACATAGACCAACAGAACGGAATAGAGAGCTCAGAAATAAACACTCCCGTATATGGTCAAATGATCTTCAACAAGGGTTCTAAGGCCATACAGTCAGGAAAGGACAGTCTCTTCAACAAACGGTCTTGGGAAAACTGGATATCCACATGCAAAAGAATGAAGTTGGACCCTTACTTTACACTATATACAAAAATTAACCCAAAATGGATTAAAGACAAATGTAAGACCTGAAACTATAAAGCTCATAGAAGAAAATATGGGGGAAAACTTCATGACATTGGATTTGACAATGATTTCTTAGATATGACACCAAAACACAGATAACAAAAGCAAAAATAGACAAATGTGACTACATCAAACTTAAAAACGTCTGTGCAGCAAAGAAAACAACAGAATGAGAAGGCAACCTACAGAACTGGAGCAAATATTTGCAAACCATATAGCTAGAAGGAATTAATATCTAGACTATAGAATATAGAAAGAACTCCTACAACTCAAAAACAACAAAAATTAGCCCAGTTAAAAAATGGGCAAAAGGGCCAGCCCCGGTGGCCTAGGGGTTAAGTTCGGCGCGTTCCACATAAGTGGCCCCAGTTTGGTTCCTGGGCACGGACTTACACCACTTGTCTGTCAGTGGCCATGCTGTGGTGGCCGCTCATATACAAAAAAACAGAGGAAGATTGGCAACAGATGTTACCTCAGGGCAAATCTTCCTCAGCCAAAAAAAAAAAAAGGGGCAAAAGACTTGAACAGACACTTCTCCAAACAAGAGACACAAATGTCAAAAAAAGTCTATGAAAAGATACTCACCATCACCAATCATCAGGAAACTGCAAATCAAATCCACAATGAGATATCACCTCACATGCTATTTTTTTTAAAAAAAGAAAATAAATGTTGGCAAGGATGTGGAGAAGTTGGAACCCTTGAGCACTGTTGGTAGGACTGTACAATGATGCAGCTGCTATGGAAAACAATTTAGAGGTTCCCAAAAAATTAAAAATAGAACTACCATATGATCCAGCAGTCCAACTTCTGAGTATATATCCAAAAGAACTGAAAACAGGATCTCCAAGAGATATTTACACATCCTTCTTCATTGCCTCATTATTCACAACAGCCAAGAGTGGAAACAACCTAAACACCCATGACAGATGAATGGATAAAGAAAACATGGTATACACATACAATGGAATATTATTCAGTCTTAAAAAAGAACGAAATCCTGTCACATGGATGAAACTTGAGGGTATTATGCTAGATGAAATAAGCCAGTCACAAAAAGACAACTACATGATTCCACTCATACGAAGTATCTTAAGTAGCCACACTGTTACCAAGGGAAAATAGAAGGGTGGTTGCCAAGAGCTGGAGGTAGGAAAAAAAAGGGGAGTTGTTATTCAGTGGGTACAGATTTTCAGTTTTGCAAGAGGAAAAAGTTCTGGAGATCTGTTGCATGACAATATGAACATGGTTAACACTACTGTACTACACTCAAAAATTCACTGTACTGTACCTTAAAAATGGTTAACATGGCAAATTTTATATGTTTTTTACCACAATAAAAATATATAATCATATCAACTATTGTAGAGTTAGACTCATTATTTTAGTAAATAAAATTACATCTTCTGTTATTTATCAATATGCATATTTTGTAAGAAATTTAAAACACATGATGAAGGGATATAACCAAATCATATTATTCCAAGTTAAAGGATTAAGGAACTTTCCTGAGTGTATTTTTTCCTTTTACTGGAGTGTTCAGTTATACCTGCCTTAAAGTCTTTGTATGTAAAAATTATTACAATAAAATTTCATGGTGTTTTAAACAATGATTTTCAAACTACATTGTATGGAGTAAAAGTTTCCATGCTTTAAAAAAAACTTAAAATCACTTCTATAATTTTATGATCTCACTCACTATTATTCTATCAGACTGTAAGTGATTTCTTTAGCAGATTCTTGTCCCTGCCCCTGGGTATTCCTTAGTTTAATCCATCTTCACAGAGGGGTGGTAGCATTCTCTTGAGATAAATTTACTCATTCAGAGACTTAACTTTCCTAAAAAGAGCCTGTCACATCCTCACCTCATGTCACCTGAGTTTTAAAACACTTAACCAACAACAAAATCAAGTTCACTCCAGGCAGCCGTCCAGGCCTCGCACTTACAGCCACTCAACAATTATTGAACACTGTCGATGAACAGTATTTGTAACGGGTTTGGGAGATTTTGCTAGGCAATCATTTCTCTAGATGGGAGATGTAAAACAGGCCTCAGGGTGCGGGCGAGGGCTGGGATATGGGTTCAATGGGAGAAAGAGCCAGGGCGCCTTAGCGATGTGTGCACAGGCAGAGGAAAGGGCATGAGGGTCAGGTATGTGCCATCTCTACTCGGAATAGCCCGATGCTATCCTCGGATTAAGCTAGACAGTACAGACCCTACCACCCAGAGAGTAGTTTAAATAAACTGGGCATTTTTTGTTAAGCTTCTTAAAAATGGCCTCTGAAACAAGGAAGAAATTTTCTAAAAATGTTGAACAGACAAGGGCAAGAACATGGTCCTGTGACCCACCATTAGAAATGTTCCCCCAGTAATACACTTAACAGCAACCTCTAAATAGAGTCATGCAAACAAGTATTATTCCACCTGACTATACTGACATTAATTTCTCCTTTCTCAGTTCTGCTATTAAGACATCACGAAAATAAACTTATACTCTGGCAAAGTTCACATGAACTAATCTACTGCATTTCCCTGATCTACAGTCAGAACTCTGTCAAAACAGATTAGAATAGCCAGCCATGACTTCACAGTGAATTCATGCCGGAGACTGGTGACAAGAACTTCCTCTTCTAGAGGTTTATAAATAATCTGTCTGATCTAGAATTAGCACTAACCCTACTTGAGCACATATGTTCTTTCTGCACCTTTCAAAGTTCCCAGACCACTGAAACAGACCTGTGATTCCAAACTCCAACTGCTCCCGGGACTTTACGCCAGGAGAAATATGCACATGGGTGCCCTTGGCATCTGCACCCATCTTATGAAAGTTTATCCCGTCACTTTCAGTCTGATGGTCAGTATCATTAACAGAGTACAAAATAAGAGCCACTTCCTCTGCCATAAACCAATTTTACACTACTGGGCTGGGCCCTAGGCAGCAGCCTCGTTTTAAACACAACTTTAGGAGACTTTTACAATTTTTTTAATCTATAGGATTTTTTAAAGCTACCACTTATTTGAGGCTTTAACTTTCTTGATGCTAATTGTGTAGGGCTGTGATATCCTTTTAATCTGTCCTTTGTTGTTGCCCTTCTTGCTTGATATTTTAAAAAAATTATAAGCTCAAAGGAAAACTACCTGTACAACCATTCTATGTTTATTTGGTTGTCTGATTTTCTATAACTCTTCACAAAGTGATCACCAGGATCAGGTGTGCTGAATTCTATTTCTGACAGTTTCACAAACTGCCTGGGTTAATATCCTTTTCAGAACTGTCCAGTAACAATACCATCTCTTTTTTTGCTTGAAACTTTCAATATCGGCTTTGTGAAAAATCTAGATTCTAAGTATGACAGAATCCTTCTTAAATGCCCTGGGCTTCAACAATAAACAAGTCAATATGACTGCTTTTTCTGAAGATTTCTGCCACTGCTGCTTAGTTAATTAATTTCTCTTTACTATTCAGAATTTTGTAAAGTTCTCAAGTTCTCTGCCTTAAGATAAATTAAAACTTCGCAAAGGAAGTCAAGGAACTGTAATTACATCTCACTAAGCATTGACAAAGTAAGGTCTCCTATCATTTTCTGTATTGCCACTTCCTGTTTTAAATCTACATCAAGTACACATCCCCATTTTTTCTACCCACTTACGTGGCCTGTAAACAAATGAACACAATTATGTTATCTCTGTTCCTTTTTCCAGTAAGTTCCCTGGGTTTTTTCCCTCTTATTCATGGATTCCCCTGCAGATGTATATCTTCTTGACATTCAGAGCCCGCTCCCTCCGCTCCTAACATGTCCTTCCCTTGGAATAGGCCTGTAGCTTTTCAGCACCGGATTCCAATCTTCAGTCTCATCTTACCAACCTTCACTGACACCTAAAAAACACATTCATCCTCTTTTGTAGTAAAATTCAACTCATTTTATTATGCATGCTCTACATATTGGCATAGAGACATCTGAGTGACTAAACGTTATTTCTAGTCCCTGAATCAGTTGTTCTCTCATGTACATTACCAGCCCCTCCTCCCCTGGAGTAGCATTTCATCTCATGCCAGCCGTCCTCCAGAGTAACCAATTTCATTACTTCATCAGGTCTTTTTATCCTTTCCTCTGGGAGTAAATTTAAACTCTATCACTCAGCCAGACTCTAGGAAATTGTATTCTCTGACTAAGTGAGATGCACTTACTTCCTGGCCAAGATGGTTCAGACATTAAAATCCCTTTCACTGACACCATCTTCAAAGCTGGTTGCGTCTATTTTCACGTCTCAACTACCCATGAGAACAAATGCCAAAATATCACATATGCTCTCAAAGTCTTTCAATTTCCTCACCAAGGGTCATGGCCCTGGGGAGGATGCTTTCATCAGCCTTCTCTACACTATCAAGAAGATAAAGATGAAAGTATCGTTGGAAGAAACAAACAAAAAAATTCAAGATGAATGCTTACTTACTGTAAATTACTGAACGAACGTTACTGTGTGTACAAATCACCTGGGGATGATGTTAAAATGCAGACTCTGATGCACAAGATCTGGGGTGGAGCCTGAGATTCTCTATTTTCTAACAAGTTCCCAGGCAATGCTGATGCTGCTGGCCCTCGCAGCTCACTTAGAGTAACAAGGTTCTAATCCCTCCATAACCAGGCTTCGATCACTCCCGCATCATTCTCGATTTCACAGATACCATAAAGTAAGCACTGGCCTCGTATTTAAGCCAGAAGCAGCCTGTGATGCTGGAAAAGGGGTGGGGCATTCGTTTAGCCTTAGTTCAGCCATGACTTGGCCATTGGACTTTTAGTCAAATCACTTTCACTTTCCTCACTTAGGTCTCAACTATAAAGTTGAGGGCAAGGAACTATAAATTAATGACCTCAAAAGTGCCTTGTTATTTTTTTGTAATTTCTTAGTGCCATGGAGTCGACTCCAACTCCTAACGCCCCCGTGTACAGAGAGCGGAACCCTGCCAAGTCTTGTCATACCATGCCCTCCCCTTCCAGTGCTGTCTCACACAATGCTCCACTGCTATTCACAGGGTCTTTGTGGCCATTTCTTTCCAGAAGTGGGTGGTCAGGTCCTTCTTCCTAATCTTAGTCTGGAAGCTCCACTGAAACCTGTCCACCATGGATGATTCTGCTGGTATTTGACATACCGGTGGCATAGATTTCAGCAACACAGCCGCCACAATATGACCACTGAAGACGGGTGGTGTGGTTCCCGGACCGGGATACAAAGCTGAGCCAGGATGAGGAGAGCCCTGGATCTTAACCACTAGACCACCAGGGCTGGCTACTGGGTTTATAGATTTATTAAGTATGCCTGGGCTTAAAGAAGTCAGCAGGAATTCCACTTCAGGCATTATGGCAGATTTAGATGTCCAGAGAAAAAAATCTCAGTACAGAGCCTTTAAAATTGCTGAATAAATTACTAAAAATTCTTTTCAAATGCTTGGCTGAGGTGATGGAAAAGTAAGGGAAAGTCTTAGAAGAGAGAAACAAAGAAGTTGGCAGGCACTGAGCAGTCTTTTCACCTGGGGGCTTTGCCCAACTCTTTGAGTAGGAGCAGCGTGAACTCCTTAGGGCCATGTGCCCTGAGGGGATGGTCTTGCGGGGAGATGTAGAGGAAGCTGGGATCCCTAAAAGTAACGTCCTTTGAGGGTGGAAGTAAAAACCACCACCCCACCTTCCCCAGAGCCAGATGGTAGGACCTTGGCTCTGGGCTGTGGGCAAAATAAATCTCCTTGAGAATTTGAAACCACAAGCCTGCCTTAACACATTTGAGGCTAGAATGCATACTGCCTATTTAGCCCAGAAAAACTTGACAAACCAGTGCGGTCTCTCCCCACACCCCAGGGAGGAAAAAATGCAAATACTTTATGGAAAAGTACACTTTAAACCCAGGCCTCCAAGAATCCGCGAGGATAAACTTTCAAGGAATGAGAGGCCACAATCAAAAATCACAAATAAGTGAGGAAGTGAAATTACTGAATGAGGATCAGTACAAGCAGCAAACTACTCAAGGCTACAGACAATTTATTTTCTGGATCTGATCACTTCAACAGATAAGCTTAAAGAAACAGAAGGACATCAAAAGTATAACAAAGGAACAGACTTTTACCAAAAATGACCAGGGAGTTAATGACCCAAACAGAACTAGAAATTCAAAAATATAATAATTGGGGCCAGCCCCGTGGCCGAGCGTTTAATTTCGTGCGCTCTGGTTCGGCAACCCAGGGTTTTGCCAGTTTGGATCTTGGGCGTGGACATGGCACCACTCATCAGGCCACGCTGAGGTGGCATCCCACATAGCACAACCAGACTCACAACTGGAATACACAACTATGTACTGGGGGGCTTTGGGGAGAAGAAGAAGGAAAAAAAACATAAAAAAGATTGGCAACAAATGTTAGCTCAAATGCCAATCTTCAAAATACATATATAATAATTGAAATTAAAACTAAAACTAATGGGATAGACAGCAAATTGGGCAAAGTGAGAGAAATTTAGTAAATTGTATGTTGGATTTAAATCACCCAAGAGGCAGCACAGAAAAATAAAGATAAATATTAAAGAGTCATTTTGAGACATAAAAGAATAGTCAGAAGCAATATTCCAAGAACTAAAGGCTTGGCCCCAAGTTTTCCTGAACTGTTTCAGCTTTAGGAACCCCAATCAGGATAGACAAATGAAAAGAAATCTCTGTATTGACAAACAGCATAACACTACAAAGAGGAGATCTCAAAAGCAGCCAGAGAAAAGACAGATTACTCACAAAGATCAATTAGACTTAAATGATACGGGTTTTTTGCAGGTTGGTCTCCAGAACAGAAGGTGGCCTCCTGCAAAGCTCCATGAAAACTTGCTATGGTCTTGTGTTAAAGGCAAACAGTCAAGGTCAACCACAAAGCTTGGACCCCAGTGCCTTAATCATGCCAGAGAAAGTGCTGGTGCTTCCCTCACCATGAACACTGACACAACAGATCCTGCCCCTATCCTGCCACATCATACAGACTCAAGTGCAAGGCTTAGACAGCCCCTACACAAGCCAGGGAAGCGGTGAGGCCAACCCACAGCCACAAATGTTGAGATGGACTTGGCGAGCCAACGTTCCAGCACAGTGTAGCTCTACTGTATCCTGGCCCCTGGTCACCCCATGGGATCTAGGTTTCTCCCGGTGTCTGAAGCTTGACTCTGCCAGGTAGCTAAGTGCTATACCGGGGGGCTTGGCACACCTCTTAGCTTTTCTCTGTTGAGCTCCCCCACCGAATGCTGCTCCGGGCAAGGCTGGTGCATATTCCCTGGCCATTTGCCTTCCTTTTTCACAATCTTCAAAATGCAGAGAGAATTATACATCCAGCAAAACTGATTTTCAAAACAAGGGCAACATAAGGACATGTCCAGACAGACAAAAACAAACATAGTTTACTACCATCAGACCCTCAGCAGGGGAAGTTCTAAAGGATGTTCTTCAGGAAAGAGAAAATAATTCCCCAGACAGAAGATATGATATGCAAGAAGGAATGCTAAACTAAGATAATGGTACATATGCATGTAAAACTATACAAGCATTAACCAGACAATTATAATGTCCCATTTGTAGACTGAAAATACTGGACAATAACAGACTATAATTTAGCATAGGACAACAGAAGTTAAGTATTCCAAAGTCCTCATATTATTAGGAAGGAGAGTAAAGAGAATGATTAGTTTCAGACCTTAAATTAAATATAAATGTTAAAATTTAAAGGGTAGGCACTAGAAAAACAGAAACAGAATATATAACTTCTGTACTCTTCAAGAAAAATTAAACAATGGAGTCTTAGTTAATCCAAATAAAGGAAAAAAATAAGACAAAATTAAAGAACGAAATGAAAAAGTAAAACTGAATCCAAATATACTTGTAATAATAATAAATGTAAATGGACTAAACTAATCGACCAAGACAAAAATTATCAGAATGAATTATTAAAAAGTCCAACTATAAGCTATTTATAAGAAATATGCATAAAATCTAAGGACACAGAAAAGTTGAAAGTAAAAGAATGAAAAATTCTATACAATGCAAATAACCAAAACGAAACTTATATAGTTATATTAATATCAGACAAAATAGAAGAAAAATCATTACTAGAAGAAGTCATTATATATTGATGAAAGATTCAATTTTAAAGATAAGAAGAATCTTATCTAAGGAGACATCAATTCTAGACAAGAAGATAAAGACAAAAAGAATCTTAGCTAAGAAGATAGCAATTCTAAACTTGCACAGACTTAGACTTAGTAACACATGCTGAAATACATATAGCAAAAACTGATCGAAACACAATGCAAAGTTTGCATCATGAAGCATCTCTCGGTAATTGATAAGTCAATTAGAAAAAATTTCATTAAGGAAATAGAAGATCTAAACAAATAACAAGTTTAATGTAACAGATATATAAAGAATATTGTACTAATATTAATATACATCCGTTTTTAACCTCACATTGAACATTTGTGAAAACTGACCACATACTAAGTCATAATACATAATTTCAAAGAATTAGTATTTTACAGGCCTTATTCACTGAACGCAAGTTAAAAAATAAAAAACAAAAAGATAATTTTCAAATTCTATGAGTTGGAAATGTTAAGACACAATTCTAAATATCTGTTGTGTAAAAGATGAAATCACAAGATGAAAAACAAGCAATGAATTTATTACATGGCCATTCCCATTTTACATCATATTTTTTAAAAGAATTTTTAAAGAAAATCATATAGCAAACACTCAAAATCCATTTATGGGTAGACTCTCGTGTTCAATGGTAGCCATTTTGGAAGAAGTCAGTTTGAGACAGCAATGAGGGAATAAGGTGATAGGCTAGTAAAGCATTTCGGGTAAAGCCAATGTAACTTCTAAATTAATCAAAATATCTGCAACATTTATTCCCTCTCCCACTGCTTCTTTGTCACATAAGAAAAATAAACACTGTTTGTTTAAGTCATAGTTAGGCAGATTTCTTTCGACCCCTCAGCATTCCTGACCAATTGAGTGCTGATTCTGCAGTTTATCTCCATTTTCAACACCTGGCATATCCCATAGAGATATTAAAAGAATAGGATGATCAGTCTCAGAGATGAAAGATTAAAGAGAAGTCTAACAAATCACTTTGCCCTATCAACAAGTAGTTTTAGTATAATGAATACAGAAGCAACTGATAAACTAAACACATTAAGTAAAAGATATTTAATATCAGCCAAGAAATTTAATATCACCTTAACCAAGAGAATTATACACACGTGGAATACCTGAAGCAAGCTGAAGTGTAAGAAGTATGCCTGTAAAACTATCAACGTAATATGTGCACCCAGTATAAAATCCACAATCACTAACATTTTACCCTGGAACGACAGCTTACAAGCCACAGCTAAGTAATTTGTTCTATGACATTATAGAGAGAAAACTGGGGCTGTCCCCTGGAGGAACATGTCTCACATCTAAATTTCTACATCACCCAAGAAGAAAACAACAGTAGTCCCACCACACCACTCCTAGATATGAAGAAACTTAACAATTAGCCTCCTCCTAAATCTTAAAAGAGAGATATCTTAAACCGTGGCAGTTTGTGGAAAATCCTCATCTGCTGACCCCACTGTACACATCTGCCATTTCCAACAATTCCAAAGGAAGATATGTGAATTGTCTCTCAAAATTTTCTTCCATTTATCTTCATTAACACTTGCATAGGATAGATTTAAAAACCAGTAAAATCAATACGGTTCCCGCCATCTAAAGCTCAACCAAGATACCAGTGTTTAACTTAATTTGAATGGCCAAGTATCTCTTTGTTTTCCAATATTGAAAATTACCAAAGCATTTCTTTATAAACCTCACCAATAAATGGCATCACTGTACAGTTGTTGAAACCAGAAACCTGAGAGTAGAAATGCCATGTTAGCAAATAAAAATACAGGATACTTGGTTAAATATGAATTTTAGATAAATTACAAAATTTTTTAGTATAAGTATGTACCCAATATTGCGTGGGCCATACTTACACTAAAAGACGATTTGTTGTTCACCTGAAATTCAAATTTCACTTGGTGTCTCCTCTTACCTCCCACATGCAATCCACCACACCAAGACCTGTCAATTCTACCTCCTAAAAACATCTAAAATCCACCCACTTTTCTCCATTTCTTCTGCCATCACCTTGGTCGAAGCCACCAATCGAAGAACCTCCCAACCAGTCTCTGCACTTCTACTTTTGTGGAAATATCACTTACTCTAAATGCAATAGCATCAACTTAACACTAAGAGAAATAAATGCTACCTTCAAGTTTCTCCTTTTCCAGGGTCATCATTTGGTAGCAGTGGAAATGCAAAATCTCTAAAGTAGCATGAGAGGGGCCAGCGAACTCACAACTTGGAAGAGGCGAGGCCCCTCATTGAAGGGCAGCCTCTGAAACAGTCCCAAGGAAAGTAACAGCTCTCTTGGGTATGCTGGAGCCATGACCTATAGGAGTCATTTTGCTAAGTGATGTGTATAGCCACAAAGAAATGAGCCAGGAAAAATCTGCAGAAATGGTAAGTTTGGGGCTCAATAAAGTTGGTTTAAAATACTTTTGTCTTTCAGAATGAATTCCAAGATTTATAAAGAGATTGCTTGATTCTAGCCCACATCTGACTCTGAGACAGATTGCTGTCACTCAAAGTGATATTCTAAGGACACCATCCTGGTTAGAGTCTGCCCATCAGCCTAAGGTTGCAAAGCCATGGGGAGGAGCATTAAAGAATTTAGGCAGTCAGCAAGTAGGATTCAAATAAATATAAAACATGTGGCACCAACTTTTTCAGATTACTGATGCTCGGAAACAGTTGCTGCCTCCTGACTGATGAATAAACGTTTGGGCTGTGAAAGCTACAGTTATCTCGGAGTGCTGCTAGCCTGTCACATTTTTATCTGATGAACAGCTCCCAACAAAGCAGCTTATACATAGAAATGCAAGTGCAGCCTTTAAGATTTGTGTGACATCGCAGAGCTATGCAAGCTAACCAAATTAAACACAAATGACTGCCATCGAAAGACCTGGCACGTCTAAAGAAAAAAGGTTTTCCTGTATATCAAAGGGGCCACAGAATTGTTACAAATGACTCTCAGATCATAGAACATGATGGCAATCCAAGTGTTTCAAAGTTCTTACAATGTAAATTTGAACATTCATCTCTTTAATACAGAATACCACCAAGTCTTAATGTTGTTGGTACCAAAGAAACTCTACTCAAGCTCTTTCCACATGAAACATGGATTACAAATGAAGTCAGAAGAGCGTCTAGTGTGTTACTTTATTTATGGCCCAGTTTTATTTAATAAATAAACTTTCTGTGGATAAAACCTAATCACACTATCAAAGACGTTCTTGGAAGCCATATCCAAGATAGGTTTTTTGGTCTATCTTATCTTCTTCTCTACTGTAGGGAAATGAAATTTCAGACTATGGCTATCCTGGCCAGGCCAACAGAGATTAGAAAGGAATGAACGAAACAGGTCAAGTCAACGCCTATAAGACAAGGGCGGATGCTGCGAGATCTCACACACCTTAAAGTCTACGCTTGTATTTCCACGTATAATCTGCTTTGTTGGTGTCCACTGATCACACAACAGCATGACAGGCTAGCAGCACTCAGATATAACTAGTTCCCACAACCAAGATAGTATTTGTAAAATGATGCATGCCCACTTCCTTTCGGCACCTGGGATCTCAGACCCGAGGACCAGCCAATTGTTTCGGGCACCAGAAATGCATTGGAAAGCATGCTCTATTAGAGCAGAAGTGAGCTTTCTCATAAGAGACTTCCCCTGGAGACTGAGGATCACAAACTCTTCTGCTCCTGGGACCCCAAATCCTTACGCGGATGCAGGGGATCGGCTGTGGTGCCTCACAGCGCTTTCCAACACGCAGCCTTCAAGTACACTTAGAACAAGGTCCCTCCCTGCTCGGTGGGACCCGTTTGGGAGGCTGGACCTTGGCTTTTCTCAGAATAAGGCCCTTCTTCCGGCCCGCTCCCCACAGGGGGCCAGCCGGGCACTGGCTTTTCGTCTGAAGAAGTTGGCAGGGAAGAGGCGCCGGGATGCGGGGCATCAGCGTCCCCAGGGGCGGGCGCGGTGGTCGCCGAGCCGCGCGGTGCCGCCTGCGCGGACCAACCGTGCGGCGCCCGACCCAGTGCTGGGACCCAACGCCGGCTCCCTGGGGGCCTGGGGGGAAAGAGGGGAGAATGCGGGACGGGGGCCAGCCGAGCCCGCTCGCTTACACCCCGCCCGATCCCCTCCAGGGAACGCCGGCTCGCGCGCCGGGCCGCCCGCCCGCGAGGGGACTCCACGCCCGGTCCGCGCGGCCTCTTCCGGGTGAGCCGGCCGAGCCGGCCCGCGGCCGCCGGGACCAGCGGGGCCGCCGGGCTCCGCCGCGGGATCGGGCCCCGGTCCCGGCCAGGCGCCGGGCCTCTGAGCCCGAGCCGATCGGGCCCCGGCCGCTGTCCCTCAGGCCTCCGGAGGGCCGGCAGCCCCCTCCCGCCGCGCCCCAGGCCGGGCCTCCGACTCCGGCCGCTCACCTCTCCTTGGAGTAGAGCTGCAGCCGCTGCTCCTGCTGCTTCTTCCGGATAAACGCCATGGAGCGAGGGCGGCCGCGGGCGGGCCCCGCTGCCGCCGCCGGGAGCTGGAGGAGCCGCGGGCGGGGCGGCCCGGCGGGCGGAGAGCGCGGCGGCGGGCCTGGCTTCCCGGGCGGCGGCCGAGAGCCCGACGCTGCGCCCCAGGCCGCGGCGTCCCGGGCCGCTCACCGCAGCATCCTCGCGTGGGGACTCCGGCGGCGCCGTGACTCAGGCCGGAGGAGGGGCGCGCGGTGACCCGAGGCGCAGGCGGACCGGGGTTCCCAAAGGCCCCGGGGGCCACCTGGGGTCTGTCCTCACACGCCGAACGCCCGCCGCTTTACCAGCCGCGGCACCGCTCCATTTTCAATAGTGTACCTGCGAAAACGGATGCTCGCCCACAAACTGTACCACCTGGCGGCCACAGGGACTCAAAATGTCAACGTTTGGGACACTCGGTCCCTTGGGAGCTGAAATAACTGGTGGCATGACTTTTTTCTCTTTTTCTAACAGCTTTATTGAGATAAAAGTTACACACCAAGCAATTCACCCATTTAAAGTGTACCATTCAATGGTTTGGGTGTATTTACATATGTATGTACAACTATCACTACAATTTTGAAACATTTTCATCACCTCACAAAGAAACCCATACCCTTTAGTTATCACCCCTCCAAACTCCCCAACCCCAGCCCTAGCAAACACAAATCAACTTTCTGTCTCTATAAATTTATCTATTCTGGACATTTCCTATAAATGCTATCAAACAATATGTAGCATTGTCTGGCTTCTTTAATTTAGCGTGAGGTTTTCAAGGTCTACCCATGTATCCATTCTTTATTCCTTTTTATGGCTGAATAATATTCCACGGTATGGATGTACCACGTTTTGTTTATCCATTCATCGGTTGATGGACATTTCTGTTGTTTGCACCATTTGGCTATTATGAATAATGCTGCTATGAACATTCGTGTGCAAATTTTTGTATGGACATATGTTTTCATTCCTACATGCCCAGGAGCAGAATTGCTGGGTCATATAGTAACTCTATGTTTAAACATTGAGAAACTGCCAAACTGTTGTCCAAAGTGGCTGTACCATTTTACATTTCCACCAGCAGTGGGGTATAGGTATAAGGGTTCCAGTTTCTTCACATCCTCACCAACACTTGTTATTATCTGACTTTTCGATTATAGCTATCCTAGTGGGTGTGAGTGGTATCTCACTGTGGTTAAGACTCCTTAATATAGCCTGAGAATGAAACTGTGATTGTTTACCTTTGAAGGATCCTTGAAGAACAAACTTCTAAACTGTATACATGCTCACGCCATATTTAATATTGTCTCACAGAGCAGATCCTGCAGGGTTAGATTTTTAAAAGCTTCAAGGTGAATGTGTGTTTCAGTTCTCCAGTACATGGCAGGACTCTGATGGGAAGTTGAGGGAGCCAAGAATAAAAGCTGGGGCTGGATCTTGTTGAACTTGACCTTCAGCAGCATTGGAAACATGATGTGCATAAAGTGGGCACCCATTATAATTTTTTGGAATGAATGAAGGTGCATGGGTGCCCCATGACTTGCATTGAGTCCCTTCCCTGTGACCAAGTGCTGCACAGAACCTATAACTGTAAAGATGTCTGAGACATTAGCCCCATGTTCCCATAGGAAGTTGCAATCTAGTCAGGTGGCCAAAAGACTTATAAACGATGAGATAAGATAATAAAATTTGCCAAGAGGTATGATACAATAACTTGTTATATGAAAAGTACAAGAATAGATGCTATGAGTTCAGACGAAATAAGACTTTGGCTGGAATAAGGCAAGAAAACAGCAAACAAGTTTTCTTCTTTTAGGTAAATGTTAAAGGATGATGTGGTCCTGATAGGTGGAGAGTGAGAAAGATTCTCTCCTTGACCAGACTCCAGCCAGGCCCCATGAGCCCTCTTCTCAACTAGGCCTCAACCTTGGCCTATAAAAACTACAGACTCTCAGCACAGATGATTTTGTCCACCACCCTCCCCTCACGTTAAAAGACTTAAACAAACACTAACGCAGTTCTAACAGCTCAAGGCCCCATGCCTAGGATGACCTTGGCTCTCCCATAGTCCCTGCCTGAGAAAGCTCAAGGCTGCCCAAGAATTCACCGTTTGTTCTAACCAACACCTGACAGAGCACCCTTGACTGCTGTTTTTTAAAAAGGGCCTACAATTGTGAATTCTTTCTCTACGCCTTTGAGGTGTGTACGTGTTTCCTCCAAATCAGGAGTGCCTTTGTCAAGGACTTGAAAACCATTCCTTTGAAATGTAATCACCAGGAAAGATAGGGCTTCTGTCTCCCAGTTTCTGTGGGAAGATAATTGCCAGCTAACAAATACAGATACAGCATTTACACTGCTCAACCTTTTGTGATTTTTCACTGCCCCAGCTTTACGTTTGACAAGAGAAGGGGAAGAAACTAACTCAAAAGGATTTTCTTGAACAAGGCTCAGAAGATAGATGCTTCTGCTGTTATAGAGTTTGTGTTTTGGAGAATTAAGAGAGAAGTGAGGTGGGAACCTCCTCATCCTCCCACCACCAAATCATCCAGCCTACTAACGTCTGTTCCCTTGTCTTCTTTCTACTATTTTGGGGTATATTTGCTCCTATCAAAGGCCAACTTCTTCCATCTCAACAACTTAGCCTTTGTAATTATCTGTTCTTTCTTCTCTTTCTCTCTCTTGCTTTGTCTATTTCTCCCTCACTGTTAAATCATTCCCATCTGAATACAAACACAGTTTTCAAAAACGCATTCCCTTTATCCTACCTCTCTCTTCAGCTCCTCATTCTTAGCAAGACTTCTTGAAACATCCACCACCACATGCTGTCTCCGTTTTCTCACCTCGCATTTTCTTCAGACCATTCTGACTGGACTTCTGTTGTCACCACTCCACTGTAGCAGTTCTTGTCAAATCACCACATTCACTTGTCACTTTTCTGGTTTCAACTTTTCTGAATTCTCCGCAGAATTCAGCATATTTGAGCATAGCATTCAACACAGCTCCTCATTGGGGCACTTTCCCACCCGACTACTTCCCAGGTCCCACAGTTTCCTTGCTTTTCTCTCACCCTGCTTCTTACTTTTTCTCAGTTTCCTTGGTTGGTCTCTCTCCTGCCTAACTTCTTAATGTCAGTTCTCTGTACTTGTTGTACAGATCATTCCAACCAGTGCCGTGACTGGGTGGGCGTGAGGGGAGGAAGGGAGGTAAAGTCTTCCATTTAGATGTGTGTGAGGTAAACCGAGTAGCAAATTTCCAAGGTTTTACCATGTAGATACCTACCAGAAAAGGCATAAGGAAAAATCTCAGGATATACAGCAGATTTCAGTGGAGGCTAAGTGAGAGATTACTTTGAAATGTGTGTCCCTCAGGAAATAGAAGTTTGGGATAGAACATTGGACTTCCAATAAGGCTGAATAAAGCCTGAAGCCAATTTTCCTTGATCTTTAGTTGCTTGACAACCGTAGGTTGAGGTAATATTACCTACCTCAAATGAAGGTGATTGCACATCCCGGGAGATAAGGTAGGCTCTCGGAGAGATCTCACACACCCCTCACACATGCCCTCACACACCCTGCCCCCACACCCAATCCTCATCCTCATAAAACTTGGAGCTTTGCTCTTTTGAAACAATTTCCATTCAGAGCTGTTTCACAATCACAAAACACCTCTTTGAACTCGCAGTGCTGTTTTTATTTTCACTTCACAGACTAAGCTCTAAAAACTTCAAAGAGCTTTGTACTCATCAGTTTTTAAAAACTGCAATTGATTGCAAATGAGAGAAGTAATTTATGTACCTCCTATTTGCAAGATATCAATCATCACAGTAAACAAGAACATTGTCTTTATTCTGTTTGTAAAATAAATATCTTTCATTAGTATATATTTCTGAAGAATGTCTGCTTGTTACTTTTTAAAATTTTATGAAGACATAAACATTTAACTATCATTTCTTCTTTAATTAGAAGTGGTAGCATACATTTTTTCACCCAGAGAAAATGGGAATTACCATTCTCTGATATGTGTCATGACTTCCTTCCATTATGCCTTTAAGCTTCCGGTTCTCTGCCTAAAATGCCTTTTTTTACCTTTCTCCCACTATTTCTCCCTGTTGAAATCCTCGCTGTATTTTTAAGTTGCTACTCAAGACTTTGAAGTCTTCCCTGATGCGCTGTGGAATTCATCTCACATTCATTGACTCAGTACATGTTTATTTCACACCAATATATGTCAGACATTGTGGTGGGCCCTGGGTAGTGACTTCACAAAGTTCACAGTCAGAAGATTTTAACAGTGATCTCATTCCACCTTATGTATTTAGGGTCTGTCTCCCATTTAGGTTGGAAACTCCTTGGGAATAGAAACAGTGATGTGTTGGTCTTTATATCTGTGTTAGCACTCACCACAGTGTCTTGCACTAAGTGGTTGCTCAATAAATTTTGAATATTGCATTTTCTTATGTCACCACTGTGTCTGTTATGATTTGTTGCACTGTAAGTAATAGAAAACTCAGTCAACAGTTGGAGTTCATTTTCTCATTATTGGCATTCTTCGTACAGCTCAGTAGTATGATATGACTTTTCTCTTAGGCTTATAATGTTATAGTCATGTAGGAGAGGAAGAAATATTTCTCTACCCTTCTAGGTTCTTCTAGCTAGTCTAAGAATTAGATTGACACAAGACAGAATAACAAGAGAAAGTCAGGTAAGTTTAATTACACGTATAAATGGCAGAAACCCAGGAAAACTGAGTAACTCACCAAAATGGCCAAAGCCATCACCTTAAATACCATCTTCAGCTAAAGACAAAGGAGGATGTTGGAGGTAGTGGTTTTGGACTTCAAGGGAGAGGAAAGAAATTCACATGGAGATGGAAAAGCAAATGTTTGCCATGCCTTACAAAGACAATGATACATGGAGAAGACTTTGATCAAATGGGCCTTGCTATGTTCCTCCCTGTCTATCACACCTAGTTTATTTTATATTATAGTTATCTATGGTGATAGCTCCTTCTTGAAACAGGCCTTCTATCTTATATTCTTTTTGGCAGTTAGGGGGAGGTCAAAGTTTCTTTCTGAGTCTTTTGTTCTTAAAAATAATCAAGCCAAAGAGATACATTTCGGAGTAGGAAGCTCTAGTCCCTACAGTCACAGGATCACTGCTTCATCACCATGGTCATACCTGCCTTCTGAGCAGAAATATAAGGAAAGATAAGAATTAGCCTTGTTTGTCCCCTTTACCAGGCAATCAGAGCACTCCCAGAAACACACTCCAGACTCCTGCTTATGTCTCATCAGCCAGAGCTGTCATGCTGGCAAGCCCATAGCAGCAGTGGTGGCTAAGAAAGCAAGTGTTTAAATCTTGTGGGCAGAAAAGTGGAATGCAGCCAGACAGGAGGCAGCAGGGAGTGGTTCTTGGTTTACCCCATGAGCAGTGTGCACCCCATTACTAAAATAGAAAATAGCCAAGACTATACATTAACAGCTCTTCTTAAGGAAGATCACTCTTTGAGAGTATTACTTTCTTTTTTATTTTTTTCAATAAATATTTGTTGACTGTTTACTGTATACCCAGAAATGTTCTAGGTGCTAGACACGCAGTTGTGAATAAAATAAGGTCCTTATATTCTGGAACTTACATTCTGGTAGGACTCACAGATTTAAGAAACAAATAATATGAACTCAGGCAGTGATAAGTACCATGAAAAAAAATAGAGCAGAGTAAGGGATAGAGTGTGAAGGGGGTCAGCTCTGCTTTAGATAAGGTGGTCATTGCAGCCCCCTCTGATGATTGATCTTTGAGCTGGTAAATGAATGGATTCAGAGACTGGAATGTGAAGATCTTGGGAAAAGGCATTCCAGACAGAAGGAGTAGTAAGCACAACAGCACTGAGCCCTGAGCTATAGTAGCTAGAGGACACTCAGCAGGGTGGGGTGCTGAGGCAGCAGGGGCCGTAGTATATGGATCCAGGGAGAGTGCTGGACTATTCATTATTATTATTACTGTCATTGCTAACAATGTGTGACAGAAGCCACTGGAGGATTAAGAGCAGGGGAGTGACATGATCTAATCTCAATTTTTAAATTTGACTACTATGCAACTAGTCTGAAAGAAGGTCAGAACCTACAAGGACAGCTTCAAAGTTAGATAGTAATAGTTACCCACTCTTTCTCCCTTTCACTTGTTGCTGAAATAACAATGAGAATTTTCAGCTTAGGTATCTGGAAATTAGAGGGGCTTCAGGGTTCATCGAGCCAGTGGCTCGACAGTTTCATCAAAGACACAGTTTCCCTCCGTCTCTGTTAGGCCTTTAGCATCATTAGCTGTATTATAAATCTGGTTCCCCTTCCCACAGGGCTGACAGGTAGTTGCTGGTAGCAAACCATCTGTGTGTTTCTTCCTTCAGGGTGAGAGTCCACATCTAGCCCAGCATTCCTAGCAAGAGTCCAGAGACTCGCCTTGATTGGACCTGTTAGGTCACATGACTACCCCAAATGAAGAACTTGGGTGAGGGAAATGGATTATTCTATGGGATTTAGACCAGGGCCATCTCTAAAACTGAAGGTGGACGTCAGCTTTCTCCAAAGCACACTAAGAAAGAAGGCTGAGTGAAGCAGGGGAGGAAAGACAAGTGAAACTATGTGTATGAGAAGGCCCAGGCCATCGGGCTGCAAGGAAGTGCTAGGTGGCCACTCACGGTAGACACTACGTGTAACCACTGGTGTTTCTCACTTTGGCAATGTGGCTGTGTCCCTCTTCTTCTCCCTTTCGTGCCTATCCAGGCTTTTGTGTTATGTTGAGTTTAGTGGAGGAAAAAGAGCTCACATTTTTTCTTATAAATTAGCAATTTTTCTCTTTTAAAGGCAATTCTTATAAACCAGATTTTAAATTTTTTTAAATGATTTCTCCCACATAGTTAATATTGTTTCTGAAATTCTGATTTTTTAAGTACACTTGCAAAATCACAGTGTCCTTCAGGAACTGCATCTGCCCATGTTTCCTTCCATTTTTCCCTCCTCAGATAGTATAGAGTTGTCAGAGGGCACCTGTTGTCTGTCATCTGTTATCTTCCCTGCATGAGTAAAGATCACTGTAATTGCTAGAGTCATCCCTCATTTAGGATCTTCTCCCTTATGCTTTATAAATCGAGGAACTTTTTACCAGGCACATTGCCCATCAGAGATTAGCATAGATTAGCTTAGACGGTAAGCAGGAAATAAATAAAACAATGATTTTAAGATATACATTATATCCTTTAGAATACAGAAATGTCAACTTCACTAATAAATAAATGAAAATTAAAACAAAATGAGAGATCATTTTTGGATATCAAATTAGCAAATAATCAGGGCTGTTAATGGTGGCATCCAGTGCTCATGTCAGAAGACATTCCTAAACACTGCTGATAGAAGTAAAATTTGGTACATTTTTCCAGTGTGTACTGGTAAAACCTTAGTAACTAGCAAGCTTGGAGAAATCAGGCTGATTTGGCATGTTCGCTGCTTTCTGTGCTATAAATATTCCTATCATAGCCAGTTCCAAGCTACCAACATGATGTCACTGAATGCAGAGTTGGGAAGATACATGCACAGGTAGGTAAAATCTTCTGGAGGTCAATTTAGTAGATGGAAAGACCCACTAAATTCATGTCTAGGAATTTATTCCTAAGAAAATATTGAACTGCACAAAGATTTATGTATGAGAATATTTATTAGAGTTTTTAAAATTTATTTATTTATTTATTTATTTTGCAGTGAAAGCCTTGCCATGAGCTAAGACCTGTCACCAATCTTCCTCCTTTTTTTCCCCCTCCTCAAAGCCTCAATACATAGTTGTACATACTAGTTGTAGGTTGTTCTATTTCTTTTTTGTGAGCCGCTGCCACAGCATGGCTACTGACAGGTAGTGTGTTTCCCTGACCAGATGTGAACCCAGGCCACCGAAGCAGTGAGAGCACTGAACTTTAACTGCTAGGCTGTCAGGGCTGGCTCTACAGTTTTATTTTTAATTGGTGAAAAGTTAACAATAATCTAAATGTCTATTAAGAGGTCAATGGTTAAGTAAATTGTTGAGTACTCAATAGAATACTATGCGGTCATTTAAAATCCTGTTTCTAAGCAAGATTTAATTACCCAGAGAAATGACAATATGTTAGTAAAAAAGTCAGGAAATAATATAGTTTCTATAACCCCTATATATTTTAAGTGTACTAGAAAAAAATACAGCAAGTGTTCTTAGTAGCTGTGTCTGAGTGGAGAGACTATGGATAATTTTTGTCTTCTTTATACTTCTAAATATTTTCCAAATAATATATATTATTTTTGTAAATGGGAGGTAAATAGCATTTCTTACTCATTTTTAAGCAGAAAGTGTACATAAACAGCATTTTGGGGGTACATCCTAACAAATCCTCTTTTTCCATTTTTCTCTGGCCAGTTTCTGGACTAGGAAAACACTGAATGTGTTTATTTAAATTTTCTGCTTCTCTTTAATATTGCAGGTGAATCACTGTCAAAGAGCCACTATTGACCAAGGATCTTTCCCCCAGCCCAGGTCTGCATCCTGGCTCTCCAGTTTCTTTTTTGCTCTGGCCTTGGGAATTCAGGCTGCTTTTCTCTCTTTTATGCATCCCAGCACACATTTTATCCCCTGAGGTTTGTTTTTCCTTAAGCTTGGCCACACTAGAAAACCAGCTCTCAGCTCTCTTCTTTACTTATTTCCCCTGAACACATTGCCGTGTGTCTTTTTTTCTTTCAAGGGTTGTTTTCTTACAATACTGGTCCGGGGACACTACTGCCAATGCCACCCCCACTGCTGACTATCATTTATTAAGTACTATTTCAAGTTCTTTGTGTGTACTGATTCTTTTAGTCCTCATAACAATTATATGAGGCAGGTGCTTTTATCCCCATTTTATAGATGAAGAAACTGAAGCACAAGATCCCCTCTAATAAATGGAAAAGTTGGGACTGAATCTATGGTTTGGACCCAAAGCCCAGTCACTTAGCCACTAGATTATATTGCCTCCTAAAAACAGGGAATGAAGCCAAGTAGGCTTTCACTTTCTGCTTTCATCTTCCTGGGGGTCAGAAATATAAAATCCTTTTCCCATCCCTCTTCTGATTCTACCTTTAGTAAAGGCCGCATAGATGTTGTCATTCCTTGCAGTCCTTCCTCACAACATAAAGACACCAATAAGCTGAGCAAATGAGAACAACTAGACCCCTGTAGGTCAAGTGGAAAACCTGTATCTCTGAGAACTTTTAAACAGGGTGATGTCACATTCATCAGGCTTCACTCTTATAGAAGAATAATCCTTACCCTTTCTTGGTGTTTCCTTACAACCACTCGAGACCTCTGTTGGAGTCATATTATTATTGTAATATTATTATTGTGGCCCACATGTAAGTCGGATCTCTCTGCTCCAGCCTGTTGACTTGTAGATAAAATTGGCTCTAAGTTCATGCAATTCAAAGCCCTTTCCAAAATGTCCTTCATCTCTCTGAGGGCTTCTATTCTCCTGGCTTCCTCTGCCTCCTGAGATCCTGCTTCTTTACATGGGTCTTCGTTCTCACCACATGAGGGCCCTTTACCTGTCTGCCTCCCCACTGCTGCCCCCATCCCGCGGTATTAGTCTTACGGAAGGGTCATGAGTCCTGGGAAGAGTAACATCAGTGCAAACTGCTGTTAAAAAATCCGTATGAATATTTGCTCAGTCATTTGAAGTCCACCACAGAGGATTCCTCACGTTGTTCTTCCATGAAAGAGTCCAGTCTCACATTCCCATTTTTTTCCCTCTCTCCTCTTTCCCTCTCTCCCAACCACCCCCGACTCTGACTTCTTAGGGCAGTAGTTCTCAAACTTGCATGTGCATCGAAGTCCTCTGGAGGGCTTGTTAAAAACACAGATTGCTGGGCCCCACCCACAGAGTTTCTGATTTAGTAGTCTGAGGTGGGACCTGAGAATCTGCATTTCTATTAAGCTCCTGGGTAATACTGATGCTGGTCTGGAGATCACACTTTAAGAAATACTCCTTTAGGACAACAAATTCCTTTCCAAGTCTCAAAGAGAGCAGTTCTGTCTCTTCTCTTCAGCCTTGGTAACAGCAAACGCACAGACCCTTGAGGGTTCATATTTTATTGCAAGCACTCATTGACATGTTTCCCCAAAGAATACATTTCCCTTTCTAAAAGGAATGATGGTGCCAGGTTTAAAGAAAATATGCCATTTTTTTCACTGTGTTACCTCATTATCATAATTGTCAATATTATTGCTCTCTGTATTTATTATGTGATTACTCCGTAGCAAACGCTAAGCTCAGTACTTTGCATTCATTTCACTTTTCAGTCTTGTTGGGAGAAAATTCTCCATGAATTCCTCCCGTGTCTCCATGAATCTTTCACATTTCTCCCTCATCAGCGAATTCACAATCAGATTTATTTACATTCCAGGATAGAAAAGATAGAGAGCATCTTTCTTCCTAGAGACATTCAGGATAGTAACAATAAAGACCTGGCCCTCCCCTCCCAGGGAAGATTTGCTAACATCTCAGGATAATAAATACAATATTTCTCTCCAGAGAACAGAGTAGGCAGGTTTGCCAGCAGCCCCTATATAAGGTTGGGGTTGCCTAAGCTCGGCATCCTTCAGCTGTGACACAGACCCACCATGTGTGCAAAATCCACCTGGGCCCTTCTTCATTGCTCCCTTGGAACTTGAGGGGAAAGGGAAACTGATGCTAATGCAAAGCTCATGCTGCTCTGCCACAAGTAATAAACTTTCTAAATCCACTTGGGCTCATTGTCTCCATTCCTGCCAAATCTAGGGACATTAGGCAAGCCAATCTAGCAGCTGTCACCTGCCATTCCTTAGGATCTGCTTAACTTCTTGGCAAATCTCCAAGATTGCTCTATTATTTCCACTCTGTGGACAAGAACAACTGAGGTCCTATGCAATTTAATAACATGTCCAATATCACTCAATTAGTAAGTGACAGTGACAGGATTTGATCTCATGTCTGCCTGATCCTACTTTTTTTGCAATTACACATTTCTAGTGGCAATTCTGGAGCTTTCAAAAGAAACAGATAGAATCAGAAGTCCCTATTACCTGTAATAAAGCTCTAAGGGACCTCATGAGAAGAAAACAAAATTTTCCATGCCTCTCCATACACCTTGCGTAAGAGCTGCTCCTGAGCAGTCTTATCTCAAAAGTCTTCCTTGACAGCAGTGGTCTCAAAAGGAGGAGTTCGCAAGGGGAAAAGGCAAGCTTAAAGTTTCTGACATCAATCTTAAAAGTTTACTTCTTCTTAGTTTCTCTTAGTAATCATTTATAATATGCGTAAATTTGTAAATCCACTTTCAGTCCGATTTATTGCGGTAAAATCTACATTCAATTTATCCATTTTAACTCTGTCATTGAATGAGTTTTGACAAAATTACAGAGTCATGTGACTCCCACCATGATTAGGATATAGACATTCCCGTCACTTGAAAATGTTTCCTTATGCCCTGTTACAAGGAATCTCTGCCTCCTTCCCTGGTCCCTGGCAACCACTAATCTGCTTTCTGTCACTATAGATTTCCCTTTACTACAATTTCATATAAATGGAATTATACAGCGTATAGTAATTTGTGTCTGACTTCCTTCACTTAGTATAGTGCTTTTGAGATTCATTCATGTTGTAGAATCTACATTTATTTTTGCTGCTAAGCAGTAAATCATTGTATGGATACACCACGATTTGTTCATCTCTTGCACAGGTAATAGATATGTGGGATGTGTTCAGTGGTTTTGGCTATTATGAATAAAACTGCTATTAACATTTGAGTGCAAGTCTTTGTTGGAATATATATTTTGTCTCTATCTCTTGGGGGCCTGGAGGTTCTTATGTGTCCCCAGGGTAAATCCTAACTCTTAGCGTGACATCCGTTGCCTTTTAAGAGCCTTCCTCTGCCTATCTTTCCCACTGTATCTTTAAATATTTTCCTCCAGAAAGTTTGTAGTCCATTCCTTCATTAATCCAACATCTGTGCACCCTACCAATGCTAAGAGCTATGAGTAAGCATGAACAAAGCAGATAAGCTCCCAGTCCTTACAGATTATCTAGTGAGTAAAATTAATTATAAACAAACAAAAATACAAAATGATTGCAGATCGTGAGTGCTACAAAAAAACACAAGAGATGAAATGACATTAGCTAGTTACCATAGGGTAGAGGAAAACGTGGTTGGAGGTGAGAAGATCAAAGAACCAATAGGCTTAGAAGTTGGCTGGCTATATGGTGTAGAGGTCATCAAGAACAATGTTGGGAGAGGAAAGAAAGGAACTTACTGAGCCCAGAGTCAAAGCCTTTCGTGAATCAGGTGGATCTCCCAAGATGTCAGTTATGATAACAACAAATATGTATATTAGATGATAAAGTCTGATGTTGTTAACTTCTAAAGAATTCTGGTTTTTGAAGGAGGAAGGAAAAGAAAGTGTTTGGATGTGGCAAAATGGAGCAAGGAAGACATCTATCTTTTGGTCCTAAGGTACTTGGGGTATAAGAACTCAGGATTACAGAGGACAAAGGCCTAAGAGTTTGGGAAGAAAGGGGAGAATGGGAAGGGGGATCAGATTTGGAGTGAGTGTCCTGTGTCAGTCAATGGCTTGAGAAATTTGGGCTTCCAATGATAACAGAAGCACATAGATGAAAAATGGGAGGATGGGTGGAAAAACGTGTAGTCTTTGGTTCCAAATATGTAGTTCAATGGCTTCTGACTACTACTCACTTCTGCATCTCTCCAAGATTCAGAAGCCTGGGAGGGATGCCATTACTGGAAGGATGAGCATGCTTGTCCACACACCCAAGACTTTGCAAAGCTGTTTTAGACTCTCATTTCCCTGTCCTCCAACTTGTCATTCACAATTCAAGTCAAATTTCACTTCCTCCTTGAGCCATCCCCAATCACCATTTTTACCTACCCACACCCTAAATAAAACAGAGTAGATACTGAATACCCAGCATTGTCAGTTTCCTGTTCATAGTCTAACTTTAGATCTTACCCTTATGTCATTATTTGTTTACATGCCTGTTTACTTAACTCATAACAGCTCTTTAAGGGTGGAGATTATGTTATTCATTTCTGATTCCCAGCAATCAGTAGAGCGTCTGTCTCATGCACATCTCATCAGTGAAAGTTGATTGAAAAATAAGAGATTCAGCTCCACTGGTCTATTACCTGCTTTGTGAGGTCGTATTTCCTCTTATTTATTGCACTTGTGTTGTTCAAGTTTCAGAGAGCTCTCCTTACACTGGGATTTTGAGCTTAGCTAACAAATCTATTTTATCTTAGGCACGTGGTTTAGAATTGTGTGTGCTGTGTGTGTATATCTTTCTAGTCTGTATCCTGACAAACTGAACAGTCCACACTTTGTGGCTTGTCCTTTCCATGCAGTTTCTCTCTCCCATTGTTTCAGTCATTTCAGTTGCCCTTCTCCATACAATTGAGTATAGATTCCCTTTGTTTGACTGTTCAGAAAGTAGACCTTGCTTCATCCTACCTTTATTTCTTAACCTCTTCACTAGGGCTTAAGATCAACTTGGAAAGAGAACTGAAAACAGGCCTGGTTGGCACTGTGTGAATGAGAGGGAGAATATCACTACATATGGCCTTGACATTCAAGAGATTTTAATTACCAAATAGACTAGATTTTTTTTTTATCATGAGGATTGTGTTGCTTGCCACATTTAATGTAATAATTTACGTAAAGGGTATTGGCAAATGACAGGTGTAAGATGAAGACAAGGGAGGTATTATCTGCTTCTTGACACATAAAGAGTGTGGAAATTAGAACATAAGCCTTAAAATAGTCATAGGACAAAATAAGACATACAAATCTACTTCAGGACAGATTCACAAATAAGATATCCAGTGAAGATATAGCATATTACTTTTTAAATGATATAAATTCCTTTTGAAAAAAATGAAACTTCCTCAGAACACTGCCAATAACTGTAGAAGGCAAAATAATAGCTCCCTAAAGACATCCACACCTTAGTTCTCAAGACCTATAAATATTTACTTTGCACAGAAAAAGAGATTTTGAAGATGCTTGAGACAGCAAGATTATCCTGGGTTATCTGGGTGTGCCCAATCTAATCACCCAGGGTTCTCTCCTAGCTGTGGTCAGGGGGAGATGTGGCCATGGAAGAGAGAACCAGAGAGGTGAGGGCTCAAGCCACCCTTGCTGGCTTTGAAGACAGAGGAAGGGGGCCATGAGCCAAGGAACACAGGTGGTCTCTACAAACTGGAAAAGGCAAAGAAACAAATTCTCCCCTAGAACCTCCAGAAAGGAACACAGCCCTGCAGACACTGATGTGAGCTCAGTGAGACTCTTCACAGTAAAATGACAGATTGTGTTGTCTCAAGCCACTAAATTTACGGCAGTTTCATACAGCAGCCATAGAAGCCTAACACATGACAGTATTGAAAAGGTAATAGAATTACTTTCCAGAAAAAAAAAAAAAAAGAAAACCTGGGTGAGTACTATCTGATTTAGATGGAAATGAAAGAAATAACTTCAGTGCATGGATTATCTTTGATTATTCTTTTCATAGATAGGTCTAATGACTACTTAAAACAAAATAGAGAACGTGATACACACCAAAACATTAACAGTGATATCTTTGGCTAGTGGATTATGGATTTGTTCTTTCTTTAATTTATTTTCTTATCTAATCTATTTGCTTGACTTTTTGATTTTTCTACAATGACTTTATATGTATCTTTGTATATTAACAGAATATTTGGCAAAAAAACAGAGGTAGGCAGAAACAAAAATGATTTATCTGCACAAAGATCTGGTTCAAAAGCCATTCATGACCCATAAACAAGTTTTCCAACCAGTAAGAAATTCTCCTTCTAAGTACTCAGAGGTAGCCACACACACACACACACACACACACACACACACACATCTTTGAAGCAAAAATCAGAATTTTTCAAAACTTTCAAATGCCACCATGGGCTTGATACTTTTCTAACATTCAAAAGAATGTTCAGTGAGGATATTGGCAAGCGGGATTTTTTTGACATTGTAATAATGAAATTTGTCAACATTTGGAAGTTACAAAACCACACATGGGTGAAAGATCCATTCAGAGTGGGAGAAGGACTGATGTGTTTTCATGTGACAGAGGAAGAAAAGTTCCCTGACATAGTTTTGGTTTCCCCATTCAACCATCCTTTAAAAAGCTGCTACTAGTTCCAATGCAGACCCAAGGAGGAATATCCAATTACACGAGAAGGCTGCTAAATACTCCTCCTTTTTCTAACTGTATGTCCCTCTGACATCAGATTTTCTTCATACACTTCAGCCAAAACAACATATCACAATGGATTAAATGCACTAACAGATTATGAGGATCCAGTTTTCTTCTATTAAGGCAGACATTAAAGAAATAGCCAAAATTTAAAGCAATGCCATTTTTCTAATTAATTTTATTTTAAAAAAACATGTTTTTATGCAAACATATTATTTATTTTAACAGGTAATGGGCTTACTATTGTCATTTTACATATTTTAAGACTTCTTACTATTAATTTCTAATACGGTAAATATCAATAGATATAACACACATAAACAAAAGTTCTCGATAACTTTTAAAGTGTAATGAGTTGAAGAGACCAATAAGTTTGAGAACTGCTAAATAAACAAAGCCGTGAGGAAGTTCTAGAATCCAGCAGCCTCTAACACAGATTACAAAAATTGTTAGCCTGAGATGTCTTGCTCTTTTGACACACTTGTCATTTCAGGAAGGGTTAAAAATATCACTGTTCTAAGAACAATTCCAGTTACTCACAAGATTGCTAAGATTTCTGGTTGTTGTGATAAACTGAATTGTAAAAGAATTACTTTAATATAAAAAAGATTTTCTTTCCTTTAAGTAATAAAAGAAACAAAAGTGTGAAAGACATTTTGGTCCTTTGCTACAAGAGAAAATGGTACTTTTATTAAAAGTAAGGAGAAGAAGAGTGAATGGAAACTGATACAATAAAGTGAGAGTCTTGGGCTGGCCCAGTGGTGTAGTGGTTAAGTTCATGTGCTCCATTTTGGCAGCCCGGGGTTAGCAGGTGTGGATGCCAGGTGTGGACCTGCACACTGCTCATCAAGCTATGCTCTGGTGGCATCCCACATACAAAACAGAGGAAGAATGGCACAAGTATTAGCTCAGCAACAGTCTTACTCAAGCAAAAAGAGGAGGATTGGCAACAGATGTTAGCTCAGGGCCAATCTTTCTCACCAAAAAAAAAAAAAAAAAAAAGGAAAGTAAGAGCTTTGAAGCTATTCTAGAGAAAATAGCCACTAAGAAACTTGATGATAAACAGGATTACAGACCATGGAAAGACTGGAATTTCTAACTTGGCTAAAAGAACTGTTGAAATAAGAACAGTAATATGTCAGCTAAAATAAAACCTTAAGTTTAAAAAGCATTCTTTATTCCTGTAAATTTTATAAAGTATACTGTCAATGTAAATAACTAGAGTAAACATAATTTTTATCCACATAATTTCTCAGTTGCCACATTGCAGACCAGCTGGGTCATGGTCATGGTAACAAATAACAGCTCTTGAACTGACCATCTGTAACGTGGAGGACTCACATATGGAGAACTGGGAATTTGTTTTATGTAATTTAATTTCCCTCTCTACCCAGCTGGGAAAATATCTCCGATATTTTCCAGAGTAAATGATCATGTTCTCTCAATTATGGTTCTAGAGGTACAGTATTTTAATGCTAGTTAATTGAGCCGACGATTCTCTCAACACTCAGGCTCCACTAGCTACATGCAGGAGCTAAATGGGCTGTAACACAGCATTGGCCTGAAAGCACCGTAGAAGCACCCACAGCCACATGCTGATGTGCCACAACGATAATGATTTGATGATGATCCAGATGGATGATGATGACTAGAACTTATTGATGTCGCAGTACCGCTGGCCATTTGTTCTGCTACTCGTTCACTTAAGTTCTGTCACAGCACATCTACTGTCTCATAAGTTAGTAGTTTAGAAAAAATATAAAAGCGTTTCTTATTGGATTAAGGGTCTATTCTCTCTGAGTGAGAAGCTAGAGATGAAAAATAATATGATTTAATAATGATTGCATTGTAACAATTGTGCTCGTGCTGAGTTATAATTAATTTTAGGACTCAAGTGTAGAAGATGTTTGTGGTTTTTTGGCAGCCAGCATCCCTTGCCCCTTTCTCACAGAAGACTAATTTCCATTTGAGGACTATCCTATCTCCTGTCAAATTTAATTTGGTGGAATTTGTGTCTGTGTGTGTGTGTGTGTGTGTGAGGAACATTGGCCCTGAGCTAACATCTTTTGCTAATCTTCCCCTTTTCGCTTGAGGAAGATTGTCCTTGAGCTAACATCTGTGCCAGTCCTCCACTACTTTATATGTGGGTTGCCGCCATAGCATGGCTTGATGAGCAACGTGTAGGTCCACACCTGGGCTCTGAACCCGCAAACCCTGGGCTGCCAAAGCAGAGCGTGTGAATTCAACCACTATGCCACAGGACAGGCCCCGGAATTTAATCTGGTGGAACTTTTTGTTATTCACATGTTCCTGCCTCACCAAGCTAATGACTGGACACACAACCCAAGCTTGATGCACCTTACATGAAATTTAAATTTTGAGTGACAGAGACTGAATATGGCTGAATTGGTTTATTCTAATGGCACTGACGAGGAAAAGCTGTTCTTGCTGCCAATTCATTCTTGCTGCTCTTGTTCACTAGTCCCTGGGGCTACTTGGGTTCCAGCCCATAAAAACCCTGTTTCTCCAGCCTCCCCATTAATTCTCTGTACTCCTGATATCTTTCTAGAAAATTTCCTTTTTTCTTAAGGTAACCAGAGCCTAAACATCCAGTTTTTGGCTTGCAACCAAAAGAACCCCAATGTAAACAAGTGTCCATAAATATGTTATTATATTTAAATCTGCTAAAAGAATTTGTAATTTCATGCTAAGTAAAGAGCATTAGCCTTAGCCGTGTCAAAGAGAGTGCTGGCATAAATACCCCAAACTTCTGTCAATTCAAATACCTCAAGTATCCATGAGAACAAAGGGCTTGATTCAAAAATCCTTGTAGAGTACTTACTCTGCACCACGCATTGTGCTAACCATAGGCCAGACAGTGGAAATATGAAGATAAGAATAAAAGAGTTGCAGGGGGTGTTTGAAAGATGGCAGTGTAGGAGAACCCTGAACTCACCTCCTTCCACAAACACAACAAACCTACAGCTACCTGTGGAACAATTCCCTCTGAGAGAGATCTGGAAACTGGATAAAAAGAACCTCCAGGACAATGGACAACACAGACAGAGGTGGAAGAGGCAGAGACACAACCCCACTGAGGAAAACACCACATCCCAACCATGGTGCTTCATGGTTGGGCATGATCTCAAAGGTATAGAGGTTTACCCAGAGGAATGGGGGATCTGAGCTCCACATTAGGCACCCCAGCCCTTAGACCCAGCACAAGAGAGATGAGATCCCATAATACTTGGTTTTGCTGGCTTTGAAAACCAATGGGGAATATGTCCAGGAAAACTATAGAACTTCAGAGAAAAGAAGACATGCTTTTAAAGGGCTCCCCACACAGACTCACTTAACCCCAAACCAGCACAAAAACATCAGATAGAAAAGTACATAATCCATTGATAAAAGAGACTCACTTACTAAGCTCAGAACACATCCTGGAGAGACAGGAGGAGACTGGGTCCATCCCTAGGGACTGAGACACTGGCACCAGCCATTATTGTGACCTAGTTCAAGTAGGTTCTGTTGGACTCCTTCATCTAGCCTGTTAATGCAGTGGTCTGACCCACCCACTGGAGCACCTGAGGCAACCAAGCACATCTAGGCAGCAGGCAGCTCACCCAGGGGCTGGCCCCACCCATCAGTGAGCCTGCTGTGGACTTGTGGGCCCACAGCAGATTTGTGCTGCTGGCCATCACAAACAGTCACACAGGGATCTGCCCCACTTACCAACACCTGAAACAATTGTGCACTGCCATGCTTGGGGCCTGCCCTGCCCATCAGCACTCCTGAGGCAGCTGTGTACCACAGGGCAGCATAGCCAGTTCTTGCCAGAGGCCTGGCCCACCCGAAAGAGAGCAGACAACAACTGTGCAGCTAGCTTCACCCGAAGCTTGCCCCACTTACCAACACAGAGGTAGCCCAACATTGCAGGCAGCCACACCAGGGACCTACAGCAATTGTGTGCCCCTGAACCTAGCAACCAGCCACATTGGGAACCTGACTTGCTTACCAACAAAATTGTAGTAGTTGTGTGCTATTAAATCTTTCAGTCACCCATGCCAAGGGCGTGCTCTGCCCAATAAAGTGCCATAGCAGCTTCATGCGGCTGAGCCTTACAACCAGCCGGCATGGGGGCCAGCCCAGCCTACCCATGTGCCCAAGTCAATAGCAGCCCACTGCAACAAAAGGGCACGTGCAGCCCATATGGGGGACACCCCTGGAGCATTTGGAATGGGTGATGAGAGGGGAGCATGATACTGGGCCTCACAAGGCATTTCTTACATAAGGCCACATTTCCAAGATCAGGAGACACAGCTGATCTACCTAATATATAAAAATAAGCACAGAGAAGTAAGCAAAATGAGGAGACAAAGGAATATGTTCCAAATAAGGTAACAGGACAAATTCTCAGAAACAGAACTAAATAAAACAGGGATAAACAATCTACCTGATAAAGAGTACAAACTAATAGTCATAAAGATGCTACTGATATTAGGAGAATAATAGATGAGTACAGTGAGAACTTCAACAGAGAATTGGAAAATATAAAAAAGAACCAATCAGAACTGAAGAATACAATAACGGAAATGAAAAATTCACTAGAAGGATTCAACAGCACAGTAGATGACAGCCTGCCCTCTACTGGACAAGGAGTGAAGCAGGCTGGATGAAAGAGTAGAGGAAATCACCCAAACTGAACAGAAAAAAGAAGAGAGAATTAAAAAGAACAGGACAGTCTAAGGGGCATCTGGGGCAACATAAAGTGTACTAACATCCGTATTATAGGTGTTCAAGAGGGAGAAGAGAGAGACAAAGAGACAGAGAATCTATTTGAAGAAATAATAGCTGAAAATTTTCCTAACCTAAGGAAGGAAACCGACATCCAGGTATAGGAAGCACAGAGAGCAGTGAACAAGGTGAATCCAAAGAGGCCTACACCAAGACACATTATGTTTAAAATCTCAAGAATTAAAGATAAAGAGAATCCTAAAAGCCACAAGAGAAAGGCAACAAGTTATGTACGTACAAAGGAAACCCCTTATGCTATCAGCTGACTTCTCAGCAGAAACCTTACAGGTTAGAAGGGAATAACAAAATATATTCAAAGTGCTAAAAAGTAAAAACCTACAGCCAAGAATATTCCTCTACCCAGCAAGGTTACCATTCAGAATGGAAGGAGACATAAAGAGTTTTCCAGACAAGCAAAAACTAAAGGAGTTTATAAACCAGTCTCACAAGAAATGGTAAAGAGAGCTAGTGGAACAGAAAAGATCACAAATAGGAATAAGAAAATTATTAAAGAAAAAATCACTGGTAAAGGCAAATATACAGTAAAGGTAGCAGATCAACCAACTATAAAGCTAATATGAAGGTCAAAAGACAAAAGTACAAAAATTATCTACTTCTCTGATAAGAGGTTAAGGGATACACACACACAAGAAAGAGGCCAAATATGATATCAAAAATATAAATATGAGGGGAAGGGTGTAAAAATGTAGAGCTTTTAGTAAGAGGTCAAACTTAAGAGAACATCAACTTAATAAAGATTGAGGTTTACATAGGTAATTATATATGAACCTAATGGTAATCACAAACCAGAAACATATAATAAATACAAAAAAAAAAAAAAAAAGAGAAAGGAACCCAAACATAACGCTAAAGAAAGCCATCAAATCACAAGGGAAGAGAGCAAAAGAAGAAGAAAGGAACAGAGAAGAACTACTAAAACATCAAGACAAAAAGTAACAATGAGTACATACTTATCAATAGCTATGTTAAATGCCAATGGACTAAATGCTCCAATCAAAAGATATAGAGTGGGGGCCAGCCCAATCATGCAGTGGTTAAGTTCAGGCATTCTGCTTCCGTGGCCCAGGATTTGCAAGTTCAGATCCTGGGCATGGACCTACACACCATTCATCAAGCCATGCTGTAGGGGCATCACACATACAAAATAGAGGAAGATTGGCACAGATGTTAGCTCAGTGACCATCTTCCTCAAGCAAAAAGAGGAAGATTGGCAACAGAAGTTAGCTCATGGCCAATCTTCCTCATCAAGAGAAAAAAAAATGTATAGAGTGGCTGAATGGATAAAAAAACAAGCCCCGTATATACGCTATGTAAAAGAGACACACTTCAGACCTAAAGCACTCAGATACTGAAAGTGACGGGATAGAAAAAGATAATCCATGCAAATGGAAAAGAAAAGAAAGCTGGGATAGCAATACTTAGACAAAATAGACTTTAAAACAAAAACTGTAACATGAGACAAAGAAGGGCACTACATACTGATAAAGGGAACAATTGAACAAGAAGGTATAACACTTGTAAATACCTCTGCATCCAAAATAGGAGCACCTAAATATATAAAGCAATTATCAACAGACATAAAAGGAGAAATTGACAGTAATGCAGTAATAGTAGGGGACTTTAAACACTCGACTTACATCAGTGGATAGATGATCCAAACAGAAGATCAATAAGGAAATATTAGCCTTAAATGACACAGTAGGCCAGATGGACTAAGTAGATATATATAGGCCATTCCACCCAAAAACTGCAGAATACATATTCTTTTCAAATGCACATGGATCATTTCTCCAGGATAGATCACATATTGGGCCACAAGACAAGTCTCAATACGTTTAAGAAGATTGAAATAAAACCAATCATCTTTTCCAACTACAATGGTATGAAACTAGAAATCAACTATGAGAAGAAAACTGGAAAAGCCACAAATAGGTGGAGATTCTGAACAAAATGCTATTGAACAACTATTGGGCCAATGAAGAAATCAAAGGAGAAATAAAAAAATACCTAGAGACAAATGAAAATGAAAATACAACATGCCAAAATTTATGGGATACAGCAAAAGCAGTACTAGGAGGGAAATTTATAGCAATACAGGTCTACCTCAACAAACAAGAAAAATCTCAAATAAACAGTCTTACACTACACCTAAAAGAACTAGAAGCAGAAGTGCAAGCAAATGTCGAAGTAAGTAGAAGGAAGGACATAATAAAAATCAGAACAGTAATAAATGAAATAAAGACTAAAAAAAAAAAAGAAAGAAAGAAACAATGAAACTAAGAGCTGGGTCTTTGAAAGATAAACAAAATTGACAAGCCTTTAGCTAGACTCACCAAGAAAAAGAGAAGGCTCAGATAAATAAACTCAGAAATGAAAGAGGAGAAATTACAGCAGACATCTCAGAAATACAGAGGATTATAAAAGAATACAACAAAAAGCTATACGCCAACAAATTGGAGACTCTAGAAGAAGTGGATAAATTCTTAGAATCATACAACCTTCCAAAACTGAATCAAGAAGAAATAGAGAATTTGAATAGGCCAATCACCAGTAAGGAGATCAAAACAGTAATCAAAAACCTCCCCAAAAACTAAAGTCCAGGACCATTTGACTTCCCTGGTGAATTCTACCAAACATTGAAAGAAGACTTAATATGCATCCTTCTCAAACTCTTCCAAAAAATTGAAGAGGAGAGGAAGCTTCCTAACTCATCCTAAGAGGCCAACCTTACCCTGATACCAAAACCAGACAAGGACAACACAAAAAAAGAAAATTACAGGCTAAAATCACTGGTGAACATCAATGCAAAAATCCTCAACAAAATACTAGCAAATCAAATACAACAATACATTAAAAAGATCATACACCATGATCAAGTGGGATTTATTCCAGAGATGCAGGGATGGTTCAACATCTGCAAATCAATGTGATACATCACATTAACAAAATGAAGAATAAAAACCACATGATCATCTCAATAGATGCAGAGAAAGCATTTGACAAGATACAGAATCCATTTATGACAAAAACTCTGAATAAAATGGGTATATAAGGAAAGTACCTCACATAATAAAGGCCATATATGACAAATACACACCTGAAATCATATTCAACAATGACAAACTGAAAGCTATCCTTCTAAGAACAGGAATAAGACAAGGTTACCCACTTTCACCACTTATATTTAACATAGTATTGGAAGTCCTAGCCAGAGCAAGCAGGCAAGAAACAGAAATAAAAGGGATCCAAATTGGAAAGGAAGAAGTGAAACTGTCACTATTTGCAGATGACACGATTTTATATATAAAACTCTAAAGAATTCACCAAAAAAACTGTTAGAAATAATAAATGAATACAGTAAATTTGCAAAATCAACATACAGAAACCAGTTGCATTTCTATACACTAACAACGAAATAGCAGAAAGAGAATTCAAGAATACAATCTCATTTACAATTGCAACAAAAAGAATAAAATACCTAGGAATAAATTTAACCCAAGAGGTGAAAATCTGTACATTGAAAACTATAAAACATTGTTGAAAGACATTGAAGAAGACACAAAGAAATGGAAAGATACTCTATGCTCTTGGATTGGAAGAATTAACATAGTTAAAATGTTCATACTTCTTAAAGCAATCTACAGATTCAATGCAATCCCTATCAAAGTTCCAACAACATTTTTTACAGAAATAGAACAAAGAATTCTAAAATTTATATGGAACAAAGGAAAACTCCAAATAGCCAAAGGAATCCTGACAAAAGAGAGCAAAGCTGGAGGCATCACACTCCTTGATGTCAAATTATACTACAAAGCTATAGTAATCAAAACAGCATGGTACTGGCACAAAAATAGACACACGGATCAATGCAATAGAATTGAGAGCCCAGAAATAAACCCACACACCTATGGACAGCTAGTTTTCAACAAAGGAGCCAAGCACATAAAATGGAGAAAGGAAAGTCCCTTCAATAGTGTGGACAAACTGGACAGCCACATTCAAAGAAATGAAAGTAGACCATTTTCTTACACCAGACACAAAAATTAACTCAAAAGGGATTAAAGACTTGAAAGTAAGAGCTGAAACCTTAAAACTTCTTGAAGAAAATATAGGCAGTACTCTCTTCCCCATTGGTCTTAGTGGTTTCTTTTTGAATAACACATCTCCTCAGACAAGTGAAACAAAGGAAAAAATAAACCAATGGGACTACATCAAACTAAAAGCTTCTGCACAGGAAAGGAAACATTAACAATATGAAAACACAACCTTACAACTGGGAGAAGATATTTGCAAATCTTACATCTGATAAGGGATTAATATCCAAAATATATAAAGAACTCATACAACTCAACAACAAAAAAACAAACAAGCCAATTAAGAAATGCGCAGAGGATCTGAACAGACATTTATCCAAAGAGGATATACAGATAGTCAACAGGCACATGAAAAGATGTTCATACCACTATTGGGGAAATGCAAATCAAAACTACAATGAGATATCAAATCACACTCGTCAGAATGGCTGTTATTAAAAAGATAAGAAATAACAAGTGTTGGAGAGGATGCGGAGAAAAAGGAACCTTCATACTCTGCTGGTCGGAATGTAAACTGGTGCAGCCACTATGGAAAACAACGGGGAGATTCCATAGAAAATTAAGACTACCATGTGATCCAGCTATTCCACTTCTGAGTATTTATCTAAGGAGCGTAAAAACACTAATATGAAAATACAAATGCACCCCTCTCTTCATGGCAATATTATTCACAAGAGCCAAGACTTGGAAGCAACCCAAGTGGCCATCAATGGATAAATGGATAAAGAAGATGTGATATATATACACAATGGAATACTATTCAGCCATAAAAAGATGAAGTCTTTCTATTTGAGACAACATGGATGGACCTTGAGGGCGTTATGCTAAGTATAATAAGACAGTGAAAGCCAGATACTGTATGATTTCACTCATATGTGGAAGATAAAAACAACAACAAAAATAAACAAACACAAAGAATAGATTGGTGGTTATCAAAGAGGAAGGGGGGAGGAGGTAGGGCAAAAGGGGTGAAAGGGCACATGTGTGTGGTGACGGATAGCAATTAGACTTTGAGTGGTAAACACAATGTAGTCTACACAGAAATTGAAAATATAATGATGTACACCTGGAATTTATATAATATCATAAACCATTGTGACATTAACAAAAAATTTTTTAAAAAAGAATAAAATAATTGCTTGTATTCAAAGAACTTACAATCTAGCAGAGTAAACAGACACATCCCCAATTAAACAGACCAACATGATAAGTGCTACAACGGAGGTGTGAACAAAGGACTGTGGCAGCCTGGAAGAAGCAGCAATTTTCTTCTGCCAAGTAGCTCAAGAAGGAGATAGGCCTTAAAATAAATTGAATTTCTCCAGCTAGAGAGCAGGAGGAAGGCCTCTGAGGCAGAGGGAACACAGAGAGAGTTTAAAAAGACAGATCGTGACGGATGGTGGCCTGTGTGGAGAAGTTCACAGTGGTTAGAATGCAGAATACAGTAGGCATGAAGGTGAGTCCAGGAGGTGAGCGCGAGCTTGTGGGCATTGATGCAAGATGATGATGAGTTTAGGTTTTATGCAATTGGCTGTGGAGAGCTTGCACACAGTTTTGGATTGGAAAGGCAGTTGAGAGATGATCTATCCTATATTTTAAAAAGGTAACTCCTGGAAAGTGGAGACTAGAAACAAAGGAGACAAAATCACTACAGAATGTACTAGAGTAGAAAGTGAAACCACTAATTAAGATAAAAAATACGGGATGATGTGCAAGTTTGGAGGAAGGAGGTAACGATTCTGTTTAGGACCAGAAAATATTACTAGCCACAGCAAACTTCTGAGCTACCTGGACTGCAAGCAGAGGAGAGGAGAGAGTTAGGGTGACCCTATTCTCCTGGGTGGCAGCTAGGAGACAGAGAGCGCTGAGATTGCTCCAGAGACTCTTGCCCGTCTCCAATGTGGTATGTGGTCTGTGGCAGCAGGGCCATATTTTCACTGCCACGCCTAGGACAGTGCCCAGCATGTCGTAGACAGCCAGTCAACATTTGTTGAATGAATAAGTTGCCCGGGTCTCAAATCCTTCCCTCTTTCCCTCTCTCCTTTGGCTAGCTGCAGATAATTCTAATTTATGTGGGCCACAGGAGCCGGACTGCCTATTTTACTTATGTTGGCAATATCGCAGTTTCTAGATTTTAAATTTTAGTAGAGTTAAACTTAAGCAATTGAGAATTATGTAATTACCTGCATTTTGCTTCCATTATAGTTTTTAATTGATACTCATTAACACAACAACTCGTACAGAATAGGGATGAGCAGCTACTTGGGCCCTACTGGGCTCCTAGTTCATCTGTGTAAGCTATCTGGGTAAAAAAAAATGTGGGGCTGGCCCCGGTGGTTCCTAGTGGTTAAGTTTGGAACACCCTACCTTGGCAACTGGGTTCGGTTCCCGAGTGTGGACCTATGCCACTCGTCTGTCAGTGGTCACGCTGTGGTGGCGGCTCACACACAAAAAGAGGAAGATTGGCAACAGATGTTAGCTCAGGGCAAATCTTCCTCAGATTTAAAATAAAATGTGGAGGGCACATTCCACCTACAGACTGAATGAAGGGTTCTGGGAAGCAGCATAAAACACTGTTTTGTGGCAATTGTGTCTCCAGCAGCTTGGTCTTTGTTTCTTTATTCATAAACAGATTTTTTCATGAAAAATGGACAAATATGCATCTTCCTGCTGCTCAAGCCTACCACTGTGAAAATTAAACCATCAAAAGAGTACAGAATCAGGAAAATGTTTTTTTATTTCATCAACAGATTTCATCATCCAACAGATGCTAGAAGATGACATTCTTTGAATGATATAATTTCCAGAAGGTTTTATCATTAGTGACTAAAAAGTCCCACCACCTGTATTGGTGGTGGTGTTTTATCCCTCACTCCATTCATCATGACTGCCTGTTCTTACAGTAAAGGATCTATGTAGGTAAATGTATGTAGTGAGGAGATTTCAAACTTTGGAGTTTTGCAGCCATTACTTTTGAGTAAATGGAAGTAGATATCTTGACATTCATAGAGGAACGCATCAAAAGTCTATGCACGGAGGACCAAGTCCTGAACAGCCACATTCACCCAAAGTTCACTTATTGATGGACTCAAGTATAATTAGCGAGCGTGTGCATGGGCAAGGCCATCTGCTGGACTCCGGGGACAGAGGGCTGAGTGAGACCCATGAGCTTCCTATTTGCAAGGAACCTACATTCTAGCAGGAGAGGCAGAGATTAAACAATCAATAAGTAGTGAATTATTTCCTTGCAATTGTGGTCACTGCTAAAAAGGTTAAGTACAGAGCCCTGTGAGACCATGTGGCCTGACTGAAATCGTTTGTGTGTAGGTATGTGACACACTCACGTGCAGGGGAAACAGCTGGAGGGTTGGAGGAATCCTTCCCCAGGGAAATGCTGCTGGAGTCCCAACCTGAAAGATGAATTGTCCAGTGTGGTGAGGAAAGAGGCTGGGGCAGGAAGGAGTCTGGCCAAATGAAGTGAAAGAAGTGGGAGTCGCAGGGGCACAGACTCTGTGAGGTGCTTAGCTTAGGTGGGTGGCAAAAGGCTCTGGCCTCGAGCTCCTAAGAGCCTCAGATTCAGACTCTTGATCTTATCTCCAGCTGAGGTCGTATACACAGTCATAGTATAGGTGAATGTTTAAAGCATTAGTTTATCAAATTAACAGTTAAAAACATACCATAGTTTTCGATTCCCTGTTTTATCATGTTTTTGGTTTCTTTCCTGTCAGAGGCATTGAACATTGTACACGGCTCAGGCCCCTCCCGTCTCAGAAAGGCTCTGCTGGTGAGAGAGGAGAGTCAGGTCACACAGGGTCTTGTTGTGCCAAGGGTTTGAATTCTCTTCTCCAGGGCAGTGGAAGCCTTAGAAGGGCTGCAGTCCACACTGGAGAAACGCTCTGCCCATTTTTTCACATTCATCACGTCCTTCCACTTTCACCACTGCCTGGTGAGGAAGATATTTCTAGCTTTATTTTACAAATGGGGAAATCAAGGCTAAGAGGCTAAATAATTTCCCCATGTCACACTGCTAGGAAATGGGTACACTGGCATTTTAATACAGGCCTACCTCCCAAACTCAGGCCCTCTCCACTGCCACATAGCCACCCCACTGTACCCCATTGCAGACGTTTAAGGAGTATGAGCAACACTGGGAAGAGAGGGAGTGTCATGGGCTCAACTGTGTCCCCCTCAAATTCATAGGTTGAAATTCTAACCTTGGTACTTGAGAATGCAGCCATATTTGGAGATGGGGTCTTCACAGAGCTAAGTAAGTTAAAATGAGGTCTTTAGGGTGGGCTCTGATCCAGTATGACTGGATTATTATGACTTTATGTCATAGGAAGAGGAAATTTGGACGCAGACGTGTACATGTGAAGACACAGGGAGAAGATGGCCATGTACAAGGTAGGAGAGACGCCTCAGAAGAAACCAACCCTGCTGACACCTTGATCTTGGACTTCTGGCCTCCAGAATTGTGAGAAATAAACGTGTGTTGGTTAAGCCACCCAGTCTGCAGCACTTTGTTATGGCAGCCCTAGCAGACGCTTACAGGGACTTTGGTACCTTCTTTGTGCTTCTTTCCTGCTCCTTCGTAGTTGATATCGTTCTCTCTTCACAGATGCTCACGGTCCTGGCAGATTTCCCAATACAATATTCCATTGGCTACAGACAGTGCTTTGTACACCTGGCCTTCTCCTACAATTAAAAATCATCATCAAGTTAATCCTCAAAGGCTCGCCTTCCTGTCATACGATGATGTACAGTAAAGGATTACACCGTTTAAGCTAAATCCTGCCAATGATCAATATTAGCATCTAAGTTGAGGCAAAGCCTTAACTCAGTTAAAGACAAGACTCTTAAGACATAGTCAAAGTTCTTAAGGTGGGAGGTAAGTCTTAAGAATTTCAAGGGTTAATCAAAAGAGAGACTTCTGATTAAGGGAAAATTCGGCATCTTTCGAATCATCCTCCAGAACTCTGTAAGGCTGACTCCACTGAAAGGAACATTTTGGCAGATGGAGGGGTCGAGAAGCTCCGTGTAAATTTACTCTCATTTACAATCTCATGGCTTGTTTGCTTTCACTAATTAAATCAATATTTCTTGTGTATTTTTTTCTCTTAAAAAAACCCCCACAAAAATACAGTACTAACCTAATGCCTTTAGGCATTTGTATTTTGTCTTCTGAACACTTTTTAGTGTTATAATTCCCTCAGCCACTTTATAACTCTTTATTAAGTTTTAATGCGGTTTAAACTCTCCATCTGTAGACAATGTATTATTTCCTCCTCTGCCAGCAGGTCTAATATTTCCCAGTAGTCTGTTTTAGAGCTCCTTCTGGTGGTTTAGAGCTATTATGACACATCCATCTGTAGCATCTGCATCCATTCAGTCTCACGGTGATTGCTAGGACCTGATCACCAGAACAAAATAACAGAAGCTTGTTTGCAACGGAATGCAACAGAATGACGTTCAGCTTTACAAGTTAAGAATAATTACTCAACTTGTGACTGTCAGAAAAAGGAGAGGAGAGTTTTGGGGAGGCAGGTTACAACCATTCTAGCAAATAGCCTTCCTTCCTCCTGTCACTGGAAAATGTATTCTAAAGGATGCATTTTATATTCCTACTGTCTGCTGAATTTGGCTAAATTTTTGATATGGTGTGAAGGTGGAAAAAGGACTTTGGTTTTGTGTCATGTTTTTTTCTCATGTTAATGTCCTTTTTGAGAATAGCTGCATTAGAGTGGGGCAATATGAGTAACCATTAGCTCCTTCTTTTTATTACTTGGTGATGAAACGTTAGTAGAGGAGCTCAGTGACTTGAGTTCACTGCTCTTGTCTTATGATCTAAGTCTCTGTGCCTTTTTTTAAATTTATTTGTCTTTCATTGTGGTAAAAACATATAAAGTTTACTCTCTTAACCCATTTTTAGGTGTGCAGTTTCTGTGCCTTTCTGACTTTGCATCTTTTTCTGCCTGTCCTACCAAGCCCTTCTCTTTGTCATTTTGCACAAATTGTGAAGTAAAACTGAAGTACTGATACTGAAATAAAATAAAACATACAAGGATTACAGTGATAAATTGGCCTATATTATGATGTGGCCAGAAAACCATGAGAAAACTTCAAAAAAAGCAAAAAGTAAATCTAGACATATGTCAAAATGAGTGTTTTCAAAGTCACAACATGGGGAAGTTAAGCACTTATTAGAATGATTTTATCTAAAATTGTGGTTTTACTTCAGAGAATATAGAATGTTAGTTATATTCTCATTGTTGAGAAATAATCCATCCTCAGAAGTAGGTTTGAGTTTTGGAGACTGACAGAAAAGATATGGTTGATAAAATAGGTAAGCTGAGTAATATATACTTAGGTCAAAAATAAAATGACTATTAATTAATGAAATATTTTTCCTATATAACATGTAGATGGATTTTCCAGGCAATTCCAAAAGAGGAAATTAAAAAATATGGTGGTGGGGTGGTCCCATGGTCTAGTGGTTAAGTTTGGCGTGCTCCACTTCAGTGGCCTGGGTTTGTTCCTGGGCATGGACCTACACCACTCATTGGTGGCCATGCTGTGGCAGTGACCCACATACAAAATAGAGGAAGATTGGCACAGATGTTAGGTCAGGGCTAATCTTCCTCAGGAAAAAAAATCTTGGGAAATAGCAGCATTTTTTGAATAAAGAGAAAAATGTGTGCAAGCTTTGTAGAGGTTACAAAGCATTTCAATTTATATTTTCTCATCTGACCATAACGAAGCAGAAAAGTTGCCGAAGGAGGTATTAGTATTAGTTATTGTTGTCTGCAACACGAAGATGAGAAAATGGAGACTTGGAGAAGTAAACTGTCTTGTTCAAGGTGCTGTAGCTGTTCAATGCAGGAGTGATAAGTCCTCTTATCTTTCAGCTGCACACAACCCTTCAGTGACTAGCTGTTCAGGGCACAGTTTTTGAGATATAGTTTATGGTATTTTTGTTTTATAAAAAAATCAGATACTTCATCATAAATGTATAAATCTTCTAACATTCAAAAACTATCTGGTGAATGGGAAGAAAGACTAGAAGAATGTATCTCCAAAATTTAACAGTTAAATGGTAACAGGATTTTATTTTCTTCTTGAAATAATGAACATGTATATATTGATGATCAGAAAAAGGCATTATTTGCAAAATCAACTTTAAAAGAACTGAGTTCTGTAAATTGCTGAGTACACAATTTGTAGTTTGTTTTTTACTAAGATTTTATTTTTTAAGCAAAAAGATTTATTTTTCACAGCAAAACTGAGGGGAAGGTACAGAGATTTCCCATATACCTCCTGCCCCCAATACATATATAGCCCCCCCCCCATTATCAATATCCTGCACCACAGTGGTATATTTGTTACAATTGAAGATCCTACATTGACTCGTCATAATTACCCCAACTCCATAGATCACATTACAGTTCACTCTTAGTGTTGTGCATTCTATGGGTTTGGACAAATGTATAATGACAAGTATTCATCATTATAATTTCATACAGAGTATTTTTACTGTCCCCCAAACCATCTGTGCTTTGCCTGTTCATCTCCCTCCCTGCCACCCTTGGAAACCACTCATCTTTTAATGTCTCCATAGTTTTATTTTTTCCAGAATGTTGTATAGTTGGAATCATACAGTATGTGGCCTTTTCAGGTTGGCTTCTTTCACTTAGTAATATTCATTTGAGTTTCCTCCATGTCTTTTCATGGCTTGACAGCTCATTTCTTTTCAGTGCTGAGTAATATTCTATTGTTTTGATGTACCACAATTTATTCATCCATTACCTACCAAAGGACATCTTGATTGCTTCCAAGTTTTGCCATTTATAAATACAGCTGCTACAAACATCTGTGTGCAGATTTTTCTGTGGACATAAGTTTTCAACTCCCTTGATTAAATACCAGGAAGTGTGATTGTTGGATCATATGGTAAAATTATGCTTAGTCTCGTAAGAAATAGCCAAACTGTCTTCCAAAGTGGTTACACCATTTTGCATTCCTACCAGCAATGAATGAGGGTTCCTGTTGCTCCACATCCTCACTAGCATTTGATATCGTCAGTGTTCCAGATTTTGGCTGTTCTAATAGGTGTACAGTGGTATCTCGTTGTTGTTTTAATTTGCGTTTCCCTGAATTTGTAGTTTCGTTAAAGACATTATAGAATATTAGAATTGAGCTTTTGATTGAAGAGTGCCAAAGGATTTTGCTAACTATGGATAAGTTCTTGAAAGTATATATAGGAAGAAATTATTCTAAACTCACTGAATAAAAACATATATGGTGGGGTTGGACTTTTTCAGTGATCTTCTATTTTTTTAAAAAAACGCATTGACATTCTAACAAAAATTGTGAATTCTATCACCAGGAAAATGTATATGATCTCAAAGTTTTTCCTATACTTTCGTAGAATTTGTGGGCTGACTAAACACCATCCATAGGCCATATATTGCCTATTCCTTTTTTTTTTTGCTGAGGCTCTTTTTCAACTCTAAAAGTTTATATTTTCATGTATTGGAATTAAAACAACATCTTAATTGGTGAAGTTAAATTAATAAGGCTTCTCTATGAATACAGAAACTATTTCTGTATTAGCATAAAGAGATTATTTTTTATCATCTCTTTAAATAATTTCCTGAACGTGTTAAGGTCTTCTTAAAAACCTTATTCAATCTATGTATTAAATTTCCTCCCTTTTCCCCTCCCTGCCTCCCTTCCCTCCATCTCCTTCCAGAAAGGATTTAAGGCAGTTTACAGACAAGGACTGGATAAAACAAGGCAAATATAAAGATAATTAAGTGGGCAGACTTGGGCAAAGAGAGCCTCAAGGTAGGCAAAATGAATTGAAATAACGTTTGATCCTGTTTTATGGGACTACAAGAAGACTATCTATTTTCCTTCCTGAGAGAAGAGAATCTGGCGTACTAGCTGAGTCAGCGATCATAAGACAAGAGCTAATCAATGTTTAGGAGAGGCACATTTACTTTTGGCGCTAAGTCCAGATAAAATGTTTTTCTCAGGGTTCTCATCAAGAGGGCAGGAGCAGTGGACTGAATGAGGTCCATGAAGTCTATCCATACAGTAAAGACAGCAATGAGTTACCCAGGGCTGCTTCTTACAGAGAAGATCTCAGCAGAGATCCATACTCTAATGTTCAACCACAGTTCAGTAAGCAACTTCCTGGGTGGGAGGGTAAACAACATGGCCCATGTGCCCAGCATTAGGAGGCTCTGGCTCCAGTCCAAGAATATGTATAGAGGAAGGGTTAGCTTGCCTGTCCTTTGGCAATCTTCCACAAAGATAACTTTTCTCAATGACTTTTGGTAAAAATTTTAAAAGTTCTATCAGAATACTTGCATATGGTAAAGTATCAAATAGTAGATAACAGCGTCCACACAAACAACAATTCTTCCCTCATCCTCCCCACCCTCTAGATGCATTCCTCAGAGGCAATTATTACACTATGCTTAGTGCTTCTAAGCTTAGCACTTAGCACTAAGCTTAGTGCTTCTAGTGATTACTTTCCTGCTATTTAAGTAAAATGCTCTTTCTTGATTTATTAATTTTAGATAATATCTAAATTTTAATTTTAGATTTAGCTGAGTTATACTACTCATCTCTGACTGGTGACTATTTTTAGTTCCCTTAAAAACTTAGACTAGTGAAACTCTATTTGTTATTCCACGAGTATGCGACTCCCCTCTGTATACGGCAAAGGTATTTGCACCTCTAAATTTCCTCACCTTTACCTCCCTTCTTTTGTAAATTTTACTTTTACTTGTACATTGTAAATATTGCAAAAGGTTGCTACCATTGCGTTGTATTTGGTAACCTTGCTTTTTTTCATACGCTGACTTACTTGAAAGTCAATAAGCAGTTATCTTATTATGGTGATTAAATTGTTATTCCCTTTTAGACCAAGTGGTATGCTAGGATTATATTTCCTTCCAGGTGGGTCACAGTTCATGAGCTAGTTGAAGGTAAATGCTCTTAATATCATGGTCAACTTGATTTCATCTTTCTAAGCACTTAAAATCATACTACATTTGAACTTGCTAAAATAGACCACGATTTTCTTTTACAGCTTCTGATTTTGCCTAAAGTCTCTAATAAACTTTTATACCTTGTTTTCAAAACAGTAGCATTGGATATCTTACATTTTCACATCTTTGCAATTGTGTCAACTGTTCCTTAGGGTCCCTTCTCTCAGTGGGGAGTCCTCCGGGTACCCTTTGTCCTCTGCCCCCATCTAGCCCATGTGTTCTCTGGAGCTGCTGAACTGTGTCACCTGTGGATTTATCTTCACTGCTCAACCTCTCAATGGTTAACCAAACCCTATGTCCTTCTTTTTCTTGTGTTTTCTTCAATTTTCAAGTAACTTCCTAAGAAAGGGTATGAATGGGTTAAATTTTCTAAGTCCTCACATGTCTCAATGTGTCTTTGTTCTGCCCTGACCAGTGATTGGTAATTTGGCTGGATACAGAATTTTAGTTTAAAACTCATTTTACATCAAAACGTTGAAGGCCTTGCTCCACTGTCCTCTCATATCCAGTGCTAGATGAAATGTCTGGCATCAGTCCGATTCTTGAGTTTTTGGAGGTAACTTGTTTATTCTCGTTGTGAGCTTTCAGGAATTTGCCTTTATCTTTGATGATCTAAATTTCATAGCAATGTGCATAAATGTTTTCCCCTCTCATTCCATGGTCCTGTTCAACTGGTAGCTCCTGTTCTTCTTCTGGACTTATTGTTCAGATGTCGAGCCCAAAGAAATGATTCTTTAATTTTCTTATATTTTCTCTCCTATTTTCTAGTTTTCTTTGTTCTACTTCCTGGGATATTCACTCAACTTTATCTTCCAATTTTCTATATTGGATTGATCCTTCATGCCTCTTTTCTCTCATTCTGTATTTTTGAGAGGATTTCTTTACCCATCTATTGTTTTATAAACTCTGCTTTAACTACTAAGAGTCAAGATTTTCTGTCCCAAAAGCTCTTTCTTTCTTTGCTTTCTGATTATTCTCTGTTGTGGCATACTGTTCTTTTGTGTATTTGTGTGCGGTTTTAATGTCTCAGTTCTTCCTGAGTATACTAAAAATGCATTTAAAAATCTTTCTGTTCTCTGAATTGATGAGGATTTTAGGCTGGTTACTTTTAAAACTGCAGATGAGAAGCAAGCTCCGAGGACTGGAATTTGCTTGCCCTTTTGAGAGACATTTGCATTTGTGAAGGAAGGGGGGATGACCTTGTAGGGACCTGAAATTGGCCACCCCAGGATATGTCTCTTTGGCATCGGATTGTTTGGGGCTGATTGCTTTTGATAAACTGGGACAGGGAAGGAGGCTCTGGGAATGGAACTTGCCCATGTTGGGACACATTTACATTTGTAAGGTAAATCTCTATCTGTAAAAGGTGCCTCCCTCTCTGTACCAGGAAGAAGAAGAGAGATGACCTTGTCCCTAGAAACTCTTAATGGGGAAGGCAAGAACTTAAGTTGGTTGCTGTCTGGCAATCTCATGTAACTGATTTAGGGGGGTGGCTTCTAACCTTTCTAACCTTTACTTAATCCGATTTGATTCTTGTCTAAAAGTCATGGGATCACCCAATGACCAGACCCCACCTGCACTGATACCATTTTAACTCTTTTTCATGTTCTTTCCTTTGTCTTGTAAAGAGATGACTCACATACCCATGCCTTATAAAATTAGCCCTAACCCTCAACTCGGGGCAGGAGCAGGAGCTCTGACTGCCCGTGGGTCCTGTTCCCATGCCAGTGAGGGCAGCAGAAGTGGCAGCAGCAGCAGCTCTGACTGCCCATGGGTCCTGTTCCCATGCCAGTGGGGGCAGCAGAAGCGGCAGCAGCAGCAGCTCTGCCTGCCCAGGGGCCCTGTCCCCATGCCAGCGGGGGCAGCAGCAGCGGCTCTGCCTGCCCATGGGTCCTGTTCCCATGCCAGTGGGGCAGCAGAAGCGGCAGTAGCAGCAGCTCTGACTGCCCATGGGTCCTGTCCCCATGCTATTCTATACTATTCTCTAAATAAAAGATCACTACTTCCAGATCTTAAGGGTCTAAGAAATCTTTCTTTCGACTCCTCGGCTCACCGACCCAGCATCATGAATGTTCTGCTTTCTCTTCCTTCAAATTCTACTTTTATGCTGCTGGGTTTCTTCCTATTCCTAGTGATCCATGATTGACTTTTTTATTTAAGAGAAGGCTTAGGGCTCCCCAAATGCTAAAATGAGATCAGATATTTATTATGGGCAGCCAAACCCACACTAGAAACTTCAAAACTCTCCAGAGAGCATTCATATCTTTAGTAAATAGTCCTCTGGATATTTCCCAAAGTGAAATACTAGATTTCCTGAATACTTTGAGTGGTTAGGCAGGCTGGAGCACTGAACGGTATATCCTTTGTGTACTCAGACCTTTAATAAAGTCTTTGTCAACTTCTAACTCTTGTTCTCTGTCAGATTTTCTGCTTCTGAGCCTGGAGAATCACCCATTTTCCCAAAGGCAGATTCATCCCCTTCTCTCTTGCAGCATCCTTTAGCATATTCCTGATGGCTGTTCCCTTTGCTGTGTTTCATCTGATAACACAATTCCACCCGCTTTACGTGGGTCACCAATTGGTTGCAATCTCTCATATGCTGTTGATACTTCTCATGGTTGCTGATATTATAGAATATTCTTTTTGTTATTTCTCTGATTTTATTTCATTGAGTTCCAGGTGATACCGACCCTGATATCAGTTTCCCCACATTAAACCCAGCATATATGGGGTTAAAACCAAAACACTCATTCCCTGCTTACTCTCTGGCTTCCTGGCTTCAGAATCCACTATCCTCCATGGAGACAGACATCGTCAAGGACAAACACCTGGATTATCTCCTCCCGCAAAGAGATACACGCTGGTGGGAAAGCTGCTGACCAGCAAGGTCACAGGCTTCCTCCTCTCTGCAAGTGTCTCAAGGCCAAAGACAGGCTGGTGGGAAAGCTCTGACCAGCAAGGCCATATGCTCCCTCTCCCCTACCTAAAACCCCAAATAAAAACCCTTCCTTTTAGCTTTTCTGGAAGTTTGGGGTTTCAGCGTTAGCTGCCCTCTCTCCTTGCTCAGTGCTGTGCAAAAATAAAATTCCTACTTTCTTCTACCACACCCGGTGTCAGAGATTGGCTTGCTGTGCAACGGATGAGCAAACTCACTTCAGGTTCGGTATCACAGGAGGAATACAACGGATATATACTCAGTTTCTTTTCATAAGTGCTCAATGGCAGTCAGTTTCAGATTATGCTCTGTTATGGACTCAATGATGTTCCTGCAAAATTCATAGGTTGAAAACCTAGTCCCAAGTGAGAGTATACTAGGAGATAGGGCTTTTAAGGAAGTAATTAAGGTTAAATAAGGCCATAATGGTGGGGCCCTAATCCAATAGGACTTATGTTCTTATAAGACTAGGATGAGATATCAGTAATGCATATGCACAGAGAAAAGACCCTGTGAGAATACAATGAGAAGCCTGCTATCTATAATCCAGGGAGACAGGCCTCAGAAGAAACCAATGCTGCCAACACCTTGATCTTGGACTTCTCACCTTCAAAACTGTGAGCCATGCGGGGCCGGCCTCGCAGCCGAGTGGTTAAGTTTGCGTGCTCCACTTTGGAGGCCCTGGGTTTCACCAGTTAGGATCTTGGGTGTGGACATGGCACCACTCATCAGAACACACTGAGGCATCGCCCAACATGCCACAACTTGAAGGACCCACAACTAAAACATACAACTGTGTACTGAGGGGATTTGGGGAGAAAAAGCAGAAAGAAAACCCTGTGAGCCATAAATTTCTGTTTAAACCATGCAGTCAATGGTATTTTGTTACAGCAGCCTGAGTCGACTAATACATGCTCCAAGAAAAGTACCCATAGTATAGATAGTCTGGTAAGCTGGGCTTATTATTGCAGCTGACACACTGCCAAGAAAGTGAGGAGTCTAAGAAGGATGCTTTGTGGAAGAGAAGGCCGTTATATTTCTACATGGCAGAAGACTGAGGAAATTCCCAAGGCTGCCTCCAGACATTTCTTAAGAATTATCTTGGGCTGTAAGTGAATATATATAGACATATATACATATATATGTATGTATTAGTAATGGGAAGGCTTTTCTAAAGATTATACTAAAGGCAAGATCGATAATGGAGAACAGCGATCAACATAACCACAAAGGTAAAAGTTCTATACAGAAGAAAACTGCCTTAAGCAAGCTTAAGAGGTGAAAAGCTGGGGAAAATATCTAGCCAATACATTTAAGAGACATGGGCTCAATGTTTACTAAAGATTTTTTTAAAAAAAACAAAAAAGATAAATACCATAATAGAAAACTGGACAAAAGATAAGAACAAGCAACTCACAAAAGAAGAAATACAAACGTCCAAAAGTAGATTTAAAAAGTATAGCTAGTTTAGTATACTTGTACCCCAAATAATACTGCCTGAAACAAAACTGATCATATTGCTACTTGTCTTGGAATTATTCCTCACTAGATTTGCATATGTAAAACAGCCATTGTCTATGGTTCACTTTCAGCTAATAAAAGCTAGAAGCAGAATGGATCACATACTCTGAGCCATGAGCTTTGGCATACTATGGTGCACTCTAAACTGGCGAGTGCTGTGCCAATGTAAATATATTATGCTAAATGTCATTTTTATTGCTTGGCCTCTAAGGTATTAATTTTACGTTTGAAAATACTTTTTATAATGGCTGAAAAGCATATGCAAGTTATAGTGTTGAACTACGCAAAAAATCAGATACAGCATCACTCTGGATGTTAAAATGCAAATTGCACAACAGTTGCTTAAAGTATCTTTTAAGAAATGGTTGAAGATATAGAATGTGTGGTAGCCAGCTTCTAAGATGGCTGCGTTAGTTTCCTGTGGCTGTTATAAAAAAATACCACAAACTTGGTGGTTTAAAATAACAGAAATGTACTTGTTCACAGTTCTGGAGGCCAGAAGTCTGAAGTAGATCACTGGGCCAAAATCAAGGTGTTGGCAGAGCTATGCTCCTTGCAGGCTCTAGGGGAAAATCTATTCCTTGCCTCTTCCTGGTTCCTGGAGTCCTTTGGCTTGTGGCCACATCTTCAAATCCCTCTCTGCTCCATATTTACATTACCTTCTCCTCTGTGTGTCCATGAAAAATCCCTCTGCCACTCCCTTATTTGGACACTTGCGATGGCACTTAGTAATGTCATCATATGGAATGTGGAGAATAATTTCCGTATCTCAAGGTCCTTAACTAAATCTCATCTGCAAAGACTTTGCCATATAGCATAACAATCATAGGTTCTAGGAATTAGGACTTGATATCTTTTGGGGAGATGAGATTCTGACAACAATTACCATGTGTGTTTTTCTTGCACAGCACCAAGCAATTCTCAGACACCAGCTGGGTGTTCTACAATTCAACTCAATTCTGACACTATCTACCTGGAGATCAAGCAAGTAAAAATCAGTAACGATATAGGTAATCTGAACAGTACTATCAATGAAATTGTTCTAGTTGACATTTACAGGATACTCCATCCAACAACTGCAAGATACACATTCTTCTCAAGGTCACAGGGGACATTCAGCAAGATAGAAACATTCTGGCCATAAAACACACGTCAACAAATTTAAAATATAAAAATTATACAAGCATTGTTTTCACTTTGCTCCTCTCTATATAAGCTGTTTTCTGTTTTTTCTGGTTTCTTTCAAAATTTTCTCTATTTTTTTGTAGTTTGAATATGATGTGCTGAGGTGCTTTTGTTTTCTGTTTTGGTCTTTATTCTGCTTGGTGTTTTATGTGCTTCCTAGATTTGTGGTTTGGTGTTGGTCAATAATTTTGGAAAATTTTCAGCCATTTTTGCTTTAAATGTTTCTTCCTTCTCTCTGCTTTCTCCTAGTATTCCCACTATTTGTGTGTTACAGCTCTTGCAGTTTCTTACAGTTCTCAGGTGTTCTGTTTTTTTTTTTTTTTTTTAATTTCAGCTTGGGAAGTTTCCAGTGACATGTCTTCAAGCTCACTGACTCTCTCTTCAGCCATGTTGTGTCTACTGATGAGTCCTCCAAAAGCATTTTTCATTTCTGTTACAGTGTGTTTGCTTTCTAGCATTTCCTTTTGTTCCTTTCTTAGAGTTTCCATGTCTCTGCTTACATTATTCATCTGTTCTTGCATGTTGTCCACATTTTCTATTAGAACTCAGCATATTGTTTGTTACTTAAAATTCCCAGTCTGATAATTCCAAAATTTCTACCATATCTGAATCTGGTTCTGCTTACCCTCTCTCTTCAGATTGTTTTTGGCCATTTAGCATGCTTTGTCATTTTTTGTCAAAAGCCAAACATGATATACTGGATAAAAGGAACTGAGGTAAATGGGCTTTAGTGTGAGGATTCATGTTAATCTGGTTATAACTTGGGCTGTGTAGGTATATGTGCCAGAGGTTTCAAATTCCTCTAGCAACTTAAGTTTTGTCTTCTCTCTTGACTTTGGGCTTTCATATGTACTCCTCCTTGGAGACTCTGTGTCTTTCAGTTCTTTTAGATGCAATCCATTGTTATTATACTAGAGCTGTGTCAGTGTGGTAGCAAGGTGCGAGGGGTGGGGTAGCATTCTATAATCTCAATTTTATAATAGGCCCATGTCTTGGGGCTATGACCTCCACAGGTGTCTCTGCATGGTTGTACCCTGCTCCCTGTTTCCTTCACTGCTGCAGCATTCCCATCTACTTCTTTGAAGCTGTGGCCCCTGTTGACTATTCTTTCCCTTTAGGTGAACAAGAAGGCTGGAGGGGACTGGAGTTGGGGTATGGCTCTAGCAAAGAGGGCTTTTTTCAAAGAAGAGCAAGATGCAAGCATTTCTCATTATGCTCACAGCTACCTGTTGCTGAGGCTAAGTCCTGAGCCAGTGTGATTGAGAGGTACGGGTTCCCTTCTGTTGTCCATCTTCTACTCATGGAGTGTAGGCTTTACCTTTGGTGCAACACACTCTGAAGTCTGGTATATTGATCATCTTTACCCCAGCTTGTGAGGTAGTGGTGACACATCAGTAAAGGCAAGCCAAAAAGACCTCAGACAGCCCTTCCCCCAACCTAGTGGTCAGCTCCTACAGTGGATGTGTCTCTCAGAGAGAAGCTTGACATTGTCCCCACCCTCGGCTCTAGAACCCTGACTCATAGATTTTATCTGGTATGAAGAAGCAGGCTGTAAAACAGATAGCTTCTAATATTTTGCCAAAGGAACTGACTCCATTTGCAATAGAGTAAGGGAAAAGTCAGGTCTAGGGTTAACCTGAATAGTGAAGGTTGCAATTGGAGGAGATTCAAAATACAGGCTAAATTGCAGGTTGGCTAGTTTGCAGAAGGGAATCAGGGAATAAGTTAGCTGGAAGAAGCCAGTATTATGGACTGAATGTTTGTGTTCCACCAAAATTCATGTTGAAGCCCTAACTCCCATGTGATGTATTAGGAGCTGGGGCCTTTGGGAGGGAATTTAGTTTAGCTCAAGTCATGAAGGTGGAGCCCCCATGATGGACTTAGTTCCCTTATAAAAAGAGACACCAGAGCACTTGCCTTCTCTTCCTCTGTCTGCCATGGTAGGATATGGTAAGAAGGTGGCTGCCTACAAGCCAGGAATAAGGCCTTCACCAGGAGGTGAATCTGTCAGCACCTTGATCTTGGACTTTCCAGACTCCAGAACTGTCAGAAATAAATATCTGTTGTTTAAGACACTCAATTTATGATATTTTTTTATAGCAGCCTAAGCCAACTAAGACTCCTCCTGAGGTCAGAACAAACATCAAACACTGACCTCAAAAACTATTCTGAGGACCCACAATCTTCGCGTGGTCAGAGAAAGAGAGCCCTACCTGGACCATTGTTATTCCAGGCTGTCTGTAGACATACCCAAGTCTGTGCCTCCCTGAGCAGAAACATCAGAAGCTTATACTGTGGGAGGGGAAATAGACTTCTCTAAAACAATTGAACCAGTCACAAAACAAATAAACAAGCAAATAACAATAGCACACCTCAAAGGGAAGTGGCCAGTACACAGAGTTGCTATAATATGTTATCTAAGAGATCCAGTTTGCAGCAAAAATTTACAAGGTATAAAAAGAAACAGAAGAACCAGTCCTGATGGCCTAGTGGTCAAAGTTTGGTGCACCCTACTTCAGTGGCCCAGATTTGGTTCCCAGGTGCAGACCTACACCACTCGTCTGTCAGTAGCCATGCTGTGGTGGCAGCTCACATACAAGAAATAAAAGGACCTACAACTAGAATATGCAATATGTTTTGGGGCTTTAGGGAGAAAAAAAAAGAGGAAGATTGTCAATAGACGTTAAGCTGAAGGCGAATCTTTCCCAGCAAAAAAAAAGCAACAGAAAAGCATGACCCACATACTATGAAAAAAAGCAGGAAATTGAAACTTCCTGTGAGAATAACTAGATGTTGGATTTGTCAAAGTAAGATTTCAAACTAGCCCTTATAAACATGTTCATAGAAGTAAAGGACATCATGATTAAAGAAGTAAAAGAAGATGTGATGACAATGTCACATCAAATAAAGAATAGCAACAAAGAAATGGAAATTATAAAAAAGAACCAAATGGAAATTATGAGGTTAAAAAATGAAATAAATAAAATAAAAAATCACTAGAAGCCCTATGCTCAAGCAGTGACGCTATTTCGTATTTACTCAAATGAGTCAAAAACTTATATCCACAAAAAGTCCTGCCCATAAATGTTGATAGCAGCTTGGTTTATAATTATTCAAAATTTTATTCACAATTTAAAACTTGGAAGTAACCATGATGTCCTTCAGTAGGTGATTGGTTCACAAAAAGCAAATTGTGGAACTCCATACAATGGAATACTATTCAGCAATAAAAAGAAATGAGCTATCCAGCCACATAAAGACATAGAAGACCTTAAATGCACATTGCTAAGTGAAAGAAGCCAATTTGAAAAGGCTACCTCCTGTATGATTACAACTATTTGATATTTTTCAAAAGATAAAACTCCAAGATGGTAAAAGATGAGTGATTGCTAAGGGTTCAGCAGGACAGAAGAAGGAAGCAATAGGTGGGGTGTAAGGGATTTTTATGATAGTAAAACTATTCTGTATATATCATAATGGTGGAAACATGACATTACACATTTGTCAAAAGCTGTAGAACTATACAATACAAAGAGTGAAGCAATGTAAACTATCAACTTTAGTTGATAATAATGTATTAATATTGACTCATCAAGTGTAGCAAATGTGCCACACTAATTCAACATAATATAACAAAGGAAACTGTGCTGAGGGAGGAAGCATATATGGGAACTTTCTGTTCAATTTTTCTGTAAACCTAAAAATGTTCCATAAAAAAGTCTATTAATTAAAAAGTATTCACAAGAGGGGCTCACTAGTACATTTGAACTGGCAGAAGGAAGAATAAGTAAATTTGAAGATAGACTGATAGAGATTATTCAAGCTAAAGAAACAGAGAGAATAAGGATTGAGGAAAAATGAAAAGAGCCCCAGAGAAATGTGAGACACCATCAACAACACCAATTTATGAAAAATTGGAAAGGAGAGGAGAGAGGGAAAGGAGCAGAAAATTCTTCAAAGAAATATTGGCTGAAAACTTCCTAAATTTAATTGAAACCAATAACCTACATATGCAAGAAGCTCGAGAAACTCCAAGGAAGGAATGCAAAGTGATCTACCAAGAAACATATTATAATAAAAATGCTGAAAGTTAAAGACAAGTCAAAAATCTTGAAATCAACAAGAGAAACATGACTCATTAGTTACAAGCGATCCCAATAAGATTAGCAGTTGATGTCTCCCCAGGAACACTGGGGACAGAAGACAGTGGGATAACATATTCAAAGTGCCGAATGAGAAAAACAACTATCAACCAAGAATCCTATATCCAGCAAAGCTATTTTTCAAAAATGAAGGTGAAAGAAAGATTTACAAGTAAACAAAAACTCAGATTTGTTGTTAGTAGACCTGCCTTATAATTAATGTTAGCGAATTCTTCAGGATGAAAGCAAGTGACTCCAGATGGTAATTCAAATCCACTCCCAAAAAGAAGGAACACTTGTAAAGGTAATTATGTTACTATAAAAGGTAGTACAAATACATATTTTTCATTCTTTCTTCTGTTAACTGATTTTAAAAGCAATTGTATAAAATAATATGTATATAATATATTGTTGAGCCTATAAAATATATAAATGCAACAAATGTGAAATATATTTTCCAATAACAGCACAAAGGAGGTGGATGGGAGCAAATGTGTGTTGGGCTAAGGAAATGATTACAGATGGTAAAGTAATTAACAATGTATCTTTGAGTTGAAACATTATTAAGTGTAACATGCATAATGATAATACTACATAAAAGTGAAAAAGAGAGTAGAGTAACATTTCTATATATTATTGGAATTAAGCCTATATAAATCTGAAGCTGATTCTGATGAGTTAAGGTGCACATGGTAAACCCCAGGTCAACCACTCAAAAAAAAAAAGTGAAAAAATCAGAAATGATATTAAAATGCTACATTAAAAAATATTTACTTAATGAAAATGAAAGCAGTAAAGGAGGACTAGAGGAACAAAAGAGACATGAGAGATATAGATAAAAAAGTAAATGGGCAGACATATGTAATCCAATTGTATTAATAATAAGATTAAATGTGAAGGGATTAAATAATTCAGTCAAGAGACAGTGATTGTCAGACTGGATAAAAAAGACGTTATCCACTATATGTTGCCTATAGGAGACACACTTTAGATTAAAAAATGCAAATAGATTGAAAATAAAAGTGTGGAAAATAACAAAACTTTCAACGAATCTAGAAGATCTAAAAATTATAAACTTATATTTACCTAATAACAGATATCAAAACACTGAAGCAAAAACTAACAGAAATGAAGAGAGATATAGATAATCCAAGAATAATAGTTGGAGTCTTCAATATCTCACTTTCAATAATGAATAGAACTAGACAGAAAACCAACAAAAAAATAGAGACTTGAGCAACATTAGAAACCAACTGTGCCTAACAGACATCTATAGAACACTCCACTCAACACCCACAGAATATACACATGGAACATTCTTCAGGGTAGACCTTATGCTAGGCCTTAAAACAAATCTTAATAAATTTCAGAGGATAGAAACAATACAAAGTATGTTCTCTGAACAGAATGGAATGAAATAAAAATCAATAGCAGCAAAAATTTGGAAAACTCACAGATACATGGAAATTAAACAACATAAGCTTAAATAATCAATTGATCAAAGACAAAATCAAAACAGAAATCAGAAAATATTTTGAGACGAATGAAACTGAAGACATAACATAAAAAACTGATTCTTTGAAAACATCAACAAAATTGACAAACTTTAGCTAGTTTGACCAAGAAGAAAGAGAGAAGACTCAGATTTCTAAAATTAGAAATGAAAGAGGGGACCTTACTACTGACCTTACAGAAATAAAAAGGATTATAAAGGAATACTCCTGACAGTTATATGCCAACAAATGGGTTAGCCTGGATAAAAGGGTCAAATTCCTAGGAAGACACCAACTCCCAAAATGGACTCAAGAAGAAATACAAAATCAGAATAGATCTATAATAGTGAAAATAAATTAGTGATAACAATTTTTTCAAAACTAAACCCACAAGAAAGATTCAGGTGGCTTTAATGCTGAATTCTACTAAAAAGTTAAAGAATTAATGCTAATTCTTCACAAACTCTTCCAAAAAAATCAAAGAGGATAGGACACTTCCCAATTCATCCAGGAGAAGACATCAGAAGAAAAGAAAACTACAGATCACTCTCTTATGAATATAGGCATAAAAATCCTCAACATAATACTAGCAAAATCAATACAGCAATATATAAAAAGAATTACAGAGCATAACCAAGTGAGATTTATCCTAGGAATGTAATATTGGATTAACATTTGAAATCAATTAATGTAATACACCATATAAATAGAATGAAAAACAAAAAATACATTATCATCTCAATAGATGCAGAAAAAGTGTTTAATAAAATCTAACACCCTATCATGATTAAAAAAAAACTCAACAAACTAGAAATAGGGAACTTCTTCAACCTAACAAAGGGCATCTAGGAATAATCCACAGCTAATGTTACATTAACAGTGAAAAACTGTATACCTTCCCTCTAAGATCAGGACTAAGTAAGGCAAAGATGTCTGCTCTCACCACTTCTATTTAACATTGTCCTGGAGGTTTTAGCCAGTGCAATTAGGTAAGAAGAGAAAACAATAAAAGGTATCCAAACTGGAAAGGGAGAAGTAAGACTCTCTCTATTCACAAATGACATGATCTCGTGTGTAGAAAACCCCAAGGAATTTTTAGGAGTAAAACACTGTTAGAATGACTAGACAAATTCAGCAAGGTGGCAGGTTATGAGGTCAACATGTGAAATCAATTGTATTTCTATATACTTGCAATGAACAATAAAATGAAGTTAAGAAAACAATTCCATTTAAAATAGCATAAGAAATAACGTACTACAGAATAAATTTAACAAAAGAAGTATAAGACATTTTCTGAAAACTACAAAACGCTGTTGAAAGACATTAACGAGGATCTAAATAATTGGAAAAACATCCCATATTCATGGATTGGAAAACGAAATATCGTTAAGATGGCAATACTCTTTAAACTGATCTACAGATTCAATGCAATCTCTATCTTTGCAGAAGTTGACAGATTGCTTCTAAAATTCATATGGAATTGGACCCAGACTAACCAAAAACAATCTTCAAAAACAAGAATGAAGTAGGAGGATTCAAATTTCGCAATTTCAAAACTAACTACAAAGCAATGATAATCACAACAGTGTGGTACTGACATAAGGATAGACATATAGGTCAAAATAGAACTAAGGGTTCAGAAATAAACCTATGCATCTATGGTCAAATGATTTTCTATAAGGGTGCCAAGATCATTCAATAGGAAAAGAATAGTCTTTTAAACAAATGGTGCTGGGGCAACACAACATACAAAAGAATAAAGTTGGACCTCTACTTCACACCATATACAAAATTAACTCAAAATAGATCAAAGTCCTAAATGTAAGAGCTAAAACTATACAGCTCTTACATGAAAATGTAAGGGTAAACTTTTATGATCTTGGATTTGGCAAAGGATTCTTAGATATGACACCAAAAGCACAAGCAACAACAAAAAAATTAGATAAATTGGACTTCATCAAAATCAAAAATATTTGTGCTTCAAAGGACACCATTAAGTAAGTGGAAAGAAAACCCACAAAATGGAGAAAATATTTGTAAATTGTATATCTAATAAGGGTCTCGTGTTCAGAATATATGAAAAACTCTTTTAACTTGATAATAAAAAAATAACTCAAATAAAAAGTAGACAAAGGAGATTAGTAGGTATTTCTCCAAAGAAGATATACAAATAGCCCATAAACACATGAAAAGATGCTTGATGGCATTAGTCATCAGGGAAATGTAAATCAAACACAAGACATGCCACTTCTTACCCACTAGGATATCTAGAATAAAAAAAGCCAGATAATAACAAGAGTTGACAAGGATGTGGAGAAATCAGAACCCTCATACACTGCTGGTGAGAATGTAAAATGATGCAGCCACTTTGAAAAACATTCTGACAGTTCCCTCAATGATTATGTATAGAAATACCATATGACTCAGCAACTTAGCTCCTAGGTATTCACTCAACAGAAATGAAAACATAGCCACACTAAAACTTGTACATGAATGTTTATAGTAACATTATTTATAATAGCCCTAAGTGAAAACAACCCAAATGTCTATCAACAGATGAATGATAAACAAAATGTGGTATATCCATACAATAGAATATTATTTGGCCATAAAAAGGAATGAAGTATTGATATATGCTACAACATGAATGAACACTGAAAACTGAAAGTCCCTAACCAAAGATGATATAGTATAGGATTCCATTCATGTGAAATGTCCAGAACAGGGAAATCTGTAGAGACAAAAAGTAGATTAGTGATTGCCTAGAGCTGGTGTTGGTATTGGTGTTGGGAAGCCTAAAAACTTGAGGTGTGATAGTTAAAGTTTTCTTTCTTTCTTTCTTTTTTGAATGATGAAAATATTCTAAAATCAACCATGGTGACAGTTGCACATATCTGTGAATATACTAAAAATCATTGAATTGTACACTTTAAGTAGATTATGTGGTATATGAAGTATATCTCAATAAAGCTATTTTGAAAAGAATGAGAGGGATGACTTCTAAGCTCTTTGCATATCAGAGCTGAAACAAAAAGTGATCCATTATGACATATTATGAATTACTCTTTAGTTAATACAAATAGTTTTGTAGATGAATATTTATTGACACCAGATGATGTTTTTGATATCTTGTTGAGTAAAAAAGGCAGTCTATAAAACAATGTGCATGATGCTATTTAAAAAGTACTTTTCTATACCTAGGAAGGTATATGTAAAGATAAGTGTTAAAAGTGGTTATCCTTGTTGGTGGGATAATAGATATTTAAATTTTTCTCTTTCTGTATATCAGTACTATCTGCAGTGAATATGCCTATATCAATCTATCTGTCTATCTATCATCTATCAACTTTGTATTGGGAAAATATTTTTAAATTATTTTATGTCTACTATAATGCAATCAAAATCCCAGAGAATGTGGCTACAGCACTTTGTCTTGAAAAATTCTTAAAGAAATTTTAAGTAAGCATCTACCCTTTCATAAAGAAATAATCTCAGTAAAATACTCAAAGAATCTGTATTTTTGAATGATGTAACCTACTCTACCCTTCAAAGTTTACTGGGTGGGAAATGTATATCCTGATAAATGGGGTAGTTTACTGAAGAGATGCGGAAAGCTTTAAGCTCATTGAATACTAAACAATATTTATAAAAAGCAAGAACATTGACTTTGAAATAGTTTATCCAAATCATTTCTTTTTGCATTTTAATAGCAATTAGACTAGGATTTGCCTAGTGTCAAGTTATCTCCCCCAAAGATATTTATCCATTTCAGTGAAAAAGAGAGTAAGTACAGCTGAGAGACACAGCAGACACCAACCTAACCACGTACTCAAGGCAAACATAACCAGTAATAAGACATTGTTTTGGAATTTTAAAAACAATATGTGAAATACAAATCACTAAAAAAAAGACTACAATAAAATTAAGACTGTTTATCCATCAAGACACCTTAAA